>NW_028321898.1:6122777-6435833 GCF_036245765.1 Copidosoma floridanum
GAAATAAGCAAAATGTATCCCAATAAATCATAATAAAAAATCTAATGTATACCTTCTGAGATACGTTCGGATTTCGAAATCATTCCAGCAAACAAAAGTTTTTTCCTTAATGCCAGGTTAATTTTTATACAAAATTACGCCTACGTTTACACTTTGTCAACCGTCTTTAGATATTTGATATGGAAAATGAAACAAACTTTGAAGGTCATTAGCAGTATTTTCGTCGTTTTCAAAAATTAAAGCCGATTGTTTTACAAGGTCAATAAATTGATCTTGAGTAATTCTGTGAATTTTTAATAGTATCTACGATGTATGATATGATGGCCGAGAGATTACTGAACTTAATATTTATTTAATAATAAATGCAAATTTGTATATGAATTGAAACGGATGGAGCGAAATATCATCGTTTATAGACATTTGATATGAAAATACGTTAGAAAAAAAATTCATTGTACTTATTAAATTATTTTGCACGAAAAAGTATTTAAATACATTCAAACTTTTTGACTTTTAAGATCTATTTATGTATTTTACCTATATCCTCCTGCTGCTTCAAATTCATATTCGATAATAACGTCACTTAATAAACTAGTATTCAGTTTTGATATTTTTTGTACAGTGCTAAAATATACTTTCCCCTTGTTGTGCTACTGATTAACTGCTGTACAATTAATCTCTGTGTATCTGCACCAAGAGAATAAAAGAATAATAAAATGTCTCGTTTTAATAAGAAGTATTGATCAAAACATTAATATAACAAATAATAAATAAAGCATGCTAAAAGTTGAGACCCTACAGCTTGACGGAGTGAGTAGTTCATTATTGTCAACTTCCAAAAGAACATTTTTTTCGGTCACTATTGTGGAATTGCGTAATAAAAAGGGTTTAGAACAGTTTTGAGTGATTTGAGGTAACTGGAATTCGTCAGAAATATTATTTGTCAAATTAGGATTATCAGACTGTGATGATTTCCATGGATTAAAACCAATCTCAAACTTTCTCCTAAATCCACACTTGTTCAAATTAAATAAATTGTCAATCATTTTTTCATCCATGCAACCAAAAACATTCTTATCGATTCCAGCCTCTGCAAAAAAACACATTCGTTGACATCAACATTTTTCATACATGCTGTCTATTCTCTATTGACTTCTTTGACGATGTGATTCATACTATATAAATGATTTTTTATTTTGTACACACATATTAATACAACACATGTCTAAAAATTATTTTCTAAGATGAACATATTTAATTAAATTTACTTTATACTTTACCTTCAAACCGTTCAATAAATTTTTGCAAGTTCCATTGAGTCAGTAAAGATTGAACAAATTCATCCATAGTAACTGCATACGAGAATGTTCATAAACACAAACGTAAATCAATTTTAAGCTTGTAACCAGACCCAATAACCCAAACACAGCAGTAGTTTAGTTATCCTTCAAGTTTAAGAAAATAGGCATCGATTCTAACCTTCAAATCACATTACCACCACACGCAAGTGAATACAGCAGGAATCTAGTTTACAAATAAAACATACATAATTCGGCTAACTGTATCAAACTGTCACTCAAAAAATACTCAAATACTGACTCATGTAAACAGAGGTAACAGAGAAGAAGTGGAGACTTGGACTTGGAGAGCAGGTATTTCATTACCTACACACAAAGGAAAAAGCGCGGCCGCTCTCATCCGGCAGTTCACATAAGTGTCAGCGGCATCAATGACTTATGTTTATCAAGCACACTTTGCTTGGTTTGTGACCGGTCACGTTTGCCTGGGGTTGCCAAGCAGTTTCTACTTGACTCTCAGGTTAATCTAGCCTGACAGGTACTGGCTTAGCTACAGCTAAGCTATCTTGGCCACATTTTGTATTCAGTGCAACCGCAGCGCATCCCTGTTCCCCCGTTCTCTCTCTTTCTCTTTCTCTCTCATATCCGAAGGCCACCACTGCGGTCCGAACAGAGTTGCGCGCGCGTCCACTCGCTGTCTCTCTCTCTGCTGCTGCTGTATCCAGTGCCATGTCGTCCTCTTCTCCTTGTTCAGAGGGCCAAAACAAAAAAGAATAATTCCCGGAAGGTAAGTCCCCCCTGCCGTTGTGACCTCATACGCGTGGCGTCGGTGAGAGCAGCGCGAACATGGGGGCCAGATTTGCCTCGTTACAAAGCTTAAATAATAACACTGAAGAAATTTCATTGTGTTATTATATGTATAGTTCAATGTATATTTAGTTAAATGATGATCACATAAGTGCTCTTAAAATTACATATGAGCACACCAATAGAATTTTTTTTATTGATGGTCCTGAAGTATTGGGAAAAACTTTTTTGTGCAAAAAATTGATGAATTACTTTTTTTCTAAATATTAAAAAATTCTATCGATGGCTTGGACTGCCATTGCCCCGATATTGCTTCCAAAAGGAATGAACAGTCAGAGAGTTTTTCATTTACCGTTAGACTTAGTCAATATGGGAAGTATATTTTTAGAGATGAAATCCGAAACAAGAAAGTTTCAAAAAGTTGATTTGATAGTTTAGGATGAGGCATCAATAATTTCAAAAAAAGCCTTAGAAATAGTAGACGGGACTTTGCGTAATCTACGTAATACAAACACATATTTTGGTAACAAATCAAATAATTCAGGAGATTTTCATCAAATTATTCTGTCATAAGATACAGTAATAAAAATATGGTAATAACTGAGACTATTGAATCATCATACTTAAGAAAATTTTTTTATATTTTTTAATAAACTATTAATATTCGTTCGATGAATATTGATTTTTTTAAATTGTTACTAGATATAGAAAGACTGACAATATATTTTTAAAAATATTTTATAAGCGTAATGTGTTCGGTTATTAAAGTCATATTGACTTTTTATCATAGATACACTTATTCTCTAAGTAAAAAAACATCATATCAACTGAACGGGAGTATATCAACTTATTGTAGCGTGGATCATGTATTCACAAAGGTGCTGATAAATCTGACAGCATTATTTATATCAATTTTGCAATAAAATTTTTGCATAGTGTTCGGAAAGGTCTTCCACCCCATAAACTTAATTTCAAAGTTAGAGCAATAATTACATTAATCTAAAATTAAAGTACATGTGATAGTTACTGCAATACACACAATCGGAAATTAAAAACTTAATTATCAAGAATTTTATATTTCATCAATATGTATAAAGTCAATTTATATTATTGAGATCTAAAGGAAGTCTTAAAGTTCTATGACTTGTCATCCCCTTTGGAAGCAAAATTAATGCTATGCCAGTTTCACTAATTTATTTATTTAATTTATTTTATTTGCCTTTTTGGTGGTGTGAAATGATATATAAAAATAATTTTTTTGCAAATCAAGTGTGATTCGTAGGAGGAATTGTAGAAGGACAAGGAAAATAGTGTAGGGAATGTGAAGACATAGTGTAAGGTTATGAGGGGACAAGATACTGGTGTGGAGGGCTGTGAGAAGTCCATGGGGGGTCTGTGGAGGGACAAGAGAAATGGTGTAGGGGGCTATGGATGGTCTGTGGGGGGTTTCAGGAAAAAGTGGGAAATGTCAATTTAACGGTGAAAATAGTCGAATCTTAGCTTATTCATGGGGGGGTTGCAGGGTATTTGTAGAGGGACTGTGGGAGGCTGTAGAGGGACTGTGGGGGGATATGCGGAACGCCCCACATAAATAACTATATAATATAGGGATATATACATGGCTTCGCCCCTCTGCACACTTCACGTGACAACCCCACAAGAATATTGGAAACTTAAAAATCTAATAACCACATATGAGAACAATACAGATAATATAGCTTTTTTACATACTAACCAAATTTTAGAATCAGAAGATAAATCATGAAAATGCTTTAATTTACCTACACAAAAAAATGGAGAGTAAAAAAGAAGACATAAATAAAGAAATTCGTTTCAATAAACAAATGTTCAACTCAATGTATCAAAGTTTAAGTAATGGCCAAAAAAAATTTTTCATATTATTTGCAAACAAAAAAATAATAATTTTTTTATAGATGGTCCTGGAGGGTCAGAAAAAACTTGGTTGTACAAAACGTTAATTTATTTATTTTTTCTCAAAATAAAAAAATTTTGTCAATGGCATGAACTGACATAGCATTAATTTTGCTTCCAAAGGGGATGACAAGTCATAGAACCTTAAGACTTCCTTTAGATCTCAATAAAATAGAAAGTGCTTTTTTAGAATTTGAGTCTGATAAAAAAAAATTAAGCGAAGTTGATTTAATTGTTTGGAATGTGGCTTCAATAATCCCATGAAGCATTGAAAATAACAGACAGAACGTTAAGGTAGTTGTTTCTTAAATCAAAAGTATCTAAAAAGGTACGAAATTTTTAGTAAAACTAATATAAGCGTCGAGAAATACGTGTGAAAAATTTAAGACCGATTTACCACGTCGTTATTGAAACATCCTCGTCAAAAAATCACTCTTTTAACATTGGAGCAATGGTGTAAACACTACATAGCCCCAATATTTTACAAAGTGTAACTTACCGCATATCTATAAATAATTAAAAAAACTACTGCAAACTACCTTAGACAGTGAAGAAACACATATATTGTTTTGAGAATTTTTTAACACACAGTTTTAAAACAATAGTAATTAAAAAAGTGCTCTTCGTTTGATTTTAAAAGATATTCAAATAAGTATCGTGTATGTGGTAACATCATATTGTCATATGAGTACAAGTAGATGTATGTATATGTTTATGTGCGTATAAGTGTACGCAAAGGCATTCATATTTATCTGATATTTTTAATACGGGATGATATATGAACATAACCTGAGTAGTGTATAGCTATACATACAATTGACCGATGTATTGGAAAACAACTACCTTAACACTGTTTTTTTATGTTGCGTCAAGGCGTTTAAAGAAAGATAACAAAACATAAAATAGATTAGTGTGGGTTTAACTTACCTATCTTAATGGTAAAACGAAAAAAAATTGCAGTCATGAGTCCACACGTGTTGACATTCAGTCTATTTTAGAGTTAATATCAATCAAAATCAAAACGTACCCATTGTAAAATATTACGTAATTCCCTTTCACTGTATGTATTTCGTTATTTGCGATGATATATTGTGAATTATAAGAAAGATTCAAACAATGCAAAAAAATAACCATCAAGAAATATTTATAGTACCATACAAAAAATTAAAATAAACTTGCTTACGACTAGTAAAGTGTGACATGGAAATTTTTACAAGTTTGCTTTAAGACTCAAAGTGTTAGTCAAACACATACATTTTTTTGTGAATTTTTAACCTCATAGTTTTAAAGAAATAGTAAACAAAAAAGTGCAAAAAAGTGCTCTTCGTTTGATTTTGGAAGATAACCAAGTAAATATCGCATATGGGACTATGTCACATTGCCACATGAGTACAAGTAAATAGATGTATATGTTTATCTTACTAATATATACAGCAAAGTCGCTAAACCCGTTGTAATCGATAACCACGAAAACTACAGAACCGATTTTGCTGAAATTTTGCATACCGATTCTTGACACTTCCTAGATGGTTTTAGTATGATTTTTATCTTGTAAAATTTAAAAACAAAAGCAATAAATAAGCTTTAAGTATAGCAAAAATACGCCAGCTTTTCACTTTAGTTCAGTAGGATCCACTAGGTGGCGTTGACAAAAATCGAAGCTACCTGCAACAGAATTAAATAAGTGTGGTTATAACAGGCCGGAGCGTTGCGCGTATTACTGAAATCATCTACTGGCAGGTCATCGAGCTGCATCGAAAATATAGATGATAGTCGTGCAGCTGGGAACCCCGGTTACCGATGACGCTCTTCTCCAATGGGCAAGTGATCTAGGTCTTCTTTCACCCTGAACCTCTAGGATTGACGAGTGCCATCAATAAAAAATTAAACCGATAACGTCTCTGGCGGAATACCAGGAGACGTGTCTAGCCAGAGCACATCCTGCTCCAACACTTCAGAGTTATGTGGCCGTACCACAACCTGGCGTGGTGCCGTCAGAGAATTTTATTACTACATTTGTAAGCCAGGGAAGACAGCCCTGAAGAGTACGGGCAGCCACAACTGCCAACTTCTTAGTGGTCGTTCCAACGGCATTATACCTATACAGAAAAGATATTCTCCAGTCCCACTTTCCCGACTAACGATGAGCGGTTGGTTATCCGGGGAACGACCTGAAGACGAGATATATTTTGGTCAGCGGAGTATCTCCCTCATGTACGGTCTGCGTACACAGACTTAAAGGGTAAGGTTCAAGCTACCAACAGCTGGCTCTTTATCATCAAGAATAATAATAAGGAATAACTTGAAATTTCACCACTGGCCTTTTTCAGGGCAATATTAGTATTTACGTTCATTACTTAACCTTCAATCTCATCGGTTCTTTTAAGGGCCACCTAAGCAAGGCTGGGAACCCCGGTGACCGACGACTCTATATTACCCTCTCGACTCTAAGCATTCAAGCAGGAATCACCAATCCTCTCCAAGGTCTGCGCCAGGCGAACCTAACAGCTATGATGGAAAAAAAAACTTGAGCCAACGGGAGTCTCCAACGGGCAAGCATCACGAACCAATCTCTACTAATCTTTCCACCTTAGATCATTAAAACAACTGAGTCTGCAAAAAAAGGTGCTTTAGACACCAACGTTTTCGACGTTATACCAGGAGACGTTGGGAAAGAGTACTACAACCAGCCCCAATGCTTCGGACTTTGTAATTTTTCTCCCGATTAGTCTGGGTCCTTAACAGCAGGCCAGAAAATATCACTCTGAGGTATCCAGGCAGTCACAATTGCTGTAAACTTTAGTCAAGAAAGAGTTTACTTAAGAAGCTCACTGGTCTTTCTTAGGGCAATCGGACGTCGAACTATCTTGCCAACAAATATATTAGAACTTAAAAAAGTTGACAGAAAATAGCCTTTAGGGGTCACAAAAGTCGCAAGAGGGTGAATTGGAAGGAAAACTTTAAATGTATCTAATGAATACAATTTTAGGCGTCAAGAAACTGACGCAGAAAATTTATCGAAATTGGAACAGCAGCCTCAAAATCGACAAATAAAGAATCCATGACGTGAGGAGACAAAAATGTAGAGATTAAGTTCCAGGATTTTGTTGCTCTGGTAATAAAGTTGTGAGATAAGAGAAAAAAAATATTTTTTAATACATATTTTTGGGAGTTTGAAATCGTAACATCTTAAAAAAATAGCCCTTTTCGTAAATTACACGGGAGAAACTGCAAATCAACCGCTCCTTACGGCCAACGATCACTTTATGGCATAAGGAACGCACGGTACTTTTCAGCATAATTATATTTTTTTTAATTTTTACAGCTTATTATTTGACCAAATAAATTGTGTGGATTGCGACTAAATATGTTTTTAGTAAGAAGATTTTTGTACTGAGAAGTGTCAGGAATAAATGTAAAATTTCTAACTGAAAACGCTTCACATTACATGTCAACACACTTCGGTGTTCCATTTAGTAAGTCTCGGACGGAGCCGGGACGGGGGGCCGCTAGTGTACGTATAAGTGTACGCAAAGGCATTCACATCTCTCTCTATTATTTTGAATACGGGATGATACATAAACGTAACCTTAGTATTGTATATCTATGTATGCGATTGACCTTTATGTTGGGAAATTTATTTTGGAAATAAATTAATTATCTTAGGAGGTAATTTTTGTCAGATTCTCCAAGTGATAAAAAACGGTAATAGAAAGATTATAACTGAACAAACTATTAAATCTTTCTTCGTATGAAACTCATTTTAAATTTTAACACTAAAAATCAAATTTCGTTCTAACGATAAAGGATTTTTAAAACTATAATTGGAAATTAGGGCAGGGGAAATAAAAACTTATAACATTCCTAAACATTGGATATCAAATGATCTATGTTCCCAAATATTCTCTAATACCTATAATTGTTCGATGAATAGTGTTATACTAACATTGCATAATGAGTACACTAGTTATTTAAATAATGAAGTACTTAAAAAAATAACTGGAGAAATTAAAACTAATCATAGTATAAATAACGCAATTTACAAAGAAGTTGATAAATTGGACGATAAAATTTACTTAAATTTTCCAGTGGAAATGTTGAACAATTTTCAGTCGTTGTGGCATGTGCTGTGACAATGAACGAATCTCAAGGTCAAAGTTCTGATCATGTAGGTTTGTATTTAAAAAAAACCCTTATTTTCTCATGGTGAATTATATGTGGCTTTATCAAGATGCAAAAATGTAAAATATTTATTTGTTCAAGTAGAAAAAGAATAAAGTACAGAAACAAAAAATTTTGTTTCGAAAGGAATTTTACATAATTAATTGACTTTTCTTGATAATCCTCATAGATGAATAATAATTTTTAAAGAATCGACAAAATTTATGGCAATAAATGAAAAGTTATTATAAGTATGAATATTTCATCGTTTAACAATAGTTCATGACATGATGTATTATTTTTTTATGGTGATTCTTTTTTGTTAAAAAAATTTAATCTTTAATTTTTCAGATCAAAAAATCTGTAATTTTTATAACAAAATTTATTGTAATATAATAGTTTAGTATAGATGTTATGAAAAAGTTATTATTTATTACAATTATTATTAATATAATAAATGTATACATTGATAATATTTATAAATATTGCTAGTTATTTTCCTAATTTAAAATTTGATACTGGGAGTTCTGTTTCTTTGTGGTTATGATACAACGGAATTTCATTTGTGATTCACTTAACCTCTTTAAATAAGGCAATACTTCGACAGTTAATATTATTTAATAATTATGTAACATTTTCATTTGTATATGTATTTGTATCATGTCATACATGTACATGTCAGAAATAATGAATGTTACATGATTCTAAAGTAATAGTTACACATAAAAAGTTGAATGCACCAAAAACTTTATACTTGTTAATGAATTTAAACACTTTTAAGATAATCATTTTACAATATATTATTTATCAATATTAATACATAATTAAACATGAGTTCTATATATCATTAATACATTTAAAGTCCATATATTTGCCTCCTTGGCAGTGTGGAAAAAAAGATAACAATTTTTTTTTTTTTTGTATACCTTTCCCAAGAAAAACGGTACGGGGGGTCTTTAGAGGGGCTGTGGGGGGCTGTAAGGGAGCTGTGGGGGGATATGTGGAATGCCCTACACAAAAAACTATATAATATAGGGATATATATATTTACATGACAATAATAATAAGACTTTGTTATGACATTTTACAAAGCCTCAGAAAAAAATATAATTAATTTTTTAGTAGGCAAAAAATAATTGGTGGAACTGGATATGATGGAATTCGGAAGACATTTTTCAGAAATATTCAGAAACAGATGTTTTGCACTAGGGAAATATAACTGGACTGCTTTTAAGGAAATATGAAGAACAGGCTGCTTATTCTAAATAAATGTGTTAAACCTTATGTAAAAATGAAGATGTGACCTTGACTTTTTTTTAAGATGAACTTTATTATTCCTTTCAGCGGTCCCCTTTTTCAAAAGAGCAGTTTATGCTGTTTGTATCTATAAATATTTCTTAACTTTATCTGTTAATTGAGCACTCCTCGTTTTATTTCAACTGTAGCTTAGGTGCTGTCAGTGGATTAAAGCATGTTACAATATATTGAACATCTTTAATGTTTTAGTAATAGTTTATATTTATAAAGATTTAATTGTATTTTATTTTTTTTTATTCAACTCTTACTTGTAGTATTAATTTTTGTTTGACAAGCAATGTATTTTTTTATTCATAGTGCTGCTATCGCTACTCACTAATTGAAGTTGAGTTCTACTGTTATAAGCGAACGAAAATAATAATATTACTTGTATAGTTATCAATCAGCATGAGAGTACATTTGCATCATCGGAATCAAGCAACAATTAAAAGGTAGAAATATCAGCGCCCTCTTAACTGATTAATTTACTGCTGTTTTAACGTAACAAACGTATTTATACACCAACAAAACTGTTTGTGGAAATGCAATATAATCAAACATTAGCATTATATATATATATATATATATATTTATATATATATATATAATTTTTCCCCTCGGGCGCTCTAGGCAACAACTTTCTGCATAAGATAAATGTCAACTGCATGGAAATGTTAAATTTAATTTAACTTTAATACCTATTACTATTTGCATGAGATTAAGGTTTCTATTTGTAGCTCTAATATAATATTATTATAAAAAAGTTATTTTTCAATACTTATTTTTCAACTGAGGTCACGAAGTAGTAAACCTTTACAGATACATTTCAACAATTTGTTAAAGAACTATTTAAATATTATTGTCTGATTTGTCAACCACTGTATACGTTGCGTGATCTTGGCTGTAACAGGTTTCAGTTTCTCAAGTTAATTTAAAAAATTTATTTTATTTGGAAACAGGTATACCAACGATTTTATGTAAGTGTAACACTATTAATCGAACAACTATTTTATTCAATAAATATTTTAAAACATCCATTATTCGTGGGTCATTCTTCATTATAAGTACAAATCCTCATTCATAATTTCAAAATTTTTAACTTCTATAAAAATAAAAATTTAATAGTTTCTTGAATGGTACCATTTTTGTTACTATTTTTTATAAATAGAAGAATTTGACGAAAATTTCTTTCTAAAATAGTTAATTTATTTCTAAAATATATTTCCGTATGATATGTGATAGTTTCGGTCGTCACTTGAGTAAGATTCAAATCCATTTTGAAATAAGTAAAGAGCAAGTTTATAAATAAATCTTCACAATTTACTACGAAGTACAAGTGTTACAATTATTTTGGTACACTGTACCTTCCTCAGATACAGAGATTTATAAACATTTCCATATGACATATATCTCTTACAATTTTTTCAACACTTTCTAAGGTTTTTTTTTTGAATAATTAAGGCTTCATTCTAAATAATCCAATCATTTTCCCGTAATTTTTGTTGTTTTTAAATTCTAACAATAAGCTTTTTATATTATTTTAGTTTAACGAAATATAAAAATTCTATGACTTGACATTCCTTTCGAAAGCAATACTGATGCTATGCTTGAGAAATACAATAATAACTCAATGTTACATATAAATAAGTTTTTTTCGAACCTTTAGAATGTAACGTCCGCAGCCAAATCCTCAAATATTTTAAATTACCAGACACACTCACTCCTCTGCGCTGTCCTCGCTCTCTACTACTTCTATCCATCCGTATTTGACGCTTCGTATCACCTTCGAGAAGAAACCGTTTCAAAGAAAACACACCTGCATGCAGTGCACCTTTATTACTCTAAATGAAATTTTCCATGAAAACTCAGACGCTAAAAACACGCCAACTTGTGGAAAAATTCCAAAAGGTGACAAACAACAAACGTTATTTTTAGTCAAATAAAACGAAGCCACGCACCTCGCTGGCCATTGGTACCCTCCTTACTCCCACACTGTAACAAGCAACCCCATGCAACCACTACCATGTACAACTAAACAGCCCTTTTTCCCCTTTCTTTCCCACTCTCAAGAATATTGCCACGGCTGGAAATATAAATAAACAACATAAGAACTATTGACAACATTTATACTTAGGTTACTGTTACTATTACGTTTATCGTTATTATCTTTATGATTATTTGTATTATAATTGAGCGATCACTATTACTACTGTTGCCACTGCTAGAAATATAAATAAACAACATAATAACTATTGACAACATTTATACTTAGGTTACTGTTACTATTACGTTTATTGTTATTATCATTATTATTATTTGTATTATCATTTTGCGATTACTATTTCTGCCACTGCTGGAAATATAAATAAACAACTCAATGGTTATTGGGTGAGAAAATAAGGAGACGACTTTATAGATTTATTTTTCAAAAGATTTATTTACCTGACTTGACAAAAACTAACTGACGACTAACTATAACAGACTTTATGTGTGGACAGACTTTATAAAATTCAAGGAGAGCTAAATGTTGCGTGTGCACTTGACTATGGTCAAATCAGAATTGGCTCACACCTGACTGGCGCTGTACATGCCTCTCCTCTAACACAGCACACATACGCTCGCGCATGCCTACAGCCTATTGATACAGTCGTGCACTTTAACACTCCCTCCCGATTTGAGATAGCTAAGGAGATGTGAAAATACAAAAATATATATAAATTTAACTCACGCAGTAAAATTATTTTAACTATCAATTTTCTATGGCGCTGGTAACAAGGTTCAAACAGGCCAGGGATCACAGTCGTCTGGCAAGCACCTTACTTCTTGTCTGAAACAGAGTGTGTCATATTAATCGTTTATTTTGGTTACAGACTTCATTAAAGATATGATTTCTGAATTTTCCGTGGAGCTCGATGGGCAAGAGTTTTGTAAAAATGTCTGCCATTTGTTCTTTAGTACTTAACCATCTTACATTTACTCTGCCATAAGTCACACATACTTTGACATAATGTTTATGAATTTCTGTCATATGTCTCAATTCCCCGCTTCCACTTATTTTTGAATTCATCGCACCATAGATCAGCTGGATAACAAGTCTTGTTTAGGATGATTTTGAGAAAATCGTCTAGTGCCATCAATTCTCTACATGCTTCACTTAGTGCCACGTATTCAGCCTGACATGTTGACAATACTACGTAAGTCTGCTTGTGAGTTCTCCAGGCTACAGAATCTCCGAAGAGTTTGATGACATACCCGCTCGTAGTCAGAGAGCCCTTGCAATTACCAAAACTGGTATCCGAAAATGCTTTTAAGTTATCCTGCCATTCCTAAGAACTTTAGACCAAAAGATTTAATGCCTGACAAGTACCAGAACACTCTTTTGACCATGTTCCAATCTTCATCAGTGCAATTTATCTGATGTCGACTGAGTACATTTACAGCATGGCTGATGTCTGGACGTACAGTGTTAGCTACTTATAATAGACAGCCCACAGCCTCCTGGTAAGCAACATTTTCTGTCGATTTTGTCTCCTTTAAATCATCCTACCTTTCATATTGTTCTCTTTGTTTTCTTTGCTGATTCAGCACATGTCCAGTGACCATGGGAGTTTTCACGGGACTTGAATTTTCGAACCCAAATTTAGCCTAAATTTTATCTATATAATCAGTCTGAGTCAAGGTTAAGACCTGCCTCTCCCTGTCTCTTCTGACTTCGATACCTAGAAAAGATTCTACTTCACCAAGATCCATCATCTCAAATTCGATTTGCAGACTTTCTCTAACAGACTTCAAGCGATTTGGATCATTACTTGCAATAATCATATCATCAACATATAAAACTAAAATAAGAATTTTATCTGCCTCGTGCCAAGTAAACAGACATGGTTTTAAAATGTGTGACTTCAAACCTATTTTAATAGCTGCTTCCGAAAATCTTTCATGCCATTTTTTAGGACTGACCTTTAGCCCATACAAGGCTTTTTGCAGCTTACAAACTTTATTCTGACGTTCTTGGTCAGTGTAGTTCAAACCTTCTGGTATCTCCATATATATTTCATCATCAAGAGTACCATTCGAGAAAGCTGTTTTTACGTCTAGCTAACATGTATTCAGATTTAATTTATCTACCAGAGCTAGAACCGTTCTGATCAAGGTCAATCTCGACACCGGAGCGTAGGTTTATGTCAAATCGTGTTCATTTTTGTCTTTGAATCCCCGAATTACCAGCCGTGCCTTGTATTTTTTCTGCCCTTGACAGTCGACCTTTTTCTTAAGCACCCAACAAGAGTCAATTATATTTGGGCGTCTGCTGTTTATAAGACCCACAGGTCTATCTATAAGAATCCATACATCATTCTTCGCCATTGAATCAAGCTCATCTTGTATCGCTCGAATCCAGCCTTCCCGATCTGCTGCCTTTATTGCTTCTTTATATGAAGACGGGTCTTCGTTTATTTCAGCCAGAAGCAGGTAGTGAGTGAGATCTTCGGCAGACGTATCTTGATCTGCAATGTCTGTATCATATTTTTTGAAAGTTAGATTTTTTTTATGAGGTCGTCAGCAATAGCCAAACCCGCAAAACTGACATCTATAACTGGATTTTTACAGTTCAGGTTTGTATCTGCCATGTTTGCTTCTAACTCGATTGACTTTTTCGGCCTTCCTGGTTTTCTTCATACGACTGGAGGCTCTTCCTCCGATTTTGGCATCTCTTCCCTTTCTTTCTCGAAGATCAAAAACCACTCATCTAGTTTTATATCTACTATCACGTTTTCCCAGTTTTTAATCGAACTTTTGCCATATATGTCTCCATATACAAAACATTCGTTGAATCTGACGTCCCCACTTACTCTCGTAGAATTTTCCTTCGTCTGGGCAAAGCAGCCAATACCCTGTGGGTGTGTAACCCACCATAAATGCTCTCTTTTCTTTGGCCAAGAATTTTGTGTCTGTATTCCTCTGAACTCTCATATAGGAGACACAACCAAATCTTTTCATCTGACTTATATCTATCCTTTTGTAGGCACAAGCTTCGCCAAAGGGATTTCCGTATTATTTGAACGATGCGGAGTGTGATTGTACGCAAAAATTGCCGCGTTCAAGGCCAAGTCCCACATGTTTTCCGGGAGTCCCGAATCATACATGAGAGCTCTGACTTTCATTTGAATTGTTTTATTCAGCCTTTCCGACGAGCCGTTTAATTCGGGGGTATCCGGACAGCTCAACTGGAGTTCCGCTCCAAGACTGTCTAACACCTTTTGGGTGGATCCTCCCGTGAATTCTGTACCCTGGTCTGACCTTAGGTAACACACTTTAGTATCATATCCTAACAAATTTTTACAGCCTTTGACGAAATCTTCTAAGCATTCACCCGTATCACTTTTGTTTTTCGTGGGGTACACCATGGCAAATCTCGAGAAGTCATCAATAAATACAGGGGTAAATTTTTACCTTATCGGAAAAAATGACGGACTTATAACTCCCATTGTAACTGAATGGATGATCTGAAGTGGTCTGGCTGCTCTTTCTCGCACGAAAGGGAAAGGTAATTTTTAAGACTTTGTCTTCAGACACACGTCACACGTCCTTATTTCGTCACTAAAACAGCCTCCTTCAGACTTTTTATTTCCAGATATGCTTTCCGCAGCTCTCTGAGATATCCCAAAGACGCATGTCGCAATCTGACATGCCGTAACATTTCCCCCTTATTATCTTTAAATACTTTATATTTTTCGGTGAAAGAGCTCTGCACTTCGTTTATTAACTCAGTTTCTACTATTCCGACATCGTGAAACTTCCTATGAAGATAATATTATCAAAGAACTGTCACCTTTTTCAGTCATTCTGATCGAGCTCCCCAACTCATCAGTTATACTGTACTCTGAAGCTGACTTTTTAGGACCAGTTTGTGCTTCTGACTCTGCCGTTAGTATTTTCATTCTTTTATTTCTTCCAATCTGTCTTTGGTCAAACTTTCTTATGCCATACGACCTTATGAATTTGATTGTCCAGTATGATTTTTGGTATATTCCTTATATTCAGACGTTTTCTGTAACAGGATCGAAATAGCTAATTTCTTAATCATCTAAATAGATGGACAGACCCATGTCAGCAAATTTTCGTGAGAAGAGTAAATTTCCAACCAAGTCCCGAGCACAAACTACTCTGTTCAACTCCATCTCGTTACTACTATTCCTAAGTAGCAGACTTCCCACTCTCTGTGTTCTCAAATCTGCAGATGAGTCTGAGATTGTACATTTAATTTTTCAATTTTTCTTTTGACAAGATTTTTAAATAATTTTTCCGACTTAGTAAAATGATCGGTCGCTCCTGAATCAGCGATCAATTTAATTTTATTAGTTCCATCCAAATCTGTATTATTTACCCCATCTGCAGAGTTTGAAAACAGAGTTTTAACGGGCTCAATCAACGTCAGAGACTCGCCTCTATTCGAACCCAACGCGTTTTTTTTTTTTTTTCTTTTTATTTATTTATTTTGGCCTTGGTCAGACACTTTTTGCCTTTTCATGTCTTTTTCATCTCTGACATTGCTAGAGTCTCTTTTATGTCTTATGTTCCAGAAACTTGGGCGGCCACTGCTATAACCATGTCTGCAGCCACCTTGATGCCCTCGACTTCCGCGCCCCTGCCTTTTAAAATTCCATGAATCTGACTTAATTTGCTCACCTCGTCATGAACTGTACTACTTCTGGGCTGGTATGTCATTTACAAAAGTGCCACAAGTGTAGCACTTTTTAAGCCCAGTTCCAGCCTTCGGGCATCTATCGGCCATATGGTCTCAGTCGTCGCAGTTTAAAGTACCGAAGGCGATCCTGGGGTCATAACGGTGTCAACGTCGCCCTTATGGGTCGGCCTCCAGCAGCTTCTGCCAGGCCTTCTGACTCAATCTGATTTCTTTCGGATCTTTGCGTGGAGTGTGAGAGGGGACTGGAGTTGGCCAGTGCCTCGAGTTTTACGAGCCTCTCATTCCACATGTTCAGCCTTTAGTCGAAATTTTAGAGGACCGCATAAAATTCCTCCCTTGCCCGCTCTCCTTCCTGATTTCCTTCTTCTGTCTTCTTTCTTTCCTCTGCAGCCTTCCTAATTTCTTCCTTCTGCCCTTTTAGCATTCAGTCGAATTCGGCCATCAGACTTTCCAGTCGGCGTGTTGGACTGTTTTCTGTAAACTTTGAAACTTTAATTTCGTTTGCCGTCGACTGTTTTTCAGTCACTGCCTTCGACCATTTGTATTTATTCGGCACTGTTTCTATTTTCATTATATTTACTCGAGAAATTTCACCTGTGCTTAGTCTGAAAACAGTTTTTGCTTGTTTTTCTGACTTGTTCTCACTGCCTGCCTTTCCGTCTAATTTCAATTTCTCGTTATGTTTTCTGCCATTACCGATATCATTGAGAGCATCAGTATCAGACGTTTTATAAACCGACTTTATCTCATCAACTGTCTTATTCACATCAACCGACTTTACAAATAACCCGGGTTCATTTCGAGCAGAATTTCCATTTTCGTAATCTTCCTTTAAAAGATCTCCTGGTAGTGTTAGTTTTCCGCCCTTTAGGTCGAGAAAATTCAGCAAATATAAAATGTCGTTTCCAATCAGGAATTCTAAAACACAATAAATATCAAGAGTCTTTAGAGAGTTAACTTAGACCGACCGAACACAAGTCGTTTCTAGTCACTCGGCCCGGTGCACACAAACGTACTCGAACTCAAAGCACTATTGTGTGCTGGGCACCTACACAGTCCTGCGTGGCCGAACACAAGCCCTACATGACTTTGCAAGCCACAGCAAAAAGTTCCAAAAATATATGCCACACACCTTCGAAATTTATAGTATTACACCCGACATGAATACAGCCTTCATCCACCGATACAATGACTCCCGAGCCTCCCAAATTTTGCCCTACACGCAAACAAATGCCGTGGCAAGCTCCAGATAGAGCATCGAATGTCTGCTCATCTAAAATATTTTTGCTGCCTTTTATCTCGAAAATATTTAACGAACCATCTCTGACTTTTATTTAATATGAAATATCTGACTTTGTTGTATCAATCTCAGAGATTTTATGTATCAGCCTTTCTGCTTTTATTTGAGGCAAAACAAAACACTGAGCAGGCACGCTCACGGTTACTATAGAGGAACGCGAGAGAGAAATATTTTGTGGTTAGAAGTCATGCAATGCTGTACAATGCGTGCGAGAGAGACCATGTGGTCTCATGTTAGTAAGACGGAGAGGGAGACAAATTCTCTGTTCTGACTCCACTCATCACCTCCCCCTGTCCTTCTTCCACACACCGAAAAACAACTGAACATGTGCCTGTAGCGCTTTTGTCGTAACGTGCGAATAGACAGTTTTATTTTTCTCGAGTTTTTCTAAGAACTCGCTGACATTTTCCTGTCTAACTACCTATCACCGAGCTGTTTATCGCCTCGGGTGATCCTGAAAGCAATACCATCGCCACGGCCTCATCCTCAGTCCCGGTCACCGGGAGCTCCTCGTCCACTGAAATCGCGATCTCCTCGCTCTTCTCCTCAGTCAGAGCTGGTTTCCTATAAACCATTTTTTTCCCAGGAACACGAAAAAGAATAACACACACGAGAGAAAAGCGCGGTGAAGCATGCTGGGGCCCGTAACCTGAAGGGTTATTGGGTGAGAAAATAAGGAGACGACTTTATAGATTTATTTTTCAAAAGATTTATTTACCTAACTTGACAAAAACTAACTGACGACTGACTATAACAGACTTTGTATGTGCACAGACTTTATAAAATTCAAGGAGAGTTAAATGTTGCGTGTGCACTTGACTATGGTCAAATAAGAACTGGCTCACACCTTACTGGCGCTGTACATGCCTCTCCTCTAACACAGACACACATACGGTCGCGCATGCCTACATCCTATCGATACAGTCGTGCACTTTAACAACAACATAATAATTATTGACAACATTTATATTTAGGTTACTATTACTATAACGTTTATTGTTATTATCATTGTTATTATTTATATTATCATTTTGCGATTACTACTACTATTGCCACTGCTGGAACTATTGCTACTATATTTGCTATGAATAATTTTATTTTTATTATCTCTGCTACTGTTAACTATTATTGTTTTCACCACTCGCTTTTTTAATAATTAACGCTACTTTAGTAATAACATTAGTTAGAAGAAATGCCAGATGTGAGGAAGGACGGGAGAAGAAGGAATATTGTCTCTCCTCTCTCTGGTGTGTTGGACTGGGAAGAGGATTTTCTAAACTTGCAAACCATCACGTTCTCAAACCTGAGTGGCAGCCCCGAATTATGCAAGGACGTGACCTAGAAATCAAGCTTTCCCATTCGATGATCGCTTTCCCGATTTGCACTCAGGACCTCTTCCCAATACCCCAACTATGCGTGTACACAAGAACTACACCCCTGAATGGACGCATGTAAGACCGTATGAAAGGCCCGAAGCCTCCTACACTGACCAGTCTCAATTAATTAGTCCTACCATCCTCGACTCTTCTTTGTTCGAGGTCTTCTGCTTGACCCATCTTGGTCAAGTTGCATATACTGCTGCTCTCAATTGGCGGTACTCCAAATCATCCTAGTTTCCAGCCATCAAATTATCGGTTGATTCAGATTGCCTCAAGTATTTACAAGCAATAAAGAAAAACAGTTAGTACTTTAGTAAAGGGAATCCTAAGCAATTCGAAGTGTCAAGCGACTAGTAGCGCCGCCCTGAGGGTTCGATTTGGAACTATATGTTTCCCCAAAGTATGCGTTCAAATTGTAACGTTAGCAACGACGCGATGTAGAAATCGAGTTTTTTTATTTCCTTAACCGAGTTAATGGATTATGTGGGTGAAGGTTCACGCAAATACGTGGAATATGTTTTGGTTTCTTTTTTTGGAGATTCAGAGACGGAACAGCAGTTCTTTTTTAAAATCTTCCATGTTTTGTTATAGCTACAAATAAAAATGTACATGTGCTTTCAAGCAACTTCAACTATTTACATAAAAATTTTCGATTTTATTTCAAATTTAGTGGAATTAATGAACCTGAAAAATAATCATCTTCTCTAAAATGTGTACTGCAAATGACAGTTTTTTTGGTGACTGAGGTTAGATTACAGGCTTCAATCCATAATTGCCGAGCTTTTTCGGTTCAAGGCTATGTGTAAAACCTTAGCCCATCTGAGGATGATTTATTTGGGCAAGCAGGCACAGCACATTGTAATATATTGTTTTTGAATTTCATTTTTACGAATTTTCGCCAATAAATATGATTAAAAAAATAAAAACTCATCAGTACTACCGCGACGATTTGAACGCATACTTTGGGGAAACATATAGTTCCAAATCGAACCCTCAGGGCGGTGCTACTAGTCGCTTAACACTTCGAATAAGCGAAAGCTTGCTCAAACCCTACACGTTACACCGACGTAACGAGAACTATTAATATCATAAACTTCATTACTTTTTTTGCAAGTTGTATGAAATATGTTTTTTAATTCTTGTTTGAATTTATATTCAATAAGCTCAACCTTTCTTTACTAAATGAGATTTTCCTGTTCATAAGATTTTGTACAACTTCAATTCCTTTCAGTACAAGTAGATAAAAACTCACATGATTAATCTTCTTACTCTAAAATATAGTTAACACATAAAAAGAGCAATTATCTTTACTATCAACAAAATTTTCGGTAGTATTTTTTTTATTAATTTTTTATTTTCTTACATAAAATATTTTCTGGAGTCAAAAACCATGAGAAAAATTCACTTAATTGATTAGGAAATCAAAAGTAATTGCTTCTTCGAAAGTATTATTGATTTAAAAATTAAGATCAAATAAGCCCACTGTGGTTGCAGTATTTTTAAACGTCTGGTATTTAATTCCTTTGTATATTCCAACGTCTTCGAAGGATGTTGCACTATTTGTTATATTTAAAATAAATTTTTTAAAAATTTACTTATGCTTCATTGTATATATTTTGTTTCATCTACATATTGCAATATTTGTCACCACATTTTCTCTTCTCTCCAAACTCTTGGTGTGTTATTTAAAAGTTAAATACTGAAATGTTCACAAACTTTGTTGATTTTGCAAAATAATCATGTATGTATTATTACATCTAAGTTGTTAGTTGCGTTAAATGGTCTTGTATTGCTTTTAAAATCATTTTGTCGAATATTTTTTTCTGTATTTTCAAGGTAGACAGCTAAATTTATAACTCTATGACTTCTAGCACAAACTGAAAATTCTCGTAGTTCCCTAACTATTTTTATTAAACCCACGTATCTAGCATTGACATAACTTCTTATGTCATTCAATATTTCTGTTTCTTTGTCTTTTAATTTTTGAATTAATGTGCACTCTGTTACTACGTCTATGAATGTTATATACATGTATATATTTATATTTTATGTATTAAATATATTCTGTGCTTGGAATTAATTCACAACATTAAAAGTTAACATTACATTTAAATTTTATAAATAAAATGTTATTCTAAAGTAAAACCATTGAATTCTCTAGTAAAGTTTTAGAAATGTGTTCATCAGATACATTCTTTGTCATTTTACATTACAAGTAGGGTATCTGTCCCAATGATAGACCCTCGCCCTATCGTGGACCCATTATCACATTATTAATGATAAGTTAAACGAGTGTTTCAATAGCACAATGAATTATTTTTTAAGTTGTTATTTTCTCTCTAATTCACCATAATAATGACAAATAATAGCATTTCAATAGTGTTATATCATTAAAATAATATATTAAAAAGTTACACAACGCTTTTGACTATTTTCTTCATCATGCCTTGTTAAAAATCGTAAGATACTCATATTTTTGAAATGCTGTGTAAAAATTTAGGAGTATTATTTGATCTCAAAAAATTGTTTAATATATCAATAAGAGTTTCAGAAAAATAATAAAAATAAATTATACTCCTAAAAAGTATATTTACATACATTATTAGAGGGTCCACAATACAGACATGATTATCGGCTCTGTCTCTATTATGGACCCTTTATTCCGCCAGTATTGAGTGCACACATAACCTTTAACTTCATAACTTTGAGCTGTTGTTTTTATTCTAAAAGTAAAGAAAGAACAACAAAAAATGACTCTTAAAAAACGCATGAAGAAGACTAAACAACCATAACAAAGTCATAAAAAATATAAGATTATTATAATAAAAAAAAGTAATAGTAATTATCACAAAATTAGTTTTGTATAAAAATTTGTTCTTAAAAACTTATTTCAAAAAGTGCCTAGTCATATATTTTGTTAAAAGTGTGAGAAGTACTTAAAAATAAATCTCAAATGTTTATTTACTTACATACAAATATTTTTTTACATTATGGACATGGTCCATAATTGGGGGGTCCACATTATGGGCTGGGTCCGTAATAGGGGGGTTCACGATAGGTTCAAAGTCCATCGAGGGGGTCCGTAATATGGACAAAATTTTTTTTTCTTGTTTCATCATTAAAATAAAAATAATAAAACTTTTTGATAAAAAAAAAATTTGATGTTGTTAAGAAAGAATCAAATGACTTATACGTTATTATACAAGGTTTAGTTCTATTGACCGTTAGACCCAAAATAAAGTTGAGCTTGAAATTTTTCTTGAAGTGTCCATAATTGGGACAGATACCCTAACTGTCTGTTTGAAATGTAGTTTAAAATGTAGTACGTTTGTAAAGATTTCGAAAAATTTTTTGTATACTTTTGATTAAAGTATACCATATGAGGACTGTGTTCTGTATAAAGACCGTGAAGTATGTGTTTGATGACTAATTTTGTATGTTTCCTACTATCCGAAGAAATTTCAGCTCAAAAAAGTATATCAATTTGTTGAGGCGTAGTATTTTTATAACAGGATAAAGAGTTATTAAAACATGAATATTCTTTGGTCTCACATTTTTTGGAAAATTTTTTTTGATTTGTGACAACATGTTACTATTTTAAATAACTCTTGATTATCACATGTGTTATGCAGTTGTTTTTCAATTCGTGTACATAAAAAGCAGTAAGTTTAAGACAGACGGGTTTTTGAAGAAAAAGAAAATTATAAGCGAATGCATAGAAGTATGAATGAACCATTATTTAATTACTATATACATTAATGGTTTTTTTCCGTTAAATCGAACGTTAGAGACTTGTGTGTTCGTGGTTTAATAAGGCTACTGGCAATGACTACCACAGTTTTTATCATTTTTTTATTACAGGAGTTTCAATAAATATTTGTGATCATATCATGTCAAACAATTACACGTATTAATTTAAAACTCAATGTAAGAAAGAAATACTACAAACAAAAAAGTCAACGCGCCTTAGATATTATATTTTTTAATATTAATATAAAACAATAACTATGTTTTATATTATTTTTACTCGTGGTTACTATGCATAAGGTCGATATATTTGCCTCCTGGGCGGTGTGGAAAAAAAGGTTACTATATATAGCTAAGAGCTCGTGTACCTTAAGTTGTAGGAGCTGCCACTTGCGATTGCTGGCTACAGCTAGTTTTAGCTCATGTGCAGTTTGTATATACAATAGCCTATGGATGTACTGTAAACTGAGCTTTTAAATACTTAGTTTTCTGTAGTTCCTGCGCATAGAAGCCCCCCAGAGATTGGTTCCTTTTAGTTATTCGCCAAATAGTATGTTGGTGGCTTCGTAGGTGCCACTCTCACAATAGTAAATACTTCAGTCGACCAATTAGGTGTTTAGGTGTGTACCCCTTCTTAAAAACTTGCTTAGAATTACTCACTCGAACTCTATCACCCACTTTAACTTCATGTTTTACTTCCACTTTTGCTACGGATATAAACTTTTTCAAAACCTCATCTTTATTATCAGCTGACACATCCTTAGGTTTCATCGCAAGCGTTCGGTGTTTGTGATTATTATATGCTGTAATTAACTCGGGTAAAATATGGATCTACTTATAGCTACCACGCAAACTTAAACTTTTCCACATAGAATGTTTTATTTATTTTAGAGTACGATTGAATCGCTCACTTATCGATGCTTTAAGACTACTATATGTAAAGTATGATTTAATTTTATACTTTTGCATAGAAGAGAAAGTTGTGTATCTGTAGAAACGCGCCGTAGATGTGTGTAAGACAATAATCTTTCGGAATGTGCTTTTCTTCGCCAATAAAAAATCTCAAAAAGTTTCATCAAGTACGCCAAACGATTTATCTGCTCAAACTACCCCAGTTCAAGAAAAAAAGGTTATTCTACGACCCAGGGAAGCCGAGAAATTGATGATTTTTCAACCGCAGGCAGTTTTGAGCACGTGTAATAAGACTGCACACATAAAACTGCAGAGCCGGGAGTTCCCCCGAAGCTCGGTCGGGACGGCCACCACAATACTTACCCTTCCTTCTAAACCACTTTTACAAAAAAGAACAGCAGCCGATAACAATCAAATATTTTTTCCATAAAATATAGGTATTTAAAATAACACATCCAAAAACTAACTGATCATTTTACTATTAAGCAATTGCAAAAATTGAAAAACCGTGAATGGGAAATGTAAAGTACAACTCTTAACAAACAAAGTGGGCACTCGTTAGACGCTGTAAGATGGCTTCCAGCCCTGATAATTAATTTACAAATCACCACTTTTTTATTAAACAATTACAATTGCGCAAAAACAGTTAAACGTACAAATTTTATTTTTGGAGGAGTTATTGTACCGTACAAGACCTAATATTTAGGAGCAGTTTTAGACAATAGGGATAAATTGTTTATTAATTATAAACAGATTTAAAAAATCGCTATGTTTTTAGTTTTCTGCAATTTGCAAGTAAACTATAAAACGGTTTTCAAACCAACGTGGCTTATTTTGTAGGTTTTTAGAATTGCTATAACTTCTACAGGCACTTCGGAGTACAATCAACAGGAAAAAAAATATAGTCAAAAAACCACGTTTTTCTACCTTAAGTACTCCATTAAAATTCCAAATAAATTCAGTTGTCCAAATCTACGTATGTCTGATGCTGACTATCTAAGGCTCCTACATCCGTTAACAAACTAAATCCCTCACTTTTTTTCGAAAAAGGGTCGAAATATCTTTTCTTACTGATCTAGACTGTTTGCTGAATATTGAAAGACTAAAATAATTGTAGAGTGTGTGCGTTATATTTTTAGCGTAACAATTAAACCCTTTTCTATATCTACCCTTCTGAGCATCTCTATCCTTATCCATAACGACTAATCCATGATTTCTATCTTTCTAAAATTATATGCTTAAGTTTTCAAATTCTGTTAAAGTCATGTTTGTATTTACATGATCGTAATAAATGTGTTTTTAATATTTATCATCCTGTCTTAATATTGCCAACAGATTAACAATACCTCAAACCAAATGTTTCGGGACTTGTGCGTAAGATTGACATAGATAGAGACAATCGATGTTTCTGTGTCTCCCCATACAGGAAATGCTTTAACAATAACGTGATTTTCACGCGCTTTATCATCGAAATCATGATAAAATTGGGGAGTGCTTTTTTTGGCGTTATTAAAACTTCATGCTTACTAAATGGAAAAAATTGAATATCCTTAATAGGTTCTAACAGCTCCTTCAAAAACTTATATTTTGGCTGATTCAGTGGTTTTGAGTACATATATACATTTTAAAATCTTAATTCATTAGAATGTGTTATTAAACTGAGAAAGTTGTTTGTTTTTTTTGCAGTTTGCAAGACCACAAAAACTGCCCTCATAGTGTCAGGGAGTAGATCTCCATGCCGTTTTTACTTTTTTTTCTTGTTTAACTAGTATGTCAAAATTTTCAACGGGAAGTGTTATTTCTTGCTTAATAAAACTCATATTAACTGTGCAATGAATCACGTATAACTGATTGTTCAAGTTATAAAAAGAGTGTTTTTATAATTTTAACATCATTGGCAATCGAGCTCTTAAACAGTGATGATCATTCACGGAAAAAAGGTCGTAGAGTGATTAATAGATTAATGAATAGTTTACCTGTAGAACTACATGTACCAAGTTATCGATACTGCGGACCAGGAACCAAATTGTCTAAAAGACTTGCTCGTGGTGATGCTGATATCAATCTTCTTGATGAAGCTTGTAAGCAGCATGATATAGCATTCCTCAGAATCCTGAAGATATTCCGTCTAGAAACGTAGCAGACAAAATTCTTTTGAAGAGTGCTTAAGAGCTATTTAAAGCAAACAATTCAGATGTTGAGAAGATGGCTGCTGCTTTTGCTGTAACTGGTGTAATGAAATCAAAATCAAAAACTTGGAAAACTTATCTGAGAATAAGACAAAAAAATTGCGAAAAAGAACGTTGGAAAGGTAATTACTTTGAGAAAGTAAATTCAAAGTGCTTAAAAGTCTATGATTCAAAGTAAATGTGCTCGCAAAGTTGTAAACTCGGCTTCAAAGGGGGCTCGAGACGCCATAAAAAAAGCTGGTGTTAAAAAAATGTCATAACACCTCGAATACTACCTTTACAAGTGGTGTGTAAAAAGCAATCAATGAAGCCAAACAAGCTTAAAAGCAGCTACTTAAAACCAGGACATGGGCTAAAAAAAAGTTTGAAGTAAAACTACCCAATCGAGAGATAACAAATTAGGATATTATAAAATACGTGCAAATTTTGAAAATCCCACGTTTTCGAAGAGTGTACATGAGAAATGATATGCCATTTAGTGATCCACTTAAGGAAGAATTAGTTATTGTTAATCTAGATAATAAAGATGGTCTTAGCACTTATTAAGTTGCCTTCAGAAAACGCGGGAATGATGTTACATATTTTGATAGTTTTGGTGATCTTCAACACCCATTGGATCTTATTTTATATCTTAAAGTGTATTATGCTAGGTACAATTACGAAAGATATTAAGAGTTTAATACATACGTATAACTGTGGTTACCTATGTCTTAGATTTTTTATCTAAGTACTTTAACTACAAACTTATATAAGCAATAAAAATATGTCAAGTTATCATTTGTTTGTTAACTGTCATGGGAGAAACATTTACTTTGAGTTTGACCGGCTCATCGTCTGTTCTCGAAGCACAATATTTTTCTTGAATTGAACTTTCACCGCATAGAAATTGTGTTCTTGGATTAGTAGAACTACTTACATTTGATTATATACCTTAAGTTCACAAGAGTGTAATAAACTTTACGTGGGTTATAACATAATTACTCTACCAACAGATGGTTATGAAATCGGAGACATAGAAACTTACCTTATCGATGAACTGATAAAGAAATGTCTTAATAAGTTTAAGGCTAAACAACAATACGCTTTTCAGCTTAATCAAGTGCAGTCATCTAATTGATTTCCGACCGCATGACTCATTAGGGTCAGTATTGGGCTTCACAAATAGTATACGCAGATCAGACGTAACTTATGAGTCGGATCAGCCTCTAGCCATACTTCAAATAAATGGACTTCGAGTTGACTGCAACATAATCACTGGAGCATCTATTAATCAACATTAAATTCATATGATTCATGAATTTTTTCTTGCAGTTCAACCAGGCTATAAAATCATTGAAGTTGCATCACAGATAATTTACTTACCTGTTGCAGTGAAGACTGTAGATTATCTTTAAGTGTGTATTGTTGATCAGGATGGAAATTTGGTGAATTTTTAAGAAGAAATTATAACATACCAAAATAAGTTGCAGTGGTATCATTACAGTAAAATGTTTTTGGGCATTAAATGATCAAGCCACCTTGCGCTTACAATGAATAATCGCACAATATGAAATTATATAATAATTATCAGACGCTGAATGTGCATAATATTCAGTGGTACGATAGTGACTTTACAATAATGATTTAAAGTATCATCTTGCTACTCTCGCTAAAAATCGCAAAAGAATTTATGTGCGTAGTAATGGTGAAGCAAAGTACGTTAGTTCACTTTTAGCAGGTGGAGTTTATAATTTGTCAAAAATTTGTCCTCCCTTGGAAGAAAGTGAGGATAACTCTACACTTATATGTCTTACACATGCACAACAGTAATTCCAAACCAAATAGCTATTTTATGCATTACATAACGCATAGTTTCCTAAAATAATGGTTTATCAAGACTTTATCTTGAAGAACCTCGAAGTATGATAGTGATAAGTGTTAAAGTACATACAAATATTACATATTTTTTTAAAATCTGGACTGAATTAGAGGTGAAGATTCTTTTATAAAGCGAACAGTTTTTACCGAAACATCTCTGACTTGGCTAAGCTTTTTTTACGGATTCTACTTTAAAAAAAAAAAAAATACAAGTTTGAGTTATTTTTTTTTTTTACGTATTTTAGATAATACAAGCGATTTTTTGTCTTGGAGACTAATTTTCAAAAATTCGTAACTCCAGTTTTATTAGAACTAAAAGTTTAATTTTTTTTATCATTCTAAAGGTAAAAACGTGAATTTTAAGAAACAAATAAGTAAGAAAAAAATTTACAATAAATTTTATATTGTTATAAACAATTTAGATGTTTTAATCAATTGTTAACAATGAAACCCTCTACTTAGCGTGTTTTAAGTATGACCATTGTATTTTACGATCAATTTTTCATCGAAAATGCTTTTTTCATAAATGAAGAAACGATTATTACTTTAGAAAAAATATCTAATAAACTGGCACGGTACCTGACTCAGCGCCCAAAGTTGCAAAGTACACGTTGTTCTCTGGATTATAGTATAATATATACTATGTAATGTGTAGATATGGTGTATAGTGTATTTGTTATTTCGTTATTTAATTAAATAATATTATTCATTAATAAAAAATTTTAGAAAAATTAAAAAATATTTATCATACAATATCTGTCGTTTAATAAGAAAAAATCTTTATTTTTAAATTTGAATCTTGACTGTATGAATCGTAAGAAAAAGACCTTGATAAAAAATGAATGTATTGTAATTTGCGACTTTTCTGAAAATTACGAGTTCATTATACAAAATTCTGTTCAAGGTATACGCTGGAATAACGATCAAGCAACAATACATTCTATTTATTATAAAAATGATAATGACAAATTAAAAATTAAAAGTTTTGTTTCTATGTCTGAGTGCTTACGTCATGACACTGTTGCTGTTAATTTACTTCAAAGGCAACTTTAAGATTAATAAAAAAAAAATTTTAATATTTTTCAAACAGGGCAAGTGGACAGTACAAAAACAAAAAAAATTTTATAAATCTTTTGGCTCCACGCAGAAGATTTTAAAATGGCAGCCAAGTGGCACTTTTTTCCCACACAACATGGCACAGGACCATGTGACGGAGTAGGTGGAGCTCTAAAAAGACTTCCTGTTAGAGCACGTCTTCAAAGAGTACATAATCCTATTCGTACATCAAGGGAGTTATTCAACTGGGCTACAGAAGCTCTACTAAATATAACGTGTTGTTATTCAACCAATGACGAGTACAAAGAAGAAGAAAAACAACTATCAGTACGTTTTGAAAAAGCTGTAATGATAAAAGGAACCTTAAAATATCATTACATGATTCATATCTCACTTCAAGAGTTGGAAGCAAAACCATTCTCTTTGTACGAAAAAAAACGTTGTAAAAATTGTAAACACTACAATAATAAATATTTACACTAATATTATATGAAGTTGAAAAAATGTACACGCAAAATACTATTGAATTAAAATCTTAATAAATGACTTGTTTCTCTGAAATAATGTAATTGTTTATTTGTTTTTTTCCCATTTTTTATAAAACTTTTATTAATAATAAATAATATCGTTCAATCGAAAACGTCAAATATACTACATACACTATTTGTAATATAGTACAGAGAACAATGGTAAGAGGCGAGAATATAAGGTGTACTTTGTAACTTGGGGTGCTGATGTCAGTTACCGCGCCAGTTTGTTTGATTTTTTTGCTAAACTAATAATTGTTTCTTCATTCATGAAAAAAGCATTTTCGATGAAAAATTGGTCGTAAAATACGATATTCATACTTAAAACACGCTAAGTAGAGGGTTTCATTGTTAACAATTGACTACAACATTTAAATTGTTTGTAACAGTATGAAATTTATTGTGATTTTTTTCATATTTTTTTCTTAAAATTTACGTTTTTACCTTTATAATGAAAAAAAAAAAAAAAAAAACTTTTTGCTCCGATAGAACCAGAGTTATGAATTTTTGAAATTTAGTATTCAAGCTAAATAACTCGCTTTTATCGAATTCTTGATCACTTGTATCATCCAATATACGTAAAAAAAAAAAAAACTAGAATTTGTAATTTTTTTTTTTTTTTTTTTTACGTAGAATCCGTGAAACAAATTTCAGCCAAGTCGGAGATGTGTCTGTCGAAAAGTGTTCGGTTTGTAAGAGAATGACCCATATTCAAACTTTTTGACCACTAAGCTATGTTGCTGTATGTACTGTAATATAAGATTATAGATATACTAATCTAACCTTGTGTGGGAGTTCATGCACTTGTGCGTGCATGCGTACGCTCACCTCTGGTGCACGCGTACGCTTGACCGTGGTGCACGCGTATGCTTGCGCGTGGTGCACGCGTACGCTCGCACTTGCACGAGTAGGCTTGCGCTTGCACGAGTACGCTCGCGCTTGCATGCGTACGCTCGCGCGTGTACGCATGTGCTTGCACAAGAGTAACGCATAAGCATGCAAGTTATTTCGTATGAGTGTGCAAATTTATACGCAAGCGTGTGCATGAGAGGTCGAGCATATATACATACATACACATACATAGAGCTCTTGAACCCTTATCTATCAGCAGGAGGGAGAAAGAGAGAGCACTCTGTGGAGAAATATATATATATATATATATATATATATATATATATATATATATATATATATATATATAATGGGCCCCATTTTACAGCATAAGGCTCCACCACTGACACCGTATCGCACTATCTTCACTACCATGCTGAGAGTAAAAGAGGGAGGGAGAGACAGAGAGAAAAATAACAAATAGACACATGTCTAATAGCACAAGGAGAAAGGAGACAGCAACCTGGAACTCGATTATATACATATATATAACGCACCAACCCTGTCTAGTAGCTTGTCTTATAGTGTCTCCTCCACCCCTGGCGCAGTATCGCACTATCTCCTTCACTATTCTAGCAAGGGTGCAGAACTTTTATAGTCTATCTACTCCTTTAATTGCTTTTTACATATTAATAATACCAAAAAACTGTTGGATTAATTGCCGACGCATATCACAAAAGGGTGTATTTTATTTATCAAAAATATTAAATAGCTTTTAAGTTTCTTATGACTACTACTTACTTCCCTAAGAATGTGGTTTACTCATCAATAATACAAAAAAACTAATGTGTTTTTTTTATCGATGATGCTAACTCACTGAAAAGCACACTTTATTTATTATTAATACTGAAAAACTTTAAGATTCGTAATCGCCAATACTTACTGGCCTGAGAGCGTAATTTATTTATTGATAATACCAAAACACTACTTTGTTTCCGATTGCCGTTGCCTACTCACCTAAAAAGATAGTATATTCGTTAATAATACTAAAAAACGACTGGGTTTCCAACCGCCGTTATTACCTCTTCCGAGATCAAATTTAATTCATTAATAATATTAAAAACTGTTTAATTTTTTTTTGGTTCGTCGATTATCACCTACCTAGGAGCGTACTAAATTTATTAATTATACTATAAAACTATTCATTTTTAATGCCAATGTTGACTTGCCTAAAAGCGTACTTTGTTTATTAATAAGACTAAAAAACTATTAGTTTTCTAAACGCCGATGCTTACTAGCATTAATGCGTATTTTGCTTATTAACAATACTAAAAAACAAATAGGTTTCTAACGACCGAATGTTACTCACCCTAATTTGTATTTTATGCATCGATAATAGTAAAAAACAGTTAAATTGCTTATCCCGATGCCTGCTTACTCAAGAGAACATTTTATTTATTATTAATTCTAAATAGCTGTTAGTTTTCTAGTAACTGATGCTTACTCACTTAAAAGCGTACTTCATTTATTATTGATACTAAAAAAGATTAGGTTTCCTAATCTCCGACGCTTATTCACCTAAGAGTGTGATTTGTTCATTAATAATACAAAAAAACTATTAGATTTCCAATCAACGATACTAACTTACTTTCAACTGTATTTTATACATAATTAATACTAAAAAACTGTTAGATTTATAATTATAATCAGTGAAGATTACTCGCCAAAGCGTGTATTTTATTTATCAATGATACAAGAGAACTATTAGGTTTCTTATCGCCACTGCTTATTCACCTAAGAGTATGTTTTATGTCTCAAAAATACTTAACAACTGTTGGGTTTCTTTTCACTTATGCTTACTCACTGAAGAATATATTTTATTTCTGATAAATACTAAAAAATCATTGGGTTTCAAATTGCCGATAATTATTCGGCTGAGAGCGTATTTTTTTTATTGAAAATACTTAAAAAACTGTTAGGTTTCTAATCGTCGTCACTTACTTGACTAAGAGCGTATTTTATTCATTAATTATACTAAAAAAATTAATAGGTTTCTATCAGCCAATGCTTACTCACCTGAGATCGTGTTTTATTTAAGGTGGCTCCTCACTAAATCAAAACACTGGAGTATTAAATGATATTTTAAAGGATGATTCTTGAAGGTGCAAGGAGTCTTTTCCCAAAATTTTAGACCTCGTCACCACCAAAATTGTTGAAAAAAACTAACTGGAAAATAGACTCTGTAACATGGCCTCTTATGGAGGGTCGTCAAATTGGTGGCGCAGGTTTTATGATATCTCAGCAAAGATACTGTAGTTCTTAATAGAAAACTATGTAGCAGATAGAAGAAATCAGAATCTTTCCAACGACATTCACGTACTTGGACATTACCATGGGTTTTATAGGATATTTTATGAAAATAGTAGATAACTGTGCAAGTCATGGAACAGATGAAAAGTGCGGGGCGTCTGCTACACCGAAGAGCGGTAGCCCGCGTAGTTTGAATTGGTCAGAAAGTTGTACGTTAAATGAATAGGAGTTGTGGGGAATCGTAATTATAATAAAAATAAATGAGACGCTGAACTAAAAAAATAATTTAATGCGGGGCTGACTTATGTACTTTTTTGACTAATAGATAAAATTAATAGAATATGTCACGATAAAGTTAGGACACGGTTGTATTTACTCGTCACTAATAAATAACTTGTAGATTTTTTCTAAAGTTTCTTTGTCTTTGGTCACCCGTGGCTTATTATTAGGTACTTATCGTTAGCTTAGTATTATTTACATACAAGGGTTATGTTGTCAGATTTGTATACCTACGTCTGCTCGGGTCACTGTATTGTACGATATAGGTCAACGGTGTAGATGTGACTAAACTTTTTTTGAAGGGACTATAGGTACCTATCCATTTTTAGTCAAGAACCTCCACAGCCAATGAAAAGCTGTGTTGCAGTATGCTTACTCTTCTTGTGGGATTTATAGTGAGGAGCCACCTTAATAATATTAGACATAAAACTGTTAAGTTTATTACCACCGATGCTTACTTGCTTAAATTCGTATTTTATTTATCAATAATGCCAAAAAACCTTGGGCTTATAATTTCCGTTGCTTACTCACATAAGAGCATGTTTATGTATGAATAATACTAAAAAACTACTTACTAGGTTTTTTACCACCAACGCTTACTTGCCTAAGATCGTATTGTATTAACTTGTAATGCTATAGAACTATTAGGCTCCTAATAGCGATGCTTACTTGCCTCAAAGTGCATTTTATACATTAATAAAACCAAAAAACTGTTAAGTTAGTCGCCAATGCATACTTGCCGAAGACTGTATTTAATTTATCGATAATACTGAATAACTTTACTAGTTAGGTTTCTTATCACCGCTCCAGACTTTTGTAAGAACGAATTTTATTTATTAATAATACTAAAGAACTGTTTTATTTTTCTCGATGATTCTTACTTATTAATAGGCATATTTTGTTAATCAATAATACTAAAGAACTGTTAGATTTCTTATTCCTAATGCTTACTCACTCAAGATCATATTTTATAAATTAATGATACTGAAAAACCTTTAGATTTTTAATTACCTATGCTTACTACACTGAGCGTGTTATATTCTTTAATAAAACTTAAGAACTGTTATGTTTCTAAACGCCAATGCTTACTCGCGTTAAAGCATATTTTGTTTATTGGTTGAAAACTTATAGGTTTCTAACCACCGAATCTTACTCTTTTTAAATTGTATTTCATTTACAAAAAATAGTAGAAAAAAATTTTACGTTTCTTATCACCGATACTTACTTATCTGAGAACGTACATTATTTATCGATAATATTAAAAGAAGAATAAAACTTAAGTGTTGGTTTTTCAACAAAACTGTTGCTTACTCAACTAAGATTGTATTTATTAATAACACGAAAGAATTGTTCAGTTTCTTATTTCCGATGCTTACTCGCCTAAAATCCTATTTTATTTGTTATTAATAACAAAAACTTAGGTGTTTATAATGCTGTTGCTTACTTGCCTAAAAATGTATTTTATTTTTTATAATAATACTGAAAAACTCCGGGCTTTTCAACTACCGACACTAACTCACCTGAGATCGTATTTTGTTTATTAATAATATTAAAAGACTATAGAGTTTCTTGTTGACGATGCTCACTTGCCTTAAAGTTTATTACGTTAATTAATAATACTAGAAAACTATTCCGTTTTTAAACGTTGACCCTTATCGCCAAAGAGCGAACTTTTTTGATTATTAATACCAAAAAAGTATTGGGTTACTATCTGCAGAAACTTACTCGCCTAGGAGTGTGTTTTATTCACAAATAATACGAAAAAATTGTTGGGTTTCTTATCGCAGATGCTTACTCACATAAGAGCATATTTTGTTTTTTAATAATACCGAAGAACTGATTGGATTTTTATCGCTAATGCTTACTTTCTTCAGGGCATATTTTGATTTTTAATAATGCTAAAGAACTGTTGGGATTTTGTTTTTAATAATACTAAAAAACTTCTTGATTATCTCTTGTCGCTGCTTACTTGCCTAAGAGTGTATTTAATTCATCAATAAAATAAAACAATTATAAGGTCTTCGATTGCCATTGCATTCTGCCTTAAAACAAACTTCATTTAATATTAATACCAAAAAATTTAATGATGGTACTAAACAACAACACATTTTTAAACACTGATGCTTACTTGCGCATACGTATTTGATTTATAAATAATACTCAAAAACAGTTATGATTTTTAACGCCCATGCTTACTTTCCCCAAAGCGTATTTTATTTATTAATAGTACTAAAATACTATTAGGTTTTTAAACGCTAACGCTTACTCGCCTAAGACTGTGTTTTATTAATCAATAATACAAAAAAATTATTAGGATTCCAATCAACGATGTTTATTAGACTTACAGCGTATTGTATACCTTAATAGTACTAAACAACCGTAAGGTTTTTAATCGCCGAAGCTTACACACCTGAAAGCGTAATATAATTATTAATAATACGAAAAAACTAAAAGGTTTTAAATTGTCTGTGCATATTGCCTAAAACCGATCTTTATTAAACATAAATACCAAAAAATTGACGAGATATACTAAAAAACAGTTACATTTTTTAACGCCAATGCTTACTTGCCTAACATTGTCTTTTATTTATTAATAATACTAAAAAACTATGATGTTTATGAACGCCGACGATTACTTTCCTAAAAGCGTATTTTGTTTATTAATAATAATAAAAAAACTATTCGGTTTATGACCACCGGCACTTACTTGCCTAGGATCATATTATATTTATCAAAAATACTATTAAACTGTTGGGTTTCTATTCACCGATGCTTACTCGACTAAGAGTGTAGTTCCTTCATTAACAATACAAAGCAACTGTTGAGTTTCTTATCACCGATGCTTACTCGCCTAAAGGCGTGTTCTATTTATTATTTATAAAAAAAGCTCGAAAGTAAGTAATTTCCATTGCTTGATCGCCTATAAGCGTATTTGATTCATTAAAAATACTAAAAAACTATTAGGTTTCTAAAAGCCTACGTTGAATCGCCGAAGGGCGAACTTTATTTATTATTGATAGCAAAAAAGTATTGGATTTTTTAACCATCAAAGTTGACTCACCTAGAAGCGCGTTTGGTTGATTATTGGGCGGTTTTGATGTTGCTTTTGAGAAACGTTTACATTAATGTTCAGTAGACTTTTTTTTTAAAACAAAAATCTTATTGGATTACAAAACTGCAGTGCTTACACTCTAGATTTTCAAAAAAATCCGAGTTTCCACAAATTTTTTAGCTTGGAAAATTTTTTAATTAGATTTTCTATATTTTTTTCTACTGTACGGAGAATTATCTTTAAAAAAAATGATAGTGATATATTATTTCCTTCGAAAATTATTGATTGTCGATGGAAAAAAACCAAAATGTAACATTGTGACCCATGCTTGTTTTCATCCGAACGCCTGTGCTGTACTCCTTCTCACCTGAATGCGACGAGCCATTCTTTTTTTTATCTGGATTTTTGATCCATGCCTCTTGTTATCTGAATGTACCAGCTGTGCTTCTTTTCGGCTGAAAACGAGAGCACCGCTTTTCTTTGCCTGAATGTGTGAGCATTGCTCTTTTTCTCTTGAACTTGCATTGTACTTATTTTCATCTGAACTCTTGAGGTATGCTTATTTTCTCGAGGGCTTATGGGCTTTGCTTTTTTTTACACGGGCCGTTGATTGCATTTTCTGAGCAATCTTGGTAATGTTGTCTTTAACATATCTTTAAAATAAAATGAACAATTTAACTTGGACTGTGATGGAAACAATGTTATAACAGAAAAATAACATATTCCAGTAATAGTTGGAAAATCGGGAAAAAAATTATTTTAATACATGAAATATCACAAATTGATATGTTTCTCTGATTTTTATCAGTGCCATTATTTATATAAAGAGATCATTATGATTTTATTCACCAAATAAAATTTTTTTTTAGGTTGATGAGATGGACACACCTGTGCAATTGGTATGCACTGTACAACAATGTGTAGGCAATGCAGCCTGCTTTGCACATTCAGAACCCGCTTTATTATCCCTATAAAAAACTGTATCAAAGTTTCTTACGAGTACTCTATTGAGTAAATGCATTGATTAAATTTAATTATGCTTAAAACCATAAGGAACTGTGTTTATAGACTGTGAACATTGTGTTTATAGAAGCTTTGCCAAATCTGTTACCACGGACCTTCTGAAAACTATTTTGTTTTACAAGCCCACCAAAAGTGATCAGAGTAAAAGAATATGTTGCAGCTGGTTAGGGTTAAATTATTAAAAATGGAAATGGAAAAAAATAAATTAATCATAAATAAAGATGTTAATCCAGTAGTGTATTCTATATACGCATTAAAATTCCTTAATATAACGCTTATTGTGAGGTAAATGATTAAAGTAAATCATCCTGAAATTACAATTATAAGATTAATCAATGTATCTTACCTTTCTACTGGATTTTCCACACTGTCCCGAAATCGTTGAAAATTTGATGATATAGTTTTCATCTCAGAAATCCCCCGCTTCAACTCAGTAAGGTTATTCTTTATCGGGCTTGTTTTCATTTTAAAAATGAAAGTTTGAATTCTTTTAAATGGTTTAGTAGTTATTGGCTAAATGTCTTTAATCTAATTTTCCTTATTGGTATCTGTAAGATAGGAAATTTTGTAACCTTAGTAGAAGTTATCATATGATTACGTTGATAATAATAAACTATGGACGTATGAGATAAGGATACACCAAAATAAAATGATTCTATTTAAATCAAAATAAATAGACAAGAGTGTAGCAGTGCTCAAGTAACTAAGATAGATGCACTTAGAAAACCCAAAAACAAATCAATTCACTTAATTTCAAAACAGTCTTATTCTCAATGATCGCATTAATGTTCTGTGTATTAATCTTTAAGATCGTAGAAACAGTTAAGAGTTTCTGTTAAAAAGTCTTTTATTTCAAGTAATGCTCAGTTATAGATTCATACCAATCCAAGAATAAATTAGTTTCATTGGTCACATTCATACAAGATGTTAGTGCATACGTACAAAATCTCAGTCAACAAGAAGAGCTTATACGATAAACTCCTATACGTAAATGAGCTCTCAAGTACATCTTATGCAAGCATTTTCACTCATACAACCAGTGGCTCGTGTGAATCATCATCGAATAGAGAAACATAAAAACGCCTCTATTTAAAAACATGATGTTGCGTGACTTAATGCTAACTTGATGTTAGAATAGATGTATCTATTCATGAATAGGTGAATCAATAGATTGTTTACCACACAGCGCCAAAAGAAGGAACTTTCGTTTCGCGGAACAGCTCAGAATTGGTGAAAAATAACATACGAACCACGTTCAGAAAAAAAAAAAAAAAACAGTCCACCGCCAGTTCCGACCTGGTAAAAGCCTGGGTGACTGGTGTTGGCCTCACGGATTTTGGGGGAGGCCACAAAGGCGTCCACAATGAAAACAAGGAGACAACATCTGAAAAAAAATCCTCACAGAAGGGCTTCATATTCCTGCCCAGCCATGGACGAGACAGGCTGCTAAGTACTGGAAGCAGAGTGAGTGACGTCAGTGCTGCCAGCTTTTGCAGCAACAACACCGAGATGGATCTGGAATATACCAGGAACTGAAGATCAGAACTCACTATGGAGCAGATAAAGGAGGACACAATACTCACAGAACTCGAGAAAATAATCAAAGATACAGTGAAAGCAGCAACAACAATGTACACAAAAACAGCAATGCCAATAAAAGAAGGTATGAAAGTGTCGTTGAACTTTCTGCATAAGTTTAAGGATAGCCGTGAAGGGACTAGGAAGATGAAAAACCGTCTAGAACAAGCCAATGATAATCTGATGTGAAAAACGTACGTGTTAGAAAAAAGGGAGAGAATCACACGCTCTATCCAATCTAGATTCGTGGAAAGCATGCTGACAGCCAAGCGAAACAGAAGCTCCGAAGGAGAACCCTAACCCTCCTTCTAAAAAAGGGAAAAAGACCCAGGAAATCAAGAGTTTATCTCCAAGATAAGAATTAATGGTAGTGACAGCGGCAAACGAGACAATAAAAGGAAAAACAAGGAGAAAATACTCATTAAAGTCGTAGAAGAGCAGAGCTTTGCCGACGTCCTAAAGAAGATGAGGACTGATTTCAAGCCGGGAAGTATCAGTAAACTGCATATTTAACGAAAAAAAAAAAATAATACAAGGAGGCTGGTATCAATCGATATCGGTATAGAATCAGCCAATAATGTTAAAAAAAAGAGGGGCAACAGATTTTCAGTTATTGGTCGAACGTGAGAGCGTCTTCTTGCCAACATAAAAAACAAATTTTTACTTGCATCGTCTTCTTTACCATTTTGCACCAACAGCTCCTCTCTTTGGCTTTTGAGGTTATCATCACCTTAAACGCTTTTTGCTGCGGTACCCCATGTCTTTGCTAGCTTTCTCACGGCCGTTACTTCTTTACTTGCAAGTTTTTTAAGGCAAAGAAAAAGCAAGACACGATAGACGCATATATAGACGCAGAAAAAAAAGGGTGAGACATGAATATTTGAAAAGAAAATCTAATGTCACGAGTTCAAAATTATTTTTAGAACATCAGTTCTTGCAAGAATTTGTGCTAGCACATTTTGTAAGGGCGATACACAGTGCGGCCAAAAGTCCAAAAAAATTAGTTTCTATTTAGGGTTTTTTTACCCTTGAGTTAGATGCAATGATCCTCCAAGAAACTAAAATCGTTCATAGTGATGACTAATTCGTCATGCACCTTCCTTAGGTTCAGTTGGAATGTGGCCTTCGCTCAAGCGTTACTCTACAGTTAATACACTGAGAACGGTTGTACAGGTGAAAAATTGTATGTAATAAAGAAAATCAAATAAGACCAAATGGAATCCACTTTTGAAGGTGAGTAGAACATGTAAAAAAAGTACTAATTATCAATTGTTAAGTAGTGAATTAGGGAAAACATAAACAATAGTGTTATTTTTTCACATGATTTTTCCGAAAATTAGACTTTTCAAATGATACTGCATTAAAACGCTGCAAAACGCTGCTTTGAAACCTTATTGAAATGATAATTAAATATATTATCTACCAAATAAAAAAAGATTCAGCTGCCAAGAGCTGCCTATTCATCTTTTATGTACTTTTTTCGAAATCAAATTGATAGAGAGCGAGAGAGAGAGAGAGAGAGAGAGAGAGAAACGAAATATACACATGGTGCGTTTCTCTTTTATCTGAGGCTGCTACTTATAGTTAACTGTGATGGACAATGGGAGAGTATGTACATGTGTGCGTGTACATGAGTATGTATATGTGAATGAGTATTTATTCACGTGTATGGGTGCAAGCGGCGCGCACGCAGCAGGCATCTCAAACGTCGCACAAAAGCCTATTCAAAAGTGTACTATGTAGATATACTTTAACGTTAGGGTTCGGTGCAACGTTTGAGGTCGCTGGCGCGCAGCAGTGTTTTCTTCTTATTCTTCTTCTTCTTCTTCTTCTTCTTCCTCTTTTTCTTAAACGTAGGCACGCACTCTTTTTAAATTGAATGCTACGAGATTTTCGTAATTATTAACTTTTTTTAAAATATTTGTAACATTTTAAGTGCCAAGGCTTTGTTTATTAATTTATTAAAATACTTAATTATTGAAAAAATTGAAAGATCACGATAGACACAAATAGGGTTTATATGTTGCAAAAAAAATTTTAAAGTTGAAAATTGCGTTTCATTTTATTATATATATATATTTAAAATCTTATTTAAAATTTATGTATTTCAGGTTGCAGTACTCCCACTGAAGACCACTTCACAAAACTAAAATTTTACTATTTAGTTAAAAACATTTTAAAAAATGAGGTTACGCAAATTTTCGAAAAAATTAAAGAATATTTGACCGAAAGTACAGGGCAGTGATGCCAGACAGTACTGCGAAGTCGCACATGCGCAGAAGAGCTTAATGCTCATTCGCCAGTACAGCAGCGCGCTGCTTAAAGTAGGCCCCGCCTGAGCTCTCTCTCTAGCTTCCCCACTCCAGCCTCCCCCCAGATGGTTAACCCAAGCCTTTCCTAACAACTTATATACTGCTTCAGTATCACGTAGGAGAAAATTATCGGTAGCTGAGTGGGCTAGCGCACATGATGATTTTGCTCACTTAAACTTCGAATCTCAGCAGCGCTATTTTTTTTTTTTTTTTTTTTTAACTACGCATTAAATTTAAATACGTACATCATATATGATAATTGAAAAAAATATAACTCTCCTGATTAATATGATACAGTGATTATTAATCAGGAGAAATTTATATTTTCAGTTTATTCTACTGACTGAAAGTATTAATTTTTTTTCCATTAAGTACGAAATTGATAAATAGTTATTTTTCATGTTTTATACGCAAGATGTACTTTCACATACTTATTTCAGAAAATAAATAAATAAATGCGATGAAGTATCTCGATAAAAAAATTTAATAAGTAATCATGCGTCAAATTGGGCAGTTTCCACACTACCCTTGAGGTACTGCCTGTAGTGCGTTAGGTTGTTTCGATTACACGTACATCAGTGTTTTACTTTAATACTGACATATTACGCTTAAGCGTAAAAAAATTTCGCAATCATTACAAGACTACAGTTTCCTTTATTAATTCTTGATAGCCGTGTAATGTTGGTACCTTCGCCAATAGCCATATTATAACCATATTTGTTAGTTTAATTAGTACCAATTAAAGCCATGCATTATGCGCGTGAAATAAAACTAATGAGATCAATGAATAAATACATTTTGACTAGTCCTAATACAAATTTGCCGAATTAAAAAAAATAAAGTGTTGTTCCTTTGGTTCGAAATCTAGGTTTGTGATATGTCGCGCTTTACAAATTTATCGCAAAAAACACCGTGCATTAAGTAATTTTGTACCAGTCTTATTAGCTTTCTCATCTTTAAGCTCAGTAACGTCAGAAAAAACTCTTTCTGCTTCCGCATTGGAATGTGGGAGAGAAAAAACTGCTGTCACTAGTGATTTTAATGATGGGAAGCTTAAGACATCGCCGTTTTTAATTGTAAATATTTTTTTCCAGAAATCTTTAACGTCACATTTTAATAAGCTTTCGCGCTCTAAAGGTTCGAAAGAAGAGGATAATGTTCTCCATTCATAAGCTATCGATAAGGTACCAACATTACACGTATATCAAGAATAAATAAAGGAAACTGTAGTCTTGTAATAATTGCGAAATTTTTTTACACTTAAGCGTAATTTTTGCAACGGTGTTTTTTGCGATAAATTTGTAAAGCGCGACATATCACAAACCTAGATTTCGAACCAAAGGAACAACACTTTAATCTTTTTAATTCGGCAAATTTGTATTAGGACTAGTCAAAATGTATTTATTCATTGATCTCATTAGTTTTATTTCACGCGCATAATGCATGGCTTTAATTGGTACTAATTAAACTAACAAATATGGTTATAATATGGCTATTGGCGAAGGTACCAACATTACACGGCTATCAAGAATTAATAAAGGAAACTGTAGTCTTGTAATGATTGCGAAATTTTTTTACGCTTAAGCGTAATATGTCAGTATTAAAGTAAAACACTGATGTACGTGTAATCGAAACAACCTAACGCACTACAGGCAGTACCTCAAGGGTAGTGTGGAAACTGCCCAATTTGACGCATGATTACTTATTAAATTTTTTTATCGAGATACTTAAATATATAAAAGTACATCTTGCGTATAAAACATGAAAAATAACTATTTATCAATTTCGTACTTAATGGAAAAAAAATTAATACTTTCAGTCAGTAGAATAAACTGAAAATATAAATTTCTCCTGATTAATAATCACTGTATCATATTAATCAGGAGAGTTATATTTTTTTCAATTATTATATATGATGTACGTATTTAAATTTAATGCGTAGTTAAAAAAAAAAAAAAAAAAAAATAGCGCTGCTGAGATTCGAAGTTTAAGTGAGCAAAATTATCATGTGCGCTAGCCCACTCAGCTACCGATAACTTTCTCCTACGTGATACTGAAGCAGTATATAAGCTGTTAGGAAAGGCTTGGGTTAACCATCTGGGGGAAGGCTGGAGTGGGGAAGCTAAAGAGAGAGCTCAGGCGGAGCCTACTTTAAGCAGCGCGCTGCTGTACTGGCGAATGAGCATTAAGCTCTTCTGCGCATGTGCGACTTCGCAGTACCATCTGGCATCACTGGTATAGGGTCCGAGTATTTTTTATCAGACGATGAATAAACGGAAATGTATGATCTAGTATTGAAGATAAAAGCAAGATGGAGTACAAGCAATAGAACTGAAGGCGTCTTTTTAAAAAGAAATAATGATTGGCTGCAAAAAAAGGTTGCATTTAAGAAAAACAAACTAAAAAAAAAGATGAAAAAGAAAAACCCACTGTATCCGGTAGACCAACACAGTTTTTTTGAGTCATCTGACAGAACTAAACGTAGGAAAACTGAGGAATTAAGAAAATCTGTGTCCACTGACGTGCTACTACATTCTACAACTAGCAAATTGCGGTCGGAAGGTAAAACGGATTTTGTCAAAGTCATTCATGACATTGCAGAAGGAAATCCTACGAAGGCTTTAAAATACAGAAGATCTGTTGAATCGTCAGATACAAATTTACCTTTTTCAGATGACGAAGCGTTGTCTTTATTAGTTGAAATTGGGTTATCGCAGGGTCAATATCAAAAGTTGCGCGATGCACATTTACAAAAAAAATCCAAGATGCTCCCTTCGTATGAACAAATATAAAAAGCCAAAGTTCAGTGTTACCCTAAATCAGGTCTATCTTTTACAGACAGTGTAGCTGAAGTGAAATTACAACCTCTTTTGGATCACACGATTGATCGTATTATACTCTGTCAAACGGAAGTTCTTAAATCTTTATCGGAAGAACAACTTCAAAATTTAACTTCAATTGTAAAGTGGGGTTGCGATGGAAGTTCAGGACATAGTGAATACAAGCATAAGCTTGATGAAAACAGTGCCAGTGACGAGAGCATTTTTTTACGTCTTGCGTCCCTTTGCAACTTGTGTGTAAAAACACTACAAATACGAAAACCACTGTTGTCTGGAAGAATCCAAGGCCGTCATCTCCTAGATGTTGTCGGCCTATTAAGATAGAATGTGCAAAAGGAAACAGTAAATCTGATAAAAGAATCAACCAATAACGTAGAACAGCAGGTAAATAATTTAATTCTGTTTGTTACTGCGGTTTGCGGAAAAACTGTGTGTGTACGTTATCATTTAACGTTAACAATGATAGACACAAATGTTTGTAACTCATTGACTGACACAAGTTCCGCAATGCGCTGTTACATATGCAATTGCACATCTAAGGAGTTAAACCGTGTAGAAAAGATGTTGCAATAAGAAGTTTGTTCCGACAATTTAAAATTCGGCTTATCGTCTCTACATTGTTGGATTCGTTGCTTCGAATTTTTATGACATTTATCCTATAAATTAGAAATCAAAAAATGTCAAGCTAGATCAACTAAGGAAAAAGAATCAGTTGAAAAAAGAAAAACAGCAATCCAAGTGGCATTTAAAAAACAATTGGGTTTCAACGTTGACAAATCAAAACAAGGTAGTGGAACTTCTAACGATGGCAACACAGCACAATTATTTTTCGAACATCATGGGCAATCTGCTCAAATTTTTGAAATCGATCAAGATATTATTTATCGGTTTTACGTCATATTACAAGCAATTTCATGTGGATATGAAATCGATGTGAACAAATGTAAGCAGTATTGCAAAGAATTAGCTGAAAGTATCGTACATGCATATGATTGGTATTAAATGCCTACCTTAGTGCATAAACTTCTAATTCACGGCTCAGACATCGTTAAACAATCAATACTACCCATAGGCCAAATGTTCGAGGATGCCCAAGAGGCATGTCGTAAATCTTTTAACATTTACCACGTTGCTTATGCAAGAAAAAACTATCGTCAAAAAACGATGGAGGACGTTTTCAAAAGATTTCTAATTTCATCCGATCCTTACATTTCTACTTGCCGAAAATTACCAGTAAAACCATTTAGGTCTTTATCACCTAATACAATCGATTTATTATCAGCTCCATCTGTACATAACAAAGAACAAGAGCCGGAAAGTTTGAACAGTTCCTCTGCCTCAGAGTCAGAAGCAGACGTAGATGTGGATTCCTACGAAACCAATTTTTTATTATAACATAATTGACCTACTAACTATTTGTAATTAAAAATTTTTTGTATATTTTTATGCTCAATAGAAATAAAGATTGTTATAACAATATTCAAAATATTTCTTTCCTTATAACATAAAAACTCAAACCACGAATTTTCTTCGATTACAATTTTTTCTTCAAAGCATTGGCACAAAATATTTCGAAACACAATTTTTAAAATTTTTATTCTTGTAACTGTAAATGTTATGAATTTACAAAATCCCTATTTTACAATCAACTTTTATTTACAGTAAACAAAAATACATATTTCACATTCTACAATGTATACATACAGATCGTTTTTTTAATTTCTCCATTTTTAGCTGTATTAGGTGTGGCGATATCCCGCCATCATGAATTTCGTAATTCTGACAATGGATTCGTATCAGCGACCCCAAAAACCCCCGAGCACAAGATTTCAGGTCGATCGTTAAATTTTTCGAGTTTTGGCCGCAAAGTACGGCCGAAGGCCGCACTGTGCGATGGCCGAATTCAGAGCTCTAAGCTCAACCGAACATACAAGTTTGATCCCCCTGGGTTAAACGTTTTACTTTTGTTCTGGGTCAAACAAAAACAAGAGTTTTGTTTTATAATTCACGAGTATATAAATTTTTTACTTCATCCTTTTAGTGTTAATACTCTCTCTTGTTCACAACCTTATTTTCATTTTTCCTATTCATTTGTAAATGTAAGCAAACAATGGTAAGATATTTTTTATTTATGGTAGTGATCTTGCATATTTTTCATTGTTGATATATTGTGAAGTCAATTTTCCTGTTCTGCCTTTTAATTAAATATATTATTTTTGTAAAAATAAGAAAGACTCGAGTCCTAATTCAATAGTTTAAAATTAAATTTAAAAAATTTTTTTTTAAACTGATACAAGGAATTATCCTGGTTCTCTGAGAATATGGAAAGTTGCGACTCATTATTTACATTTGGTGCCTCCAGTGAGGAACGGAAATGCTGTTACCATGATTGGCTGCATTCATTAGTTATGTAACTGTATCTCATCGCTTCAAGTTTATTCACGTGATTTCTGTGCCACAACTAAGTTTCACCAACATCTACTTTTTTTCCATTATTTCCATTGAATGTTTATCTTAAATTTATATTATTTGTCAAATTTTCTAAAGTTGTTGTAGTACGTTTCCCAGGTTTGTAATCGCCGATCACTACAACTTTCGAATCAAACGCCATCGCTTTCATCGTGGTCGTCTCCTTCTCCCAGCAGTCATTGATATGATAGTTATCGTAGGATTTTTAAAGTAATTCTTGCTTTATTCATTTAAAATTGTTTTTATTTCAACGTTACAACTTTTTCATCGACTCGATGTTTAAGTTTATTGGAGTTTTTGCTTCCATTTAATCATTTGTTTATATTTCTTGTATTGATCTAAGCCAGTTTAAGAACTGTACCAAAAAAAAAAATTCTTCGTTTTCTTTCGCTTTAATTTATTTTTGTTAAACAAAATATCGCTTAAAAATCGATTAGAAAGGGCTAAAACGATTGTCACCATTAAACAGAGTCTGTTAAGAGACCACATCACGGAAATAAATTCTCCTTTATCAGCTGAAGTTATCAATCAATTTCAAGTGCGTGTCAGATATCAAGATTTGAGTACTTCTTTCGGAAAATATGAAGAATCTCGCAAAATTGTTCTTTCCCTTTCGATGAAATCCAGTAACCTGTGACGAATACACAGAAATACGCGCGTTGTATTATACTATAGCTGGAAAAGTGGGAGAGCTTATTAATCCAAGATTCAATAATTCGACTTCAGGTTTTAAACCAGCCGGCAATTCGACTTTTAGCGTAAGGCCTAAGCAATCAAAGTTACCAACCACGAATATCCTTAAGTTTGATGGTAATCATCATGAGTGGTTATCTTTTAAGGATCGATTTATAAATGTGGTGCACATTCGTAATGACATCGATGAAGTCACTAAGTTTATTTACTTGCGCAATGCTTTATTGGGAGAAGCTTTGCGTTAAGTTAAAATTTTCAGTCTCAGTTCTAATAATCATGCCAAAGCTTGGGAGAGTCTGATTCAAGCTTATAAGCGTAAGCGCACTTTGATTCCCAAACATTTAAATACAATTTTTGATTTTGAGCCAGTGGAGATCGCGTCTTTAAGAGAATTATCTAACTTGATCGATGAACTCAAACAGCACTTAACCATGCCTGGTTCTTCAGGAGTCAAACCTGATGATCATACTATCGTTTGTACAATTGAACGTAAACTGCTATTAACTATACGCGAGAAATGGGAGGAAAGTCGAAGAAATGGACGAGATCCCGAATTTGAAAAGATGTTTTAATTTCATCGATCGGTCTGTTTTTCTTCTTTGTACTTCACAACAAATTTTGGGGCAAGATAATGAGCTACAGGGAGTAAATGCAAATAGTAATAGTAATACCGCACTTTTTGCGATGAAAACCACGCTATTTACGAATGTCAAAAATTTAAAACATTGAATGTAAATCACCGAAAAAAATTTGTTGAATCTAAAGGTCTTTGATTTAATTGTTTATGCACTCACGAAGGCAGATTTTCTCTTGATCACTGTCGATTATGTAATTATCATCATAACACTGTGTTACATGGTGAGTCCAACACTCAGAATCAATCGAAAGGTCGTGAAAATCGTGTCGAAAATGTTTCTGCTAATTCGTCAGCGTGACTAGCACAGAAAGTCTTTAACGCGCTTTCTCATCATGCGCATTCACAGTTTATGATGAGCGTCATTATTCTAATAAAAAATAAAAATGGCAAATTCATTAAGCTCAAGCTTTGCTTGACATATGTTCGACTGCACATTTTATCTCAACAGATTTATCCCGCAAATTACAGTTGTCAATTCAAAAATGTTCTGTTTCGCAATGTTCTGTCAGCACCATCGATACTATACAAACCAAGTCTGAAGGATTAACATAGATATAATAATTAAATCTTGATGCAAAGACTTAAAAAAATTTTTGACTGCATTAGTGGTTCCAAAAATTTTTGACGTAAATCCAAGCGAAATTTTCCAACACGAATTGATTGAAATTTCGCGTAACTTGCCACTGGTAGATCCCTGTTTTTATACACCGAGACCAGTTGATTTGCTTATAGGTTCGGGGGTAATGCTATCACTTTTATCGATCGAGCAGATCAAGTTATCTCGAAGAAGTTGCGATTTATACTTGCAAAAAAACTCAATGACGATGGGTTATTGCAGGAGGTTATAATAATTTACAAAACGCTTCAGTTTCGTGTAATTCGTTTGATTTGAGCGAGCTGTTAGCACGATTTTGGAAAGTCGAAGATTTTGGGAGGGGGGGCATCAGTGCGAAAGAAGGAAAATAAAAAATGTGAAGCGCATTACGCTTAAACTACTACACGCAATGAGAAGGGTAGATACATCGTTCAATTACCGTTCTGAGATCCAATAGTTCAGTTGGGAAATTCACGTAATCAAGCATTGCGCAGATTTCAAACCTTGAAAAAAAGCTTTTAAACAAAAATTATTTAGTATAGTCTCATAGCTGATATTGAAAAAATGTATTTGAAAATTCTTATGCATACTTCTGATCGAAAATACCAAAAATTTTTCTGATTTTTAAAAATAAAATCGAAATTTTTCAGTTAAATACTATAATTTTTAGAGTATCAGTCACGGCTTTTTTAGCAATTCGTACATTACAACAATCAGCCGAAGACGAAAAGGGGAAAGTTCCTCTTGCCAGCGCTATTGTACGTCAAGGTTTTTATGTAGACGATTTTTTTACAGGAAGCAATCCTCTTGAGGAATTAGGATAAATCTGATCTGAAATTACCAAAATACTAACAAGCAGAGGGGTCAACATTCGTCAATGGGCATCGAATTTTAATCCAATGAACGAAAGTAGCGTAAACCAAATTTTCGAATCAACAGATCAAGATACCGAGCAACCTATTCGAAAAACGTTATGTATCGCGTGGAATCCAAAGTTAGATAATTTTAATTTTTCGGTTAAACCCATTAAATTAGCGAATAAAATTACTAAAAGGGTTATCTTATCTGAGATCGCTCATATTTCTGGTTCTCTCGGTTTTTTAGGTCCTGTAGTTTTGACACTTAAAATTATAATTTGTAGCTTTGTTCTAAATGGGGATCTTTTGCCAAACAGTTGAGCTTAATCAAAGACTTATAAATACCATGTTTTTTTACTACTTATAGATCCAATAACGATTGAAGTTCATGGGTTTTGGGACGCTAGCAATGGTAGATATAGCGCTTGTTTGTATATTCGACCGGTAGACCAAGAAGGAAGAATTTTAGTTAATCTAGCTCGTGCTAAATCTCACGTTGCCCCAGTCAAAAAAATTACTATTGCAGGACTTGAATTATGCGGTGCGGTGATACTTGCCCATTTATTCAACGAGGCCAAACAGAGTTTTAATTTTATAATCGATCGCGTCGTATTTTGGCCGGACTTTGAAATAGTTTTAAAATGGATAAAACAGAAACCTTAATCTCTAACAATGTTCGAAGGTAATCACGTTGCAAAAATACAAAGATTATCAGAGGGCTATGAGTGGCGTCACGTACGGAGTAAGGATGACATGACAAATGTCTTACTTCGCGGTCAATCACCTAGTAAACTTATTGAAAATAAAACATGGTTTGAGGGACATCCGTGGATTTGGCAATTAAGTGATACATGGCAAGAGTCTAGATTAAATGTGCGTATCGAACTGCCAGGAATTGGTAAAAGTGCTTGCTTGCTCACTTTAATAGATCTAGAACCGTTTTACAAAGAGCTTTCTCCTTTTTTCGACAGTAATTACCACAGAAGCTTACTACAAGCGTTTGTTTGAACGTTTTAGGGTAGCTGAAAAGCCTAAAGCCTTAAATATTACTTCGGAGGGACGTATCGAAGTCGAGTGGCGGTTATTACGTGCAATACAGCTCAAGCGTTTTTCTGTAGAAATCAAACTCTTGAGAGGCCATAAGAGTTTGAATGGTTCTAAAATTGCTACTCTTCCTCCTTTCCTTGACGAACATGGGCTCATCAGAGTAAAAGGTCGATTGAGCAACACACAGATCCCTTATGTTCAAAATCATCCTATTTTATTACCATCGTGACATTACGTTACCGATCTCATAATACGCAAAACACACAGTAAATTATTACACGCCGGTATTCAAGGCACATTGTATCAACTTAGACTTAAATATTGGATCTTGGATGACAAAAATTAAGTCAGAAAATTATTAAGAAGTTGCACTATATGTATTCGCCATCTATCAATACCAGTTCAATGCAAAATAGGTGATTTGCCAAAAGCACGCGTGGCGCAATCCCAAATTTTTAGTAGAGTGGGCGTAGATTTTTTGGAACCGATTTCTATAAAAGAGATTAAGAAAAGAAATCGGGTTGTGCTAAAAGCTTATAGTTGTAATTTTATTTGCATGGCGACAAAAGCCGCACATATTGAAATTGCTACCAATCTCTCTACTGATACATTTTTAGCTTGCTTTCGAAGATTCATTAGTCGCAGAGGGCAACCGTCTTATGTGTATTCTGACAATAGCATAAATATCACGTGAATAAGACACTACGCGAAATATTCGAAATTGCATAGGACAGACAAACACCAAAAGCAAGTCTCCGATTACGCATCATCTGCGGGCATTAAGTAGAATTTTAATCTATTACTGGCTCCTCATTTCGGCGAGTTATGGGAAGCATCTTTAAAATCATTAAAGCACCATTTGGAACGTGTAACGAGAGGAAAACTTCTTAATCTAAAGAGGCCAAGATCGCAGTGAAATAAGTCACTACGGTTAAAAAGGGAAACCTTCTTCTTAAGGTTAAAGTAGTAAAGGACAGAGAGGCCCTAGTGAACAGTATAGCTAAGACCGTTAAAGGGCTAGGATCCGTTAAAACAGACGAGAAAAGAGTAACGTTCGAAATCCAGGATCTGAATCCGATTAGCGATAAGGCTGACGTCAAATTCACGTCAAGTAGAATCTCTGGTTGGTCGCCAAGGATGATATCAGTGACGCTGCTAGGAGCAAATAAAAGAGGGCAGAAGGTAGCTTTGGTAAATACTGGAGATACTGATATCAGATGTATAAAAGAAACGACGAGGCTGTTAATAGGCTTCACAAGCTTCCAAGTAAGGATACGGGTTGAAATCATCAGATGCTATCGGTATCTGGGATATGGACATATAGCCTGGAACTTCAACAAGGAGGACCAGTCAAAGTCATGCTTTTGATGTGGCAGCTGCAATCACCGTAAAAAAGGAGAAGGCCCGATGTTTCGCTTGCGGAACAGAAGGTGCCAAACACGCAGCTGTCCAACATTTAGAAAGGCACTAAAAAAGGTCAAAAGTAAGATGCCTACTAGACGCAGATAGAGTTTAAGAGGATGGAAGCTAGATGACCATTGCAGACCCAAGCTGTACTGACTTACCCGAGCCATCAGCAAGGGGAAGCAACGAAAATAGATGTTTCCGCTAAACAGCAGACGTCCAAACGGAAAAAAAGAAGGTAACATCACAACGGTAACGACACTTCGATGGAAGGCCACGTCAATGGTTAATATTCCATGGCTCTGGTAATGTGGTTGAAGTAGTAATGCGAAAGCAGATTCCAAGCCGGGTGTCCCAGAACATAAGTGTCAAAGTTTAGTGGGTTTTCAGTCATTATCGCGAAGAACACCGTAGCGAGAAATAAGCATTTACAGGCTTACTACGAGTCCCACACAAACAAAGTGTTAGTACTCTCTTCTATCGAGCTTGAAAGCATTCTGTACGACCTCAGAAAAACAAAAAAAAATTCAAAAAAAAAAAAAAAGAAAAAAATAGTTATGATAATAATAATTATAACAATAATAATCCCAGGGCTAAGGTATTCAGCCTCCGAGTGGCGGATGGAAGAGACCTCCAGGGGCGTATGATTCTGGGTCATTGTGGTGATCGGAGCTTGTGCCTGTGGGTGGTTGAAACGAAATGAAATGGTTCTCGTAAACCGAAATGCTGAGAAAACTTCGTAAAAAATCTAGGGTGGGTTTCCGAATAAAACCTATAAGTGACGCCAATGAAAACTTAGTACCACAGGCGCCAACTTCTTCAAGGAAATACACTTCCAGTTACAACCTGGTAAAAGCCCAGGTGACTAGAGTTGGCCTCACGGATTCTGGGAGAGGCCACAAATGCGTCCAGTGCTTTCTAACACCCGAAAGTAAGACTCAAGGGGAGGTTTGCTCATCGACCACACCAACAAATCCCAGTGTATATACCAGAATAGGCAGAATGAACATCACCTGGTACTAGCTAAATCAACGGTAGTCACTCACCTACGAAAAATCCTGAGTGAATCAAAAAAAGGAGAAAAAAGTACTAGGTAGGATGACAGAAATCCTACAAAGTATTTGAAAAGCAGTAGACAGACAGCCTAACGTCAGTAAAGACGTCAAGGATGGCAGAGTTTACCTCGAAGAAATCTGTGAACTTTTGATGGACCTTAAAGATTGCCGTCAGAAGGCTACGGAAGTGATGTCAGCTATAAAGACATCTTCGTCAACATGTGTTATCAGGCAGCCTTCAAAAAATAGAAGTAGAGACGATAGCGCTACCGAAGATTGGAGTGCAACGAAAAAAAGCAAGAACGACCATGACGACGACGACGACGTACCATGGAAACAAGTTGTAAACAAAAGAAAGCAGGCACTTGCAAACCACAAGGAGCAAGCGACTACGAGAAAAAAGCCGGTTGGCAGCACCCCGATTTTAAGAAAAAGTAAACCAGGTGACGAAAAAGAAGCGAAGAAAGGTAAAGAAAAGAAACGAGGCCATCCTTGTAAAAACAGTAGAACTAAAATTATATGCAGTGGTACTGGGAGCATTCCGTAACGCAGTCAAACCGAGAGACTGCGGTGCAGAATTACTCGAAGTACAAAAACGGGTTGTATTCTAGTGGGGCTCGCCAAAAGCACCAAGGACAAGGACAAGCTAACGCAGGCCATCTCACTGGCTGTTAGAACAGCAGGAAAAGTACAATTAAGGAAACCTAGAGTGACCCTGGAAGTACTAGACTTAGACGCAGTAGCTAATAAAGAGGGAGTTGTGGCAGCTATCCAAGAGGCTGCTAAAACCGTAGAAGAGGAATCAGACGAAAGCAAAGTGGCTATACTACCGCCAAACCGATGACAAGAGAGAATGGCGCTGGCCAAAATGAACGAGTTTGACGCCTTGTAACTTTTAAGGAAAAGGACAATAGCAATAGGATGGATCAGGTGTCAGCTAAGGTGCAATATCATCGTCTTACGATGCTACAGATTCCTGAGATAAGGGCACACAAGACACGACTGTAGAGGCCCTGACATATTAGGCCTCTGCTGGAAATGCAGTAAAGACAAACACAGAGCTAAGGACTTGTTAAAAGTGGCCTTTAAGGGTGGGCGACTTTGAACAAGGGAGGTGTAGTTAAACGCAACCGTTGTCCCTTCGGGAGAGCCAAGTCGTCTCTTTGTGGACGAACGATGAAGGTGGTATCGCCCTGACGTCGTAGGTGTAGTGGGTACGCTGGCTTCGTCAAAGTTTAGAGCGTTGAAGGAGGGTAGTGTCAGAGCCGTAATCTTTTACGACCTAGTCGACCTTGCTGGGGTTTTCGATGTCACCAAGTGAGTGATTCATGCATTGCACGTATATGCATGATCTGAGGCGATCTCGATGGTCGTCACGCAGTCCTTGTTATATACTTTACGTTGCCTTCTTACTTGCGATGTTCACTAAAGACCAGTAGTTGCCACCTGGCAAGTAGTAGACGGTACTATTAAATGCAAAGTTTGAAGTCGGAGCTGCTGATAATAATTATTAAAATAATACCCCAAACGGTAACAGACTGCAAGGCCGAACCAAAATGTGTTCTATGCAGTGAATCTGCGCATGGATGAGAAGGCACTAATCATATGCCTGGATCTGGAGTGTACAAGGCCTTTAGACAGGTCTCGGATGGAAAAAAAAGAAACCAGACATAATGCCCAGAGTTCTCCAAGAAAATATGAATGGGGAAATTGACGCAGATGCCATTCTGCCATAAATATATGTGAAAGAAGGGTAGACATGGGGCTCATGAGCGAGCAGTACAGAAAATATAAACCACTTAAGTGGCTCAACGATGCGGCAAATATGTCAGCTACCTCGGTTCCTAGACCATACAAAATCCGTCAAGATGCAAGCGGATCAGAAAGACATTTTGTCTGGTTAAGAAGTGGAGGCTTAACTTATAATGTTAGCAAAAAACCGCATGCAAGGTTCTCATGCCTAGAAAAAACAAGTTGGAACGGTAAACGCTTAACTAACTGGTGGAACAAAAACTGCTGGATTGAGGCACCAATGTCTTAAACGTAGACGTCTTTATCAAAAGGCCAGTAATAGATCAGAGGCCGGATAAAGGTACGCGGACTACCAGCTTACAAGATGATGCGAGCTGCTATTAAGAACAGCCAAAAGCAGTGCTGGCAGATTCTGTGCCAGGAAGTAAATAACGATCACTTAGGCAGAGTAAACTATATAATGATGAGGAGACTGGGAAGACTGGCAACAACTGCAAACAAAGACACGGATACCATGTGGCATATCGTGAATAGGTTATTGCAAACGCATCCAGAACTCGAGGATCTAACAGACTTAGAGCTTATAGAATATGTACGTTCTTGGTTTGATACGTGGACAATGCTGCTATCTGGACCGTGCAATAGTTTGAATGAGCGCCACCACCACCAGAGTCACTGGACTGGAGATAATGCATGGAAGTAAGTGACAATTTCTTATTAATAATTTAATCTTACAAATCTATCGAATAAGAATACCTCTATGCAAGTAATAATAAACTTTCTATTGTCTGTGATAACCTTATCCATTTTTCTGAAAACAAACATCACAAAAAATTTATAACCTCAAAGCACATGGAAAAAAACAGTGAATTAAACAACTGGAAATTCATTATTACTAATATAAACGTCTTCTAACTTGATAGATTAGTAAGATTAAATTATTAAAGAAAAATTGTCACTTACTTCCGTGCATTATCTCCAGTCCAGTGACTCCGACTATCGCCAGTGGTAGAGCTCTGTCAAACTGTTGCACGGTCCGAAAAGTGATCGTCAAACGTACGTTATGCGGAGAGTAGTCTCATGGATGAAGAACCACGGGCTCGAAGTCACAACAAGTAAGACAGGAATGGTACTATTGACGAGAAAAGAGATAGATACCATCATTCTCCTTAATAGGAACAAGACCGCTCAAGGTAAAACAGGAAATAATGACGAAGGATGCCGTGAAATATCTAGAGTTGACGCTTGATAGAAAGCTCATCTCACCTAAGGCAAGCAGTGGACAAGGCGGTGGCAAGGATAGTGGCCTTAAGCCAAGTCATGCCAAACATTAGGGGCCGAACGCTGCAAAACGCAAGGGACATGGGGTGGTGACCCTGCTGCGGTGCTCGTGGGGTTTGGAGGGGCGGGGGCAGTTCTCCAGATGAGGCTGTCAGGGCGTGGCCACATGGCGGTTGGTATGCAGGATAAGGGCTTGCATGGGTGCTTAAATGCGGGCAGGCTCCCACAGATCACTTTGCTCTATTACCTGTGCCTTCGTGGCCTTTGTTCCCGCTCTGCGGGCTCTACGGTAGAAGCGCTTCTCACGCCTCGGGCGGGGGTACCTGGACCTACACTTGCGCTAGGGTGTCTCTACTCCTTTTCTTGAACAAAACGGAGAACAGTTACTCAGATCTATGCCGGGAACTGAAAAATACCCTAATCAACACGAAAAGTAACAAGACTGGAGAAAGCCTGTACCAAAGGCTAAGCCTCCACCACCTTAGCTTAACGTTTAAATGTGAAAGCGGATTCCTAGCCAAGTGTCTCAGGAGATAGATCTTGCCAGTTTAGTGGGTATTCAGTCAATATTGCTAAATACATAGAAGCAAGAAATACGCATTTTTAGGCTAACTGCCTAACAGTCCCACACAGAAAAGGGGTTCGTACCCCTTTCGTACATCAAAGCATTCTGGACGACCTTGAATAAAAAAAAAAAAAAAACAATTATAATAATAATAATAATAATAATAATAGCAATAATAATAATAGCAATAACAATAATAATAATAATAGAAATAACAATAATAATAATAGTTATAATAATAATAATGGTTATGGTAATAATAGTTATAATAATAATAATAATAATGTGCATGAATCAAGAAAATTGCAGCACATATTTTTTTTATGACAGATACTTAATGATACATTCTACAGGATGCAGAAAATGAAAACAAGTTATTAACAACTACTCATGGACCTATATATCTTTATAAAGTTAAGAATAAGAATTTCCCTCAACGAAATAGTATTATGAGTACACAGCGCAACTTATAAACACTACAATAAAACAAAATAATACACTTCAAAACTTTTATCGTAGAATAATTTCTCTCTCAAAAACTGCTTTTACCCCTCTGGGTATACAAAACCTTGACGAAGACAGTGCTGCTTGCAGCTTAGATCAGGTGAGGAGGCTATAAATTAGGAAGCATACTACCTCGTAGGGAGCAAGAGTAAGTGACGGTTGCAACGTTTTCTTCGGAGCACTCACTATGCTCACTTAAGTCTGAGACAGGTTCCCTCACGGGAAGTCCTCTGAGGATGGCCGTATGCATTAATCCTTCGCGGCACGGAGATTTTAGCGGAACATTCAAGCCAGACGATAAGGCTTTGATAATACTAGGTAACGGCATAGACTGTGCGTATCATTCATAAAAAGCCATAATGGGATTAATAATACCAGCTTTGAATACCAAACAATGATTAGAAATTTTACATCATGGTACGACTTATGTACACACTTACTAAAGTAAAGAGCACGGGAGAAAACAGTTGGCTAAAAAACCAATGCAACAGTAGGTTTGGTCCTGTTTGCATGTTTTGACGTCAAATCGCTATCACGATTAGACCTCAGATATGATTCTACAGAGAATCTTGATAAAAATTATTAGAGAACTTACCTACAATGAACATGAGTATTAAAAAAATTTTTTTTCAATTGGAAACATTTATAATAGATTTAAGTGCTAAAGATAATGTTGTTTATCATAAAGCTTGAAAAGAAATCAACAATGGAAATTTTAATAAAAATATTGAATTAAAATAAATTGCTTCTTGATCAATATACACTTTAGCTACTACTACAGTTAAGTTGTTAATCACCAATCACGAGTTTTTCGTTATGAGTCCTAAATCATCGACAAATAATGGATGAATTTGACAAGATCTATTTTTTACTGAAGAAAATGCTAGAATAAATTGCGGTTTAAATACAAACACCGTAAAAAGTAGACTAATTAAGCCCTTATCTTTCCTATACCGAAGACATAAAATTAACTTATAAAAAGAAAGTTATTAAGCGCAAGTTTTGACTCAAATAATTCGTCACGCCAACGTAATAACCCTATTGCATCCCTGGCTGCATCCTGAAATAGAAATTCATTTTTAAAAAACCCAGAAATTTGCTAGTTAACGTATGCCTCCAGACACAAAATGATTACGAAGTTAAACAACATACGGTTCCTAAATTTTAATTTTGTTTTATTTTATGGTTCTTTATTTTTTTTTTTTTTTAAACTTTTAATGTCGAACGACAATCCCGTACATTCTCACTCGCATTAATTTACATTTATTTTATTAACTGCAGTAACTAAACCTCCTATTTTTTTAAGCTATTCGATGCGCTTTATATCTATCTATTTCTACATTCGTGTGTACCTCCCTTTTCCCTTTGCACTGCTTAATAAATAACTGACCTTACGATTTCTTGGTCCGCTTTGTTTCACGCTGGGTAACGTTATCTAATCTGACATTGTAAGCAGTCTTTCTCTCAAAATATTTATTCAACTAGCCTCTCAGCTCCCGATCCATTTAATTTTTTCAATTCTTTGCTAAATTTACATAGACTGATGATCAGATACCCTTCCAGTAATTTTAATAATTTTTCTCTAATTTCCTTAATTGTGCCTGAGAATTTCCAATCTTTAACTTCTTTCACCCATCTATAACTAATTTTTTCCTTTATATCCTTGCATACAAATATGCGTTCTGTTTGTTCTGATTTTTTTCCACGTGCCCTGCAACTTTCGACCCACAATCACTTGCTTCCTTTTTCTACTCCCACATCTCAACCTTGTTCTTTTATCTCTCCCTTTATCTGTCTATCTTCCCAGTATTTTTAAATCTCAGGTTCCTTTCTTATCTTTTTATAGTAATCGTAGTAACTTGATTTTTGAATTTTTTACCAATCCTTGAGTTTCTTGGTCACTTTTTATTCATAGCCCCCTTCCTAACCTCTCCGCAAATTTACTTGCTCCCTCATTATTAATTAGGCCTTAGATCCCCATTCCATCTTCAAGCTTTTCAAACGTCGCCGCTATTGATTGGGACCACTTACCTGGGACTTAATTTATTGCACATCTTATTTTATCCTTTGGACAAATTTTTGGCCATCTCTCATCTCCTATTTCCGCTATGTGAAATAAGTACTTTTCCACCCTTCTAATTGTTTCTACCTCTAAGCTTTCTGTCATCCTCCATTTTTCATATATACACGGGTGTATTTGTATTGATGCCTCAAGTCATTTTAATAAATATTCTTTGTACTTTCTCCAGCTTTTTCCATTTTTTCTAACACCAGATCTCTACCCCATTTAGGCACCCCACTTTTACTATAGTATCTAGTAGATATAGTCTCCTTCGAAGCCTCTCAATGTTAGATCTTTTTCATATTATCCACACAGAGTTTATTGCTTTACTGGCTTTATTCGCCGTTTTAGTTAGATGGCGGCTGAATGTATTTTTTATTATAAGCCAAAATTCCAAATACTTGTATTCACTCACTACTTCTATTCTTTCTCCCTTGAAGTGCCATTTCTTCCTATCTACAAGCCTGCCTTCTTTTCTAAAAACAGCAATTTATGTTTTCTAGGTTATATGAACCTCTTGTTTTATTTTTATCATTGCATCTTTTCAAGTTATTGAGAATGCTTTTTAATCCTTCCATTGTATCTGAAACTGCTGCTACATTATTAGCAAACTTTAGATTAAAGATCTTTGTTCCTTCGAAGACAGTACCTCCCTCATTTCTCCTTGCCCACTCCTCTTCCAAGTCCTCAAGGTAGATACTAAATAGGCTAGGGCTTAAGGGACACCCCTGTCTAACTTCGCATCCTGTCTTGAATCTTTCTGTGATACCTTCCTCCGTTATGACCTTATTTTCCGTGTTCCTGTATATTTCTTTGCTTATCCTTATAATTTTCCTTTTAATCTCAATTAACTAGATTAATTCTTTGTCCAAGACTTCCACTAGTTCCCTTATCTAAAATGAAATTAACCCCTTGAAAAGTTCTACCGGTATCCTGTCTTCTCCTGCCACCTTGTTACTCTTCATTCTTTTGAGTGCACTCATTCCTTCGTCCCCTGAAATTTTGGCATTCAGCGTCTCCTCAAACTCGTCCTCTTTTTCATATTCTCCCATTGGCCTTTCAGTCCCATCCTTACTTTTTGTTCTCGTGCTTGTTTCTTCTGGGTTTGACATGCCATGTGCTCCTAAAAGCTTTTTGCCCTAAAAGCATTCTCTAGCCACTCTTTTTTTTTTGATGCCTGTTCCTTTCTTTTTCTTTATCGGCCTAAATTGACCTAATGCCCTCCAAAACTCTGCCATTCCTTTGCCATTATTTACTCTTCTCCACCTTTTGTCTCGTTCTTCTTTATACCGTCTCGTCCTGATTTTTCTTATTTTTTTTCTCCGTTTTTATAACCTCCTTATCCGCTTCTGACCTTGATTTTGACACTACCTCTTGGTCCCATTCTATTATTTGCGCCTCTATGCCTACCCTATGTAACAATAATTTTTTCAATTCTCTTATCATGCCCCTCGTATTCGTACGTATCCCACTAACGGAAATACTATTTTTTTCTTTTCTCTCTTTCTATTTTTTCTCTCCTGGTTTCTTCTCTTAAGGAACAACACTTTAATCAACAAAAAGTTATAATAAGATATCAGGACTTTCTCACAGATTAGCCAATTTATAAGAGCTTGCAAACATAAAAACAATCAAAAACAATAACTTCACTTCACTTCACTTCTAACAAAAAAAAGGATAACTAAGATTAATAAATGAGCAGAATCGAGTGACATGGTAGAGATAAATAAAATAAAAGAAGCCTTAGAAGATATTGCAATAAAAAAAAAGTAATAAAAATGAGCTTTTGGCAACCATTTTTAAAATAGCTTTATAAATAATTTACTTATAATAAACATTGCTTCGATTTCTTTAACATTCATATGAAGATTCGAAAAAAAATTTGCGGTTTTGACACAATTTTTGTATGAAGCTCAGTCAATGAAGTCAAATCAGCCTCGAGTTCTTATAAAATTGCAATTAATAACACAAAAAAGTACAAAAAGTTCTGAAAACTACTCCAAGTTCAGCATCAAACATCCCTAATGAAACATCGAAAGACTGTTTACCGACAAAGGAATAAAACTAATTTAACAAACCAAAACAGTATAGTACACGCAGTTTTCAATATATTCGTTGCAGTACATTCATTTTACGTAAATGTTTTATTTATCTTTTTTTTTTTAGTTTGTAGTTCGGTTCTCTCCCACAAATAAATTAAACCAAAACGAATTACGACAGGTTATAAAAATTGGAGTGTATGTTTGTGTGTGTTTTATATAGCAGTTCACGCTAAAAATCAATAAACAATTATTTTTGAAGAAAATCATTTTACTGATTCTTTAAAAAATTGAAAAATTGCACTCACAGTTGTTTTTTAACAAAATAAATCATACTAATTTTCTAATACTATAAAATATGCAACCGTTCCAAAATACAACTCTCCAAACGCACCAAAAAATATGGATTCAGTGTAAAAGATCCAAAGATAACACTACTATTACCAAATTAACCATTGTATCACCTAAATATCAAGTACGTTTTTCTTAAAATTCATTCTAAATTGCGTGACAGGGCTAACTTTATTTTAAGGTTTAAGATATCGTAATAGAAATCATGATACTTACAAAGAAGTTGCTATATGTAAAGCTTAATTAAATATGATTTACAAATTCTACTCATATTTAAAAAGCTTACAACGTTATGGTACCATCACAATTAAAAAAAATTTTTGCGTGACTTATACTATCTGAAAATATCGAAGCTAATATTATTTAAATCAATTAAATAAATATTTTATGAAAGATTTTAATAAAAACAAAGAAAATAAAACATTGTTAATTGTTAATAACATATGTAAATCAGAAAATAAGTCTTAACTTCGGTTTACCTACAACAATATGAAAAACAATGTTAACATACAATGATAAACTCAGAAAAATAGATGTAAAATGAAAAAAAAAAGTTTTACATCTATGTTCAGAAAATTCAATGAAGATCAAAAATTTATTTTCAACACGATTTTTAAAAATGATTTTAAACCCGATTTTATTAATATGTAAGGTTAAGGTTCTAGTTAAATATTGACTTACAAAACTCTGATTTATTGCCATACGTCCATGAATAAAAATGTTATCGATGGGACAGACAGGTATTGCGTCTGTTCGAAATCGACTCGAACATGATGGAATGTACTTCAATCAGCTCGGACTTATGGAAAAGGTAGAGAGAAGGTGAGATGAAAGGCTTAAAACAAATAGCACAACACACACTTTTAGCAATGAGCTGTATATTAAATAAGTAACAAAAAAAAAAAAAACAATCTCTGTTTACAAAATTGGCGGCGTAATGGTCGTGCACTTAATATGAAGCAACGTAAGTGAACCGCATGCAACAATATTCAAGTATCGGATATTGCAAGACACGTAAATGCGGTACATAATATCACAGTGCAACTAATGAAAACGGGCGTAAGAGGCGAACTGGCGAGCCGCAGCAGCAATGGGCTGCTGGTACAATGTGAGTACACGGAGCTTAGCTATTGGCTGTTTAGTATACGCGTGTGCGCTCCTTATTGGTTTAAATGTGTTCAGGCACGAAACTTTAGGCAATAATACAAATAATAACTCATACGCATTAGTATAGAATTACTGATGCTGCACATTGTCCCGAGATTACCGGACAGAAGTGCCAAAGAATGAACGTCAACAATATTTATATATAAACTGGAGTAACTATAAAATATATCTAATTAAAATTGGTCACAAGTTAATTGACCGAATGATTATGAATTCACACAAGAAAAAATAAATGCAAAATAAATTATTAAAATTCTAAATAAAGAAAAGTTTGACCTAATCATTTAGCTGTCCTGATTCAAGCTCAGTCATGGTACGCAACAAAATTAATTTATGTGTAGGCTTAATAAAATAAGAATTATCTGTTTTAATTTGGGCAACTCTGACAAGGGACTTGGCATCTTCAGAGACTTTAAGAACTCTACCCAATGGCTATTTTTCGGTTCAAGACAAGTCATCTTTTATGAGTAGGACATTGCCAGGCTGAACGGAGCGCTGAGGAGTCAACTATCTGCAACGACTCTGCAAAATAGTAAGATATTCAAAAGACCACCTTATTTAAAAGACTTAAAAAATTGAGTTACTAACTTCCAACGCTTCAGTGATGAAAATTTTCTGAAGAAACATCAGGCTCTGGTACTAGAAAGGAAATATATCCCGTGAAGGTGCCTGTAACTTAATGTCTCGACAGGCGTACAGGAAATGGACCTGCAAAATCTATACCAGTTTTTTAGAAGGCCGGACAGAAAGTTACACGGGAGTTGGGCAGATCACTCATTAACTGAGTCCAAGTTTAAAAAAAATATCGATTACAAGAGATACAGTGAGCAAGCTCTAACCTGACAACTTGTCAACCGAGAACAATCTAATAAGTTTGGTGGAGTGTGATGAATGTTAACTGTACTCTAGTACCATGCAAAAGTTATTTTATGATGATAATCATTAAGTCAAAATGTCAACTGGTCCCTATACGTAAGAATAAAGGGATGTTTGGCATTATGATCAAGTAAAGCTTTATTCAATCTTCCACCAACTCGTATTAAGCCATACTTAAAAAATGGTATTAAACTAATCAAACGGCTAGATTAAGGTAGTGGTAAACTATCTTCCAGAGATCGGTCTTAATTCTGAGCTATAACCTTGATTTCAGCGGAAGAATGACACTGTTAATATAAATAAACGAGACACAGTCTTACACAATCAAGCTCTAAAAGCGTTAAGTTGGTTAAATCTACTTCAATAGAAGTAGAAGGGTCTATAAACTGCAAACTAGCCTTCAAAAAGGGCCTAAGATTTGCAACTACAGATGAATCTAAGTTTTTGGTTTGATTTAGTAGAGGCAAGGGTATGCAAACCAAAGTATCTAAATGATGAAACAAAACGAAGGCAATAGGCTGGCATTCGTAGAACCCGCTCCTACTTAGAGCTGTCTTTTAATAAAGTTACATAAAATGACTCAATATTTTTTACAAGATTCACAGAATTACTTTCTGAAGATTTACATTTATAGAAGGTGATTCAGCAACCTGGATTATAAATTCTGGATAGCTAGGGTGCAGCTTGTAAAGAATTTGTGGACCATGAAACTACAATTTTTGGGTAAGCAGCTAGCTGGGCAAGATACCTCTCAAAGCCACATCTGCTGGATTCTGTTTTAACGTAACGTAATGCTACTTACCATACAGACTTCATGAATTTTGGAGCAACTGTTAGCAATAATGGTTGGACACTTGAATGAGAGTTCATTGAGCCAAGAAAGCATACTCCTTGAATTAGACCAGAAACGTGCAGGATTAATCTGCAACGAACTGATATCAACGAAGTGTTTGACTAACGAAGAAAGTAATTCCGCAGCACTCAGCTTAAGCCGTGGGATAATTATGGTTTTAATAGGAGCCACATGGATCTTAGCTGGCTGTAGATGAATACAAACCTCATTTGCCCAAACGACGCGCAAATAAACAGCTGCTGCATACGCATTTTTTGAAGCGCCGGCATAACCATGAATTTCGAGAAAGTCAAGTTCGAGCGAAAATTTTTTCCATCGTGAAGTATGGACCTGACTCAATTAAAGAGCTTCCTCTAGTCAGCGAGTCCAGGTTTTGACTAAGTCTATTGGTAAAACATCATTCCAAGACACTTGAAATAACCACAAAGGCTGTAAAAGAATTTTGGCATGAATTATAGTTCGAGCTAGCCAACCTGACGGGTCAAACAATTTTGAAAGTTAAGGCAACAAGGCCCTCTTGATCCAGCGACAACAAAGGCTGTCATTGTAAGAGGCATGAAATTGAAATTTATCAGCACTTGGGTTCCAGTGTAGACCTCAAACTGAAATCGTTTGCTCATCATTTATATACTTTGGTTTATTAGTTAAATAATCGACTGGATGTCAGCGAGACTCTCAGAGCAACTTTATGATAAAAATATCTGTTATTTTAAAATGTTGTTAACCTTAAATTATACATAACTGTTTAATCTTTTTATTATGATGTACTATACTATAATAATCTTGCAATGGCTTCATAAAGTCAATGCACCATGATAGTACTTTTAAAGTAAATCGAATTGAGAAAGTATAACTGTAATCTAGCAGTATTATTCTATTTTTAATCCCATTTTCCTGTAAGATGGTTAAAAAATCTACCAGTTTAATAAAGGGTCAACGAAAGGGCAGATAAAAATGAAAGAGGACAGTAAAGGGCAGCCAAAAAATGTTGATTTCATAAGGTAAAATCAGGTTAAATAAAAAAACTGTGCCAGAGGTGACAATAGGTAGAGGAGAACGTATAGGAGCAAATGAGGGGGCTCAGCTACCATTTCAATTCAGCTACTAATTTAATCTTATCCCCTTGTTTTATTCTGTATGCATACCTCGGAGTTTCTGAAGATTTTCCTTATACTTTTTAATATATTTACTGCTGTATAACAAGGCAATACTTCATTTTGCATATGGTTTATAACAATAAGTCAAAATTTCTTGTGCATTTCTCTTAATAGAGTTTTGTTTAATTCTCCTAATGAAAAATTGTTTTCTCTATTTCTTGTTTTCTTATAAAACAAGTTATTTTTGTGAATTAATTTATCTTTATTTGTTTTTTATAATATCATTATTTTTGTGATCTCTTATAATATCGTCTAATTTTGTTAAATTAACAGTCTTTAATGTATCTTTTTCGTCTTCCTAAGGTTCTAATACAGAATTTATACTTATTTCATCTGCTTCAAGATTATCTTTACCAGGGTAGTATTTCATATCGAAATCAAATTGTAATGAGTAGTATGTGAGATCCCCCAATTCTTCATCTGTTCTAGCTGTTATGTTTAATTTTTCTAATTGTTTATTGTCTGAATATACTGTAAAATGTCTGCCTATAAGCCAATGGTGCCAGTATTTTATTTCTTCCTTCATTGCAACACATTTTAAGTACATTACTTTCTATCTCTTTTGTAGTTCGTTTAATTTTTCTGAAGAATATGCTACTAGTTTTTCAGTAGTTACATTTTCATGTAATTGTGGGTGTTTTGATACAGCATATATGCCTTGCAGACTTGTGTGTGTATATATATTTAATGAGTGTTTTAAGTGCCGCGGAATACGAGCCAAGAGGAGAGAGGAGGACCAAAGGCAATGAGGGAAGTTGAATATGTATGAGGTATGGTTGGGTGAGTGTATGTGTAAGAGAGAAAAGAGAGATGGATAAGCTCGCGGCGATTCGGGGAGAAACCGAGGGCCAGGTCATCGCGTTCAGGGCTTAGTTTTTGAAACCTCTAACTATTTACCGGTTTTTAGTAACATTGGAGGTTTTCAGATGCAAAGGGAGGGGTGCGCGCACCTATGTAGACCGACTTCGTAGCGCAGTCAGTATGGTACGAGGCATCAGAGAGAGAGCAGAGCGTAGAGAAAAGAGTTGAGAATCACAGGAAAGGTGACAGGTAATATAGAAGAGAATAGCAGAGACAGAGAGAGAACCAGAGGAGGATGGTATCCAGCAAGACGAGAGGACAGCTGCCACAAAGGAAATCACCGGAAGCTAGCGGTGTGACCGAGCTACTACCGAGACTAGGGCGAGCTCCAGGTAGCAGTGAGTGACAACGAGGATAGTGATAAGATAGTTGTACTGTGTAAAGTGCACTGGGTGTATACACCGAGACAAAAGGGTTAGTAACGTTCCGAGAGAGCGAGAGTACATACGAGTATGTGGGGTTATATAAGGACAGGGTAAACTAATCGAGTACGAGGTGTGTTTGAGGGTGTGTGTGTATGTGAGTGTAACATAGACATCGGCTACCCATAGCCCGGCCAAGGAGGAGTTTGGCAGTGCGGACCACCGTTAGGTGTTCACACGGACTCATTGACCTCGATGTCAGTGTGCCGATATATATACACAACATCCACAGTAATAGAGTTCTAGGTTAAATAAAATTCTTACTTTCAGGAAGCGGCATCGGCACCTTGTTTTTGCCGTAAGGATGGCACTCAATCTAGTTAAGACCGACATAAAGTGAAATACTTTTTGGCATACTCCATGCGAACTATCTCCTACACCATCAAATGACGATTTGTCCTAATGGCATTCGTGGCAGTGTAAATGATCTATTAAGTCTACGGTCTATCCATCTCTTAATTATTGTTGACGTTTTGTGAGAGCCAAATTTTTTTCGACCGAGGTAATTAATCTTTTTTACCAGGGATATTTGTTTCCAAATTATTTGTCAAGAAATTATCAATGTTTTTTTTAAATATTTCTTACGCACTCATTCTTACTACTTGGCAAGTTTTGAACGCCATTCTAAATTATTGTTTACGCTGATTAACAAATGATTTACATCGTTACTTCTAAAACGATACTGTGATCTTATCTTATATGGTAATTCATTATATTTGTATCCATCACTCATCTACACAATTTTTTTTGGTTACCTTGCACTTGAAGTTTTCAGCGGATAGATTTATTTGATTTTTAGATGCGAAACAAATTTGGCCACCACGCTCGCACCACTCTGGCTAACGCAACGTATATCACGACAAGAATCACACACGTAAATGCTCACCTTTTAGGGATTGTTTTTTTTGTTTATGGCTTCCTGGGAGGAGAAGAGGAGGGCATGGATAAAAACGTCGGCGCCAGGACACAGAAGCAGCAGCAAGAGGTGTATAAGAGGTTGTATGAGTGTATGTTCGGGAGTGCCGAGTATAGTGTTTGCACGTTTTGGGTGTGCATGTGTGGGGGTCGGCAAGGACAAAAGCGATGGATAAAGAGAGAAAGAAACAGAGAGGAATAAACGAAAAGAGAGAGAGCCGTCTATGGGGAAGCTGGGAGAGAGGACATCGTAGACGTCGGAGACAGGGGAAGGACAAGATCGAGGTACAGTGAGAGTGCGTAGAGAAGAGTATAGTTGTAGAGAAACTATAGGCCGGACGTGCATGAGGAGACAGGACGGCAGTATTTCGGGTAGGGAAGCAAAGAGAAAGAGATAAAAAAGCTAGGGTACCAAGACAAAGCGCACGGTGACCGTGGTAGGACGATGATGAGAAAGAGAGTATAGAGAGAGAGACAGAGAGAGAGAGAGAGAGAGAGAGAGTGAGTGAGTGAGTGAAAACAAATTTATTTTGCCATGGTCAGGTTGACCGTATGGCAATAAAGTTTGACAAAGTTTAAATTACAAGAGGTAATATAATATAAATATAAATCGAAATTGTTCGCAGTATTAATAATCTTTTTGTTTGGGCGCAGCTTTGGAAAAAGTAGTCCATAAGTCGAACGTATTCATAAATTTTGCGCAAATATTTTAAGTACAAGTAAATATATTACACAGCGCTTAGAACAAGATAGTAGTATTTATGGCATAATAGAAAAACACAGATAAAATGCGATTTACTATTAAATTTGGTGCAATAAGAAAATCGTGTAATGCCCACCTAAAAGACACAGAGGTGGGACTCCCTCTCACGGCATCCGGAATCTCTCGCCAGAACTTTAGTGCACTAATCTTAAAAGATCGCTTATGTGCAACCGTTTGAACAAAGGGTATGTATAGCCCGACCCTCACTCGTCTTACAGATTGCCTGAGACCATCGTCACCAGAAAAAATATCAGCAAGATAATGTGGTTTATTTGTAGCCAATATGAGATACAATGTCCTTCCCAAGGTGAGCATTCTGCGCGTTTTGATAGTCAGCCAGTTGAGTTGATTGTATAGACGTTTCATCTCTGTGTCGTGTCTGACCCCGAAGACAAATCGAATATCCGTATTTAATAGTCTATGCAGCTTGACATCAAGGTATCTAGAAAGATCAAGATAAGCTAGGGACGCATAACCAAAGTACGGTAACACCAGCGCAGTGACAAGAGTCCTCCTTATTTTCCAAGGTAGGGAACCACCCCTATAACGCAGCCTATAGAGTGGAGAGAGAGAGAAAGAGAGAGAAGAGGGTTGTGTAGGACTGGGTAGAAGAGGGACATGCGTACGAGAGTAAGCTTGTGTGTGTGCGAGGCGACATACTGTTAAAAGTTAGTAGAGATTGAATAAACAATTTTCTTTGAAGTGACTGTGTTTCTCTTTTTATTTATCTCCTTAGAAAAAGAGAAAATTCCGCGCAAATCCCCTTTCTCCAGGAGCAGAATCCAGCAGGATAAGGAGCCCAGAAGACGTACGGGACGAGAAACGCCTGCTCTTCAGCACCCTTAATTTTTTCTTTACAGGAACAGGAGCAGTGTGATAGATACATCTTTAAACCATGTACTGTTTTCTCCTGCTTTATTAATTGCATTCACTTCCGTAAAATTTTTTTTTCAACAGCATACGCATCTTTGACTGTATAAGGTAGAGCATTTAAAAATAGTACCTGTGATGAGGATGATACCCATCATAAAAAATCATCATATTTCAAGCCGATTAACAGAAAAATTTTTTTTAATGTAACACCAGGGTCAATGTCCCATACACAAATAATATCGGTTTACCAAATTTATCTCTGATTTTTCTGACAACCACTCTCAAAACTTGAATTCCTGTCCATTTCTCATAACTTTTTTACTTTTATAACTATTTTTTGTTCTGCGTAATACAATAAACTATGCTCAAGTACAATCCTAGATATTTGATTTAAATTAATTAAAAATATACTAACGAAAGCTGTTTTTTCACAATCAGTTTGGCTGCAAATCATGCTTGTTAAGTAATGTTCCTAACGGGTATACTGAGAGAAAAGTGGAATGCCGTCTGTCCTCGCACGGTCGGATAGAGTACTAATGGTCGTGTTCGAATAAACCGTATTCGTATCCCAATCGTATCCCAATCGTATTCTCGACTATAACGCCATCTCTGCAAGTATTAGATATTTAATACCATCTTATCTATCGGCACGTACACAATCATACAATACGTGTCTGTACCTAAATCAAAATTGTAGATAAAATACAAACTGATTGGTTTTTGGTTTTGTGTACGTTATTTTTTTCTAAAATACAAATTATTCACATGTAATGTCCATGTTTTCAACTCCTCTCCTATAAAATTGTGCACTTTTAAGTAGATAATTTAATAGTGTGACGTAAAGAATACGTCATTCTTTTCGTCATGACAAATGGTGTAAAAGATAAAAGAACTAAAGAGATATTTTGTTGTAAAAAAGTTATAATCAAAACACTGTGCAGGTTAGGCGTTTTCCTCTTTGTAATTTTGATTAGGATACATACATCGTATACGCACCAATATATAATAGGTAAGATGATATTAAATATCTGATACTTGCAGAGATGGCATTACAGTCGAGAATACGATTGGGACACGAATACGGTTCATTCGAACGCTACCAATGTAACGTACGCCTACCGATCCAGGCAGTGGGACAGCTAGCGATCCACTTTAAACGCTAGGTGGACCACTATAGTACAGCAGCAGTACTATCTATACAGTGCAGCAGTTGTCCGGATATCCCGTGCATGGTCCGTTCCGGTTCGTAGTACTGTATACGTCTACGACACACGTTATTTACAATGTCTAAAAAATAACTTACTTGTATTTTATAGATAATAATATGTGTGTATGATATAAGTATATACAAAGTGACCGATTTCATGTTGCCCCCCCCCCTTTAAAATTTTTGTTTATAGACGAAACGAGTTGTCAGACGCATCTAGTAGGTAAAAACTTACGAGGATTCTCGTGGTGTTGTCAGAATTAGGGTAAGTTTCCTCGTTTTAAAGATAAATTTCCAATTTCAACTAAAAAAAAATTAATGGTTATATTTGACGACATAATCGTAATCTCCATCACTTTTTACGTTGATTAGTACCATCTCTCGATGAATTCATAATTACTTGATTAAGATAACTGTAATTAAAATTATTAATAATTTGAAAAGTACTCGAGTACTTGGACTTAGCGTTCTTTAATCTCAGTTGCCAACTTCGCTCGAAGATGTAGAACGACGTGTTGTCAGTATGTTTGTATGGGTATTTCTAAGGTTATGCCGTCTCCACAAGTGTTTGCATTGTTGTCGCGTATAATTAATTTTAATATTAAGTTGAACTGTTCAAATAAAAAAAAACTCAAAATGCAATTGCTATTTTCAAGGCTTTGAGGGGGGTGCGAGAGAGAGAGGTGCGATGTTTTACGTTATGTACGCGTGGTATGCGTGCGCACACTCTACCTTTTTACATTGCGGTCTTAATTACTCTAGCAAATATTTATCAACATTATTTTTCACAGCGAACCAACTGACTTAAACTTTGTATATTACGATTCCAAAGTTACTATTTTATGGTTGGTTAGAATTTCATTAAACATTGTCTGTTAATTCTAGTTAAGTTTTCAATTGTAAGAGTGATTTTCGACAATTCTCCGTTTAAGCTCATGTTAAAGTACGTGAATTCGTTTTATTTATAACTCATCTCTGAACCAACGAAAGGTCTTATATGAATTATGCTAAAGCATTCGTAAAATTATACTCAATTTCATCAAAAACTGACTATTTATTCCTTATGGTAGTTAACATCATAATAGGCATTTTAGTCGTGGAGAAAATTATGAAATTTTAAAAAAGGTACTCGTCGGGAAATTTTCTTTACGCTCTGCGTTTATTAAGAATAATGTTTCGTTTTATTTCTAGTGAACCCTTGTGGTTTACCTAGAAATAATTAATTATATGTTTAACTACTTAAAAACTACAAGAAATTTACCTTAGGTCATATTACAGTTATGATTACTACTTATTAATCATCATAATTAATTGACACTAATTCTCTTTTAAATAATTAATATGAGGAGTAAAAAATAAAATGAAAAAATGTAAGGGAAACAGTACCGCCAAACGTCCTGGAAAAGGCACCGCAAAAAATACATGAGAAATTCCCGCAAAAAGTACCGGAGAAAGTACCGAAGAAGGTCCAAGGAAAAGAACCCGAAAAAGTCCCGATAAAAGTACCGGAAAAAGTCTCGGAATCAGTACCGCAAAAAAACCCGAAAAAAGTACCGCAAATAGTACATGAGAAATTTCCGCAAATAGTACCGAAAAAAGTGCAGCAAAAGTACGTAAGAAAGTCCCACAAAAAGTACCACAGAAAGTACAGGAGAAAGTCTCGGCAAAAGTACTCGAGAAAATCCCGTAAAAAGTACCAGAATATGTCCCAAAAAAAATACCAGAGACAATCCCGAAAAAAGTACCGGAGATAGTCCTGCATAAAGAACCGCAAAGAGTACAGAAATAAACCTCAGAAAAAGTACCGCAAAAAGTACCGGAGAAAGTCCTAAGTAATAAACCACTTCTTACAGTGAAAATATCATCCTTGTAAAAGTTGTCGATTACGTAGCAACTAAAAATTATCGACTGTCTAAACGAATCGATACTAAAGAAAACTTAGGAGGACTTCAGAAGATTGAAGGGTACACAAGGGGACTTTGGGGGACTTTAGAGGAATTGAGGGGGCTTTGGAAGACTTAAGAGGACTTAAAGGGACTTCGGTGGACTAAAAAGAGCTCTGGGGGATCTAGAGAACTTAAGGGGACTGAAGAGAACTTTAAGAGATTAAAGGGAACTTAAGGAGACTTCAGGGGACTGGAGGGTACACGATGAGACTTTGGGAGACTTTGGAGGACTTGAGAGGACTTCAAAGGACTTGAAAAATCTAAAAGGGACTTCGGGAGACTTGGGTGGATTTAAGGAGACTTCAGTGGACTTTAAAAGACTGAAGGGGACTTTGGGCGACTTAAGAGGACTTAACAAATCTTTGGGGGACTTAAGGGGACTTCGAGAGTTTCAAGGGAAGTGAAGGGGAGTGAAGGGTACAGAAGGGAACTTTGGGGGACTTTAGATGTCTTAAGGGGGCTTTGGAGGACTTGAGAGGACTTGAAGGGACTTGGGAAGACTTAAGAGGACTCTAGGTGACTTGAGAGAACTCGAGAAAAAATCGGAGGACTTTAGAGGATTACAGAGGGCTCTGGGGGCTCTAGAGGACTTAAGGGAACTTTGGGAGACTTTGAGAGACTCAAGGGAACTTATGGGGACTTGACGGTACACGAAGAAATTTCGGGGGACTTTGAGGACTTAAGGGGACTTAAAAGGACTTGACAGGTCTAAAAGGGACTCCTGGACTTAGGTGGATTAAAGCTACTTCGGTGAACTCTCGGAAATTAAAGAGAACTCTGGGAAACTTAAGAAGACCTGATAGGATTTTAAAGGACTCAAAAGGAATAAGGGAGCCCTGGGAAACTCTAAGGGACTTAAGGGGATTTTAAGGGACTAAAGATATCTCTGGGGAACGTTCGGGAACTTTTAGAGTTTCAAGGGAACTTAAGGGAACTGAAGGGTACACAAGGGGACTTTAGAGGTCTTAAGGGGGCTCTTGAGGACTTGAGAGGACTTGGAGGGACTTCGGTGAACTAAAGAGAGCTCTGGGGGATCTAGAGAACTTAAGGGGACTGAAAGGGACTTTAAAAGACTAAAGGGAACTCCAGGGGACTTCAGGGGACTGGAGGGTACACGATGAGACTTTGGGAGACTTTAGAGGGCTTGCAGGGACTTCAGAGGACTTTAAAAAACTAAAAAGGACTTCGGGAGACTTGGGTGGATTTAAGGCGACTTCAGTGGACTTTAAAAGACTGAAGGGGACTTAGGGTGACTTAAAAGGACTTAACAAATCTTTGGGGGACTTTAGGGGACTTCGAGAGTTTCAAGGGAACTGAAGGGGAGTGAAGGGTACAGAAGGGGACTTTGGGGGACTTTAGAGGTCTTAAGGGGGCTTTGGAGCACTTGAGAGGACTTGAAGGGACTTGGGAAGACTTAAGAGGACTCTAGGTGACTTGAGAGAACTCGAGAAAAAATCGGAGGACTTTAGAGGATTACAGAGGGCTCTGGGGGCTCTAGAGGACTTAAGGGAACTTTGAGAGACTTTGAAAGACTCAAGGGAACTTATGGGGACTTGGCGGTACACGAAGAGTTTTTGGGGGACTTTGAGGACTTGAGGGGACTCCAAAGGACTTGACAGGTCTAAAAGGGACTTCTGGGGACTTTGGTTGATTTAAGGCTACTTTGGTGGACTTTCAGAAATTACAGAAAACTCTGGGAAACTTAAGAAGACCTGATAGGATTTTGAAGGACTTGAAAGGAATAAGGGAGCTCTGGGAAACTCTAAGGGACTTAAAAGGATTGTAAGGGACTAAAGAAATCTCTGGGGAACGTTAGGGGTCTTTTAGAGTTTCAAGAGAACTCAAGGGGACTAAAGAGTACACAAGGGGACTTTGGAGGACTTTAGAGGTTTTAAGTGGGCTTTGGATGACTTGAGAGGACTTGGAGGGACTTTGGTGGACTAAAGAGAGCTCTGGGGGATCTAGAGGACTTAAGGGGACTAAAAGGGACTTTAAGGGACTGAAGGGAACTTAAGGGGACTGCAGGGGACTAGAGGAAACTTAAGGTGACTTCAGGTGACTGGAGGGTACACGATGAAACTTTGGGAGACTTTGGAGGACTTCAGGGGACTTTAGAGGACATCAGAGGAAAAAGTCCTGTAAAAAGTCCTGCAAAATGTATCGAATAAAGTTTGGGACAAGTACCTCTAAAAGTCCTGGAAAAGCTATCGCAAAAAGGACTTGACAAATTCCCGCAAAAAGTACCGAAGAAAGTCCTACAAAAAGTGCCACAAGAAGTACATAAGGAAGTTCAGCAAAAAATTACCGTAGAAAGAACCGTAGATAGTCTTAGCAGAAGTACCTAAGGAAATCCCGTGAAAAGTACCAGAAAATGTCCCACAAAAAGTACCGGAGACAGTCCCGTAAAAAGTACCGAAGATAGTGCCGCATAAAGTACCGTAAAAACTCCTAAAAAAGTACTGGAAAAGGTTCCGCAGAAAGTACCGAAGAAAATCCCGGAAAAAGTACCGCAAAAATTACCGGAAAAAGTACCTGCGAATATCCCAGACTTAGTACCTGAGAAAGTCCCAAAAAAAGTACTTCATAAAGTACCGGAGAATATTTCGACAGAAGTACCCAAGAAAGTTCCGCAAAGTATACTAGAAAAAGTCTCGGGAACAGTACCTCAAAGAGTCCTGGAAAAGGTACCGATAAAAATACATGAGAAATTCCCGCAAAAAGTACCAGAGAAAGTCCCGGACAAAGTACCCGGAAAAATCCCGCAAAAAGTACCGGAATCAGTACCCCAAATAGTTCCGGAAAAAGTACCGCAAAAAATACATGAGAAAGTACCGAAAAAAGTACCGGAGAATGTCTCACAAGGAGTAGCGCAAAAAATGCATGAGAATGTACTGCAAAAAGTACCGGGAAAAGTCTCGGCAGAAGTTCCCAAAAAAGTCTCGCAAAATGTACCAGAGAAAGTCTCAGAAACAGTACCGCACAAAGTCCTGTAAAAGGTACCGCAAAAAGTACATGAGAAATTCCCGCAAAAAAAATCAGAGAAAGTACCACAAAAAGTACCGGAGAAGGTCCCAGTAAAAGTACCCAAAAAAAACCCGCAAAAAGTACCGGAAAAAGTCTCGTAATCAGTACCGCAAAAAGACCTGGAAAAAGTACCGTAAAAAGCACTAGAAAAAGTACCGGCAAAAATCCTGGACTAAGTACCTAAGAAAATCCCGTAAAAAGTACCGGATAAAGTCCTGTAAACAGTACCGAAGAAAGTTTTGACAGATTTACCCAAGAAAGTTTCGCTAAATATACCAGAGAAAGTTCTGGAAACAGTACCGCAAAAAGTCCTGGAAAAGGTACCGATAAATGTACATGAAAAATTCCCACTAAAAGTTCTGGAGAAACTCCCGGAAAAATCACCCGAGAAAGTCCTGCAAAATGTACCGAAACCAGTACCGTAAAAAGTCCCGGAAAAAGTACCGCAAAAAATACACGAAAAAGTCCTGCAAAAAATACCCGAATCAGTACCACAAAAAAGTCCAAAAAAGTACCTTAAAAAAATACATGAGAAAGTCCCACAAAAAGTACCGCAGAAAATGTATGAGGAAGTACTGCAAAAAGTACTGAAGAAAGTCTTGGCAGAAGTGCCAAAGAAATTTCCTTAAAATGTACCAGAGAAAGTCTCGGGAACAGTACCTCAAAGAGTCAGTACCACCACACAGTAACTGTTAAAGTAAAATAACTCAAATTGCAATTGCTTTGAGGGGGATGCGAGAGAGAGGTGCGATGTTTACGTTATGTACGCGTGGTATGCGCAAGCGCACCCTACCTTTTTACTTTGCGGTCTTATTTACTCTAGCAAATATTTATTTTCTTCCCGCTCTGTGTTGAATTATTTTCCACGCATATGCCGTTTGTGGCTGATTTACTTGATGGAATGAAGTAGCCTGACACGCAACGAGTCTCGGGCTAGTGCGACACGTAAGTTAATCGTCGGAAAACGGATACTTGGTGTCTACATGCTGGGAACGTAGTGAATACTTGGCAAACTACTGACTAAAGTATTACTTTCTTTAATTCTGCCTTAGCACTGGAAGAGGAAGTAAAAAACTGACTAATATAAAATACTGGCTTGAATAATCGCAAATAAGATACAAATTTTATTAAAAATTGTAAAAATCTATTGTATATCATATTTATAGTTATTAAGATATTTTATTTTTTTTTTTATTTATATTAAATTTTGATACATTTTTTGCGACTTATTTTGAGGCTAAATTCTATACTTATTTTAAGACCTATTCTGAGTTTGATAAGTCATTTTTCGTCATTTTTATCTCGTATGAGAACTGTACTCATGGAAAATGCCTCCGCGCAGTTCATGTATATTATTCGTCTAAGTGTACTTTTTTTGTCACGCCTGCCCGAGGGTCCTAGCGCGCCGAGCTGCGTGATTCCGATATCCAGAGCAATTTTAATATTTTTTTTTGCACGAAAGAGAAGGAGTGAGTGTTGTTCTTGAAGTTGAAAAATCCTCCGGAGATTTTTTCGACTGTCTAGAAAATCTCCGGACCATCGAAAATACCTTTGAAGCTTTTTTCAGTAGTCGAGAAAGCCTCCAGAGCTGTTCTTGACCGTCGAAAATACCTCCAGAGCTGTCCGTCGAGAAAGCGATTTTTGTGGTTGGTAGCTGTCTTTCTTTCCTATTTTACTAAGCATTTTTTTTTTTTTTTTTTTTTATTCATTTACGGAATTTTTTTTATCTCTAACGAGATAATTTTTTTAAAACCACTAACTAATTTAAGAAACCACGACAATCCTAATGAAGCTTTGTTTAAGAAACGTAATAATTAATAATAATTAACTGAAACATAACTGTGATAATAAACCAACGAATGATCATCTTTTTTTTTATATAGAAAAACAAATTTAAAAAAAATAGCATGCTACATAAAATCTGTTGATACTGAAGCAAAGCCGTCGCTTATTATACTTTGATTGTTTAATGAAAAATAAATAGAAACAAAATCTCGGAAAACTCATATCAAGAAAAGAAAGAGAGAAATAAGAATTATGTGGATAACGAGATACACCTTGAAATCTACTTTAGGATATTATAAAAACATGCACGTAATTGTTAAATACATAATGCATTTTTTAACGATATACGGTTCATTTTGTCGATAAATGATTAATACACGTTAGAAAATACAAGCGTATACTTAATTAACAAAAATTAAAAAAAAATGGTATAAGTTTTGAAACATATTTATTAAAAAAAAAAAAAATAATATTTTAAATTAATTTAAAAAAAAAAATGAAACGGAAAAAGCATGTATGCGATTGAAGTGCGAGAGAACGTGCTGTCACTGCACGTCGAGCTTGAGGAACCGCAAACTTTTCGCTTTAAGCTACTATATACTCATTTTGGCCTTCACAGCTTTCGCTATGTCTTTCGTAATTTTTCGAACAGCTGGCATTGTTGTAAAAATCGTTTTGTATCTTTAAATTTTACCCTATGCTATTGATTTCGATTGACAATAGAACTTCGAAATTTTGAAAAAGTAAACTTCTCGTTGCCATGGTAAATATTTTATTGGTAAAACTTTCAAAGTGGTGCGATCGAGACATTTGACAGATAGATTGCGGCAGTTGAGTCGATAACATCGTATGTTTTGCATACAAACAATAATTTTGTTTTTATTCAACTACTAGAAGTAAATAGTGTAGTTTTTTTTTAACGTTTGATCGTTAAATGGAGCCGAATCAAAGAGAAGAACCGGAACGGAGGAGGATGCGCGTGTTAGAGTGTATTTTGGAAACAAGGGTTAATGGGCAGACAAATTTTAGGGCAGCAATCAGACTTTTTACTGCCAGATATCCAAATTTACGTTGCCCAGTTCGAGCTACGTTTCGAAAGTAATTTATGTGATATCGTCAAGTGTTAAGTAACTCATAACAAATAAATACATTATTAATAAATCATATAAAATTAATAGCATTTTTCAAGCTTATCAAGACAATGGAGTAGTGAATCCGCCTAGAGCGCAAAGACATAGAGTTGTGAGGGACGGTCCTTTAAGAGCTGCTGTTGAAGAAGCCCTGGAAGAGGAGCCAGTGCAGAGTGTACGAGCTCTAGCAATACATCTTGGTATATATAAATTATATAATATCAACTATTATTTTAATAGATATACTAGCTTAACTCTAGTGCTCTTCGCGCATGTTTCTTAGTATTTTTTCCTCATGTTTTATCTTTTTTTTGTAATTATAATATATGACATCTCGGTTTACGCGTTATTAGTTTACGAAACTTAAAGAAAATAGTGATAAAATAAAAAAATTAATGCTCAAACAGTACAATACGCAACTAGTGCTCGATAAAAAAAAGTCGAGTTTGTCGCCCGAGTGAAGAGAGCCGAGAGCCTCCTTTTTTTCCCGACGCTTGCGTGTCGCTCGCGTGTATATGTGTGTGTATATTATATACCCATGCCGCGTATATATGTATAACTATTACCTGTAGACAAGACACACTGCCTATATATATTTATATATATATATATATATATATATATATATATATATATATAATAAAGCTAAAAATATTAAATATATTATTTAGGTGGACACAGAGAAACCGTAAGAAAAATTGCTAAAGAAACACGTCATCCTTTCAAGTTTCGCAAAGTACTAAAATTGCACGAAGGTGATCACGAAAGAAGAGTTGTGTTTGCAAGATGGATGCTGCGGAGAACAAACAATGATCCTAATTTTTCTCGTCGCATATGTTTTACGGACGAAAGTAATTTTACGCAAAAAGGCATGTTGAACCATCAGAACAAAAGAAGCTGGTCAAGAAGAGGCGAAAATCCACACGTAATACATGAAATTGAAAACCAAAGGAGGTGGACTGTTTATACGTGGGCTGGCATTGTTGGAGACAGAATCATTGGTCCTCATTTTTTTGAAAATACGTTACGTGCTAATGACTATGAAGAATTTTTGGCAAATATACTTCCTCCATTACTTGAAGGTACACCTATAAATTATTATTTTACGATTCTGGAGAGGATAATGGATGCGTTCTATATATATAAAATTATATTACACATTAAAAGAATAATTTTTAACATCGGCAAATAACTATACGTATCCAGCCAAGCGGAATACCACGTGCTCGCAACGCCTTTTTCACATCAAACGCGCAGTGTTGAATTTTCTCGCAGTCTGTCTTAAATAGATAAACAAATAATCTGAAGACATAAATCAATGTATTTTTTCTCGCTCTTTTCAGTGGGGCCATTTGTTTTTGCACAAAAACATTTTTTTATGGAAAAAATTGAGTTTGAACTTAAAGTTTATTTTTTCCAAAATACGTTGTAAGATAATATAGTTACATTATTTACATATTTATATTTTTTAATAAAAAAACTTGAAATAAAATAAATTCCAAACAATTTACTTCAGTGAAATCAAATTCCAATGACCATTACTGTTATTTCTTACTTTATTTACACTTTATAAAGATTTATGCTCATCTTCTATTAGGATTAGATTTATTCTGCAGTTTATTATAAATGAACATTTATTTAATTATTTTTTTAGTTGTTTTGCCTATCAGAGTCGCTAATTATATGTTAATAGTCATTTATTAATTAAATGCTTCTATTTCAACAAGGAAATCCTGTACCACTAAGAGAGATGTGGTGGCAACAAGATGGGGCACCTGCCCATAACAGCGCTGTAGCTACAGACTGTCTTCATGCAATATTTCCTCGACGATGGATTGGAACAAGAGGTCCACATTTATGGCCACCACGTTCTCCTGACTTGACACCATACGATTTTTGGTTGTGGGGATACTTGAAGGCCAAGTTACATTGTTTTATTTTTTTTAAATATTTTTTCATATATGACTTCTTTGTCAGAGTTTTTCACTAACTACTCTTACCATTAGTCGCAATCACAAAACAAAATTCGCAGTAAAATCGAAATTTTTTCACCTTTTAGCAGTTGTTCGAACTTTCCGAAATTTTTTCGACCCAAAAAAAATCGTGTCATACTTGAAGAAATTTGGTTTTTAATCTTTTAACCTTAAAATAGAAGTGAAAACCACCCCCTAGCCATTTGTAAGTATATGCCTCGATGGGCTTTGGGTCGAAAAAATATCCGTATGGTCGAAAAAACGGCTAAAAGGTGAAAAATCCCGATTTTACTGCGAATTTTATCTTGAGATCGCCACTGATGTCTACGGGGGGTGAGTAAAAACTCTGAAAAAAATACATCATTTTTTTTTCTTTTTTTTGATAACTAATCGATTCCAATAATTTTTAGCAAAATCTATTTTTTTATTTTAAATCTGACGTCGAATGACCCTTATAATTTTAACTGCAAATAGTTAGTTGAAAAGTAAAACATCCCAATTCAATAATATTTTTTAAACGTTACATCTTTAAGATGAAATATCTAAATGGAACGAAAGTAACAACTTTCTGTTTACAGGCATGAGTAGTATATTACGCACATAGGGATATTAATAAAAAAATCACAGATTTCACGAATAGCCAACGTATTCAAAAAGTGTTTATCATAAAAATTGCCTTCCAGACAGTCTAGTGTATCACTACAATTGACTAAAAAGCCACGTCAGTGCTTAAAATTCGAAATTTTTATCTAAAAAAAATGGCCTTATCATTAAACGCCCGTATCTTCGTAAATAATAGTTATGGCAAAATAAGCCATAATTCGGAGACCCTAAAATTCAAAAAAATGTTTTTTTTTCATTTTCCCTTACTACGCCCTAGCCAACGTATTTTTAAGTATTATTAATCATGAAAATAGCCTTTCTTACTGTATACAAACGAGTACGAAGCCATGGCAGTACTAAAATTCGAAATTTTGCGGTAAAAAATGGCCTAATCTTTAAACGCCCGTATCTCCGTGATTAATAGAGTAATGGCGAAATAAGTCATAATTTGGATTAACTAAAATTCGAAAAAATAATTTTTTCAATTTTCCCATACTAGGCCCTACAATGTTTAAAATTCTGTTTAAAATTGATCTGGCTATGCAAGGTTTGTGTAAGGTCTTTTCAAAAATACACAATTCTTGTATATTTCAACCATTTAATAATCATTGTTATACCCGAATTTTGTGTACTTCTTGATTTTATTTTAAGTAAGAAAAAACACAAAATTATTTATTTTTAACACTTAACTTGTGTACTTTACTGAATAACACAAAATTTTGAACTGTTTACTGTCATTCGAGGCTTTTTTAATATCTCCTGTCGTGTATATATGATTTTTCATCACACCCATTCTGTCTGTCAGCGCAGCGTTCAGTATCGAGTCACTTTCATTCTAGGTGTGATTAAAAAATTAAATTACACATTATAATTTTATATTTTACTATTTATATTTGGTATAAGCAATCAGTCTAAGACGAAACATTGTTATAGATGTTATGAAGAAGCTCCTACGACCAGAGAAGACATGATCTTGAGGATTCGTAGAGCTTGTGCCGAAATTACACCACAAGAAATAAGGAATACAGGACGATCGTTTATACAACGAATGCGCTGTATTGTTGATGAAGAAGGGAGAAATATTGAACAATTATTGTAATCATGTTATAATCATGTTATAATGTTTATTAATCTCCATAAAAAAAATTGTAAAAAAGGTAAGCATGTTTCCAGTGCTTTATTCATATACAGTTATTAAAGAACAAGTTGAGAAAGAACCAATTGTCGGCTTATAAAGTAATGACACCAATAAAAAGCCAACATATTTCACTTGATGATTATACGATGTAAAGGGTTAAGTTAAATGTAAAAATATTTTAAATGGTCTTTGTGTCAGCGCAAATTGAAAAATGAACACAATTGAGAGCGGAAAGATATGAAAATTCCATATGAATTGTAAAGAAGTAATTTCAGTTATGACTATAGTAACGTATAAGTGATGATAGATATTACTTAAGAAAATGATCTTTTAAAGTACATCTCTTAGAAATGAATTTTCTCATATTTTTTGGCGTTGATTTTTTCTTTATATGGCTCTCCCAAACGTGTGCATTTTTTAAAGTGTGCTGATATAAAGACCAGTTACAAAATTTTTACATTAAACTTCAACTTTTTTCATCGTATAATCATCAAGTGAAACATGTCAGCTTTTTATTGATTTGATTACTTTATAAACCGAGAATTTTATAACTTAGTTTTAAGTTTTTAGTTTTTAGCATAAATTTTTTTCTTTCTTTAATTTTCAATTTTTCTAAACTTATTCATTAATAAATGTATAAAAATTTTAAAGCACCAGAAATATGCTTACTTCTAACTTTTGTTGAGAGTTTTTTTGGGAGATTTAACAACTATTCCGAAAGTTTATAATAGTGTGAATTTGTTGAATTGTTTTAATTATGTTAAAATAAAATTATAATAGTTCATTTATTTTAAGTCTTTGGAAAAACATTATGTTTATCAGTATTATATAAATGACTTCATTTAGCAGTCTGTTCAGTGGCCTGTTCTTAACTTCAGAGTATTAATTTCGTTGATGATACTATGCTACGAACAGTAGGCACCTGAGTGCGCACTCACTGGTCACCACTGGATGCGCTTGAATGATTATTTAATGCTTTTTAATAATAATTAATGCTACTAGTAAGCGCCCCGGCTTCTGTAGTGATTGTCGCTTGCCTTATTACTTTATTTATTGTAAAATAAGTATGCGACCAGTAAGCTCTCCGGGTTGTGTGGGGATTGGCGCTTGTGTTATCATTATATTTATTTTAAAAAAATAAAGGGTCCAGTAAGCGCTCCAGGTTGTGTGGGGATTGGCGCTTGTCTTATCATTATATTCATTATAAATAAATAAAGGGACCAGTAAGCACTCCAGGTTGTGTGGGGATTGGCGCTTGTGTTATCATTATATTCATTATAAATAAATAAAGGGACCAGTAAGCGCTCCAGGTTGTGTGGGGATTGGCGCTTGTGTTATCATTATATTCATTATAAATAAATAAAGGGACCAGTAAGCGCTCCGGGTTGTGTGGGGATTGGCGCTTGTGTTATCATTATATTTATTTTAAATAAATAAAGGGACCAGTAAGCGCTCCGAGTTGTGTGGAGATTGGCGCTTGTCTTATCATTATATTCATTGTAAATAAATAAAGGGACCAATAAGCGCTCCAGGTTGTGTGGGGATTGGCGCTTGTGGTATTTTATTTATTTAATTAATAAACAAAGCGGCCAGTAAGTGCACCGGGTTGTGTGGGGATTGGCGCTTGTGTTATTTCTCACATGTTTGCCAGTCACATTTGGGAGCACCGGTGAGAACCTCTGGAATGCCCCCTCCTTCTCTGCCTATTCGCTTCTCCAACACTCTATAGATTGGTATGTTAGTGACAGTAACTTTTATGTTACTGATCGCAATTTTCACTGCGGGAATCCTCTTCACCCAACGCTGAAACAATAGGATTCACCAGATAAGCGCCATCTAACTGGAGCTACCTTATGGTCCCTCTGGCACTACTTTGCAGCTCTTTCGGGCCGCAAAATACGAGGTGAAATAGCCCCAGCTTGTAGCTTGGTTGGCAATCTCAATCATAATGATGCTGCAATAGTTTTATAATAAGCAGTGAACGCCATTTATAAATTGTTGGTTGTACAGTACTTTCACTGCTTATAAATATATGTCTGTCTTTCATCCCGCATATGCATGTTTTGATACAGAATAATAAATATTTTAAAGATCATTCACTATAAATACTTTCTTATTTTTATGCAAAGGATTGGTAGGATAGGTATAAGACACTGTGTGCTGCATCTTGCTGTACCGCATTTTTATTTGTCAAGCATGTTACACGTTTAGCGTGGTTATGTTAGTACTAAGATGATGAACGTTGAAATCTCACCGTTCACCTTTGCTTTTTATTTTGAGGATCGTTTATCTGTTCATAGGTACGCTGTCAGAACATCTGACCATTTTTATATGTATTTTCCCCCGCCAGATATTCCTACTCACACAACTAACAGTCTTAGGTCAATCAGTAGTTATGCTCTGTGCATTTAAGACTTTTTTAAAACTTTGTGAAGTCGGAAAAACGATTTTGAAATGTAAAAACATTTTGAAAAGTTATGTGCTATTGGGGTAGTCAATTGATCATTTCCTTTGAATATAAGTAAATTTTTGATTATAATAAGTAAATATACAATTACTTGAATACGAAAGAAATTCACTCAAACAGTGAGATAATTATACTCGTAGTGAGAGAAACCTTATTTTGGTCTGGCTCTTTAACTGAAATTATATCGTACTCTAGTAAATTTACTTTCTTACGTGAGTGTATTTTTCCTCGCTTATGAGTTACCGAATATTATTCTTTCTGAGTAAAAATGAACTCCGATAAATTCAGAGAGAAACAGGGCCGTTTGCAGCGATCAGTTCCCAATTTGATACGGCGCAACTAGCTCTATCATCCTTCAACAACATAAGTACTTACTTATAATTCATCATAAGAATTCCATTTTTTCACTTTCTAATTTTTTAAAATTTTATCATATGAATTTTGATTTTCGTTGTCATGACTGTCGCTACGCTGTCTGTTCGCAATAATTTGACAGTTGAAACTAGCCTGCTAAAAAAAGTCGTATACGATTCTTCAGTTTTCACGAAAAAAATGTTTTCTTTGGTGCAGTGGCTGTTGAAAGTTCCGGGTACTTTCACAAATGTGGTCGAGTTGCAGGAGATTCAAGATATTGAAAGTGCAAGTATGGTGAAGCGTAATCAACGATACTACGCACTGAAAATTTTGACATCAAGCGGTGAGTCATGTTGCCAATTAATTCTTACTTCTATGCTGTCAAATAGAAGCATGAGATAGCGGAAATTGATTTTTTCTAATTTAGAGCTTCAGCATTGTTGATCAAAAATAAATTCTACTAATTTAGAAAATTGACATTGTCATGCGCATTTTTTATTTCCTTATTTCTAAACTGCCAAAATAATAAGCGTGTGTGCATGGTAAACTTTTATGTGACTTTATGCAGTGCTTACTGCTTTACTTCCTACGCGTAAGTTACGAGGACAAAATTAATTGCTCTTATAAGTCCGATTATAATGCGAACGTTCACGTTACGGGTTGTATTTTAATATTTTTCTATTTGCCGTTTGGATGTTTTTAAATAAAAGGTTAATATTATTTATTATCTACATTAAAGACGACGAGCGATACTTGCGGAAGCTCTTCGTATTGCCCAATGGACGTTTTATTTACCCAGACTATACTGCACAAGGTGAGTAATTTTGTTTTAATATTTTAGAAACGATAATTTGCCGTCTTAGCAGTAAATAATGTTTTGAATAAGATTTTATAATTTTCTTTGAAATACAGACTCTGCGTATCTACGAAACCTGAGGACGGACATTACGCAAGTACATCATCAGTCCACGCAAAGTAACGAACTTACATATTAAAGTATATTCTCATTTTATATTTTTCTATAAGTAATGTTTTTATGCACCTAATACTGCTGCTGATCTAGAAGCACAAGAAGCTACAAGTAATTGCTATTTTAGATACCTTTATCGTTACTCTTAATTAACTTTGTAACATTACTTAGTAAATTACATATAGTTACTCATTTTTTATTGCAGATTCTGTTAAATTTGTAAAAGAAAATACTTTAGCAAAGGAGCGGCATGCATCCGTAGTTCAAGATATTCAGATTCCAGGAACATCTGGATGTGGTAAATAATAAAATAATCATAATTATAAGAGTATTATGAGATGTTGACAAACATTTATACACTTTTTCAGAAATGGTATCAAAGCAGCAAAAATTTGTGGCCAATTTTCAATCTGTCTTTAAAACAGAAGATAATAACGTAAGAAAACTTGATAATGAAAAATTGTAAACATTGTTAAATGCAATAAGAATAATACAAAAATATTGTAGGTTAAGTTGCATAAGTCACACGACATTTACATATCTGAAGATGAGCTGGATCAAATTCTGAGAAGAGCTCAGGATAATAACGACTTGATCCGAGGGCTTATGAAGTCGATAATTGGAGTCGACAAGTTGAAACTTATGTCAGCTACAGGAAAAGGGGGTTACCAAGCAATTCCTGCTAAAATATATGATTGTATCTACGGTAACTTGATACATAGTAAAGATGATGGTATTGAACAATTGAATTCGATTAAAAACATGTCACTTTTCTTATAGATTACGTTAAAGACAAAGCTACAAATGTATTGAGCAAAGAGGAGTACCGGATTGTCTTGACAAAAATGTTGTGGCGACTACGCAACCCAAGCCAAAAGAAGTAAAAAATTGAGTTTGTTGACGTTGCAGTTTGAATTATTATCAATTAAATAAATCAAATAATTTTTTAATACAAATAGTTGTATTTTTTTTTCACCCATAAACTACGATTAGGTCCTCCGCAAGTCCCCGAAATTACGCAAAAGTCCCCCTAAAAAGCCCTGAAGTCTCCTGAGGTCCCTCACGGACTTTTTAGTCACACAAAGTACCACTCAAGTCCTTTGAAGTCCCCCCAAGTATTCATTCTCCTCAAGCCCTCAAGTTCACTCAAATTTGCCGGAGTAAGACCTCTCAGGTTCCCTGAAGTCTCCTTAAGTCCGTTCGAGTCCCCCAAAGTCTTCTTTGGTCCATTAAGTCCTCTTAAGTCCCCCAGAGCTTTTTTAAGTCCTAATTCCTCCAAAATCCCCTAAAGTCCCCTTTAGTCCCCTAAAGTCCCTTTTAGTCCTCTAGAGCCTCCAGAGCTCTATTTATTCCTTTCAAGTCCTCCAACATCCCCTTAAATCCTCTCAAGTCACCCAAAGTTCCTTTAAATCTTTTGAATTGCATCGAAGTAACCTTAAATCCACCAAAGCCTCCCAAAATCCCTCCAAGTCCTCTCAAATCCTCCAAAGCCCCCTCAAGACCTCTAAAGTCCCCCAAAGTCCCCTTCTGTACCTTTCAGTCCCCTAAAGTTCCCTTGAAACTCTCGGAGTCTCCTAAAGTCCCCCAAAGATTTCTTTAGGACTTTAAAGTCCTCTTAAGTCACCCAAAGTCTCCTTCAGTTTTTCAAAGTCCACTGAAGCCGCCTTAAATCCACCAAAGTCTCCCGATGTCTCTTATAGTCCTCTAAAATCCTCTGAAGTTCCCTCAAGTCCTCCAAAGTCTCCCAAAGTTTCATCGTGTACCCTCCAGTCACCTGAAGTCACCTTAAGTTTCCTTCAGTCACTTAAGGTCCCTTTCAGTCCCCTTAAGTCCTCTAGATCCCCCAGAGCTCTCTTAAGTCTTCCCAAGTCCCTTCAAGTCCTCTCAAGTCCTCCAAAGCCCCCTCAAGACCTCTAAAGTCCCCTTCTGTACCCTTCACTCCCCTTCAGTTCCCTTGGAACTCTCGAAGTCCCCTAAAGTCCCCCAAAGATTTGTTAAGACCTTTAAAGACCTTTTAAGTCACCCTAAGTCCCCTTCAGTCTTTTACAGTCCACTGAAGTCGCCTTAAATACACTCAAGTCTTCCAAAGTCTCTTATAGTCCTCTGAAGTCCTCTGAAGTCCTCTAAAGTGACCTGAAGTGCTCCAAAGTCTCCCAAAGTTTCATCGTGTACCCTTCAGTCCCCTGCAGACCCCTTAAGTTCCCTTCAGTCCCTTAAAGTCCCTTTTAGTCCCCTTAAGTCCTCTAGATCCCCAAGAGCTCTTTTTAGTCCACCAAAGTCCCTCCAAGTCCTCTCAAGTCATCCAAAGCCCACTCAAAACCTCTAAAGTCCTCGAAAGTCCCCTTGTGTACTCTTTAGTCCCCTTAAGTTCTCTTGAAACTCTAAAAAACCCCTAACTTTTTCCAGAGATTTCTTTAGTCCCTTAAAATCCTCTTAAGTCCCTTAGAGTTTCCGAGAGCTCCCTTATTCCTTTCAAGTCCTTCAAAATCCTATCAGGTCTTCTTAAGTTTCCCAGAGTTTTCTTTAATTTCTGAAAGTCCACCAAAGTAGCCTTAAATCAACCAAAGTCTCCAGAAATCCCTTTTAGACCTGTCAAGTCCTTAGGAGTCCCCTCAAGTCCTCAAAGTCCCCCAAAAACTCTTTGTGTACCGCCAAGTCCCCATAAGTTCCCTTGAGTCTCTCAAAGTCTCCCAAAGTTCCCTTAAGTCCTCTAGAGCCCCCAGAGCCCTCTGTAATCCTCTAAAGTCCTCCGATTTTTTCTCGAGTTCTCTCAAGTCACCTAGAGTCCTCTTAAGTCTTCCCAAGTCCCTTCAAGTCCTCTCAAGTCCTCCAAAGCCCCCTCAAGACCTCTAAAGTCCCCCAAAGTCCCCTTCTGTACCCTTCAGTTTCCTTGAAACTCTCGAAGTCCCCTAAAGTCCCCCAAAGATTTGTTAAGTCCTCTTAAGTCGCCCAAAGTCCCCTTCAGTCTTTTAAAGTCCACTGAAGTCGCCTTAAATCCACCCAAGTCTCCCAAAGTCCCTTTTAGATTTTTCAAGTACTTTGAAGTCCTCTCAAGTCCTCCAAAGTCTCCCAAAGTCTCATCGTGTACCCTCCAGTCCCCTGAAGTCTCCTTAAGTTCCCTTTAGTCTCTTAAAGTTCTTTTCAGTCCCTTTAAGTTCTCTAGATCCCCCAGAGCTCTTTTTAGTCCACCGAAGTCCCTTCAAGTCCTCTTAAGTCTTCCAAAGCCCCCGTAATTCCTCTAAAGTCCCCCAAAGTCCCCTTGTGTACCCTTCAATCTCCTGAAGTCCTCCTAAGTTTTCTTTAGTATCGATTCGTTTAGACAGTCGATAATTTTTAGTTGCTACGTAATTGACAACTTTTACAGGGATGATATTTTCACTGTAAGAAGTCGTTTATTACTTAGGACTTTCTCTGGTTCTTTTTGCGGTACTTTTTCTGAGGTTTTTTCCTGTACTCTTTGCGGTTCTTTATGCAGGACTATCTCCGGTACTTTTTTCGGGATTGTCTCTGGTATTTTTTTTGAGACATATTCTGGTACTTTTTACGGGATTTTCTCGAGTACTTTTGTCGAGACTTCTAAGTCTAGGTAAACCACAAGGGTTCACTAGAAATTAAACGAAACATTATTCTTAATAAACGCAGAGCGTAAAGAAAATTTTCCGACGAGTACCTTTTTTGAAATTTCATAATTTTCTCCACGACTAAGATGCCTATTATGATGTTAACTACCATAAGGAATAAATAGTCAGTTTTTGATGAAATTGAGTATAATTTTACGAATGCTTTAGCATAATTCATATAAGACTTTTCGTTGGTTCAGAGATGAGTTATAAATAAAACGAATTCACGTACTTTAACATGAGCTCAAACGGAGAATTGTCGAAAATCACTCTTACAATTGAAAACTTAACTAGAATTAACAGACAATGTTTAATGAAATTCTAACCAACCATAAAATAGTAACTTTGGAATCGTAATATACAAAGTTTAAGTCAGTTGGTTCGCTGTGAAAAATAATGTTGATAAATATTTGCTAGAGTAATTAAGACCGCAATGTAAAAAGGTAGAGTGTGCGCACGCATACCACGCGTACATAACGTAAAACATCGCACCTCTCTCTCTCGCACCCCCCCTCAAAGCCTTGAAAATAGCAATTGCATTTTGAGTTTTTTTTTATTTGAACAGTTCAACTTAATATTAAAATTAATTATACGCGACGACAATGCAAACACTTGCGGAGACGGCATAACCTTAGAAATACCCATACAAACATACTGACAACACGTCGTTCTACATCTTCGAGCGAAGTTGGCAACTGAGATTAAAGAACGCTAAGTCCAAGTACTCGAGTACTTTTCAAATTATTAATAATTTTAATTACAGTTATCTTAATCAAGTAATTATGAATTCATCGAGAGATGGTACTAATCAACGTAAAGGACTTGGTTAGTGACCGCGGGAGTGTGTGGACGCGTGCGTTCTCGTCTCTTGCTGTTTGGCGTGATTTTGCGGATTTTATTTGTAATCGAGCGGAGTGCGAGTGGTTTTTTAGATAAAGTGAGGTCAGGGCGTCCGAGTGTGCTAATAGTTTTTGTATTGCGAGCGTTTTCTTTGTGTGTGTATAGACGAGGAAAAGTTGGTTAGCGATCTGAAGGTTAGGTTGGTGGAGTAAGAGGGATTGTGCGTGTCGCGAACGCACATGGTCAAGCTGGTGGTGGGCTGCGAGAGGATAGATATGTTAGGAAAACAGAATGAGAAGGGCGAAAAAAAGGATTGCACGGTTAAAAGCAATGAGAGAGGTGTAAAAGGGGTACTAGCAGCAAAGAGTGGAAGCGGAACGATCAGTGCACCGTATACGAGGACGAATGCAAAGCTGGCATTAAGTACGGTGATTAATAAAGGACAGAGTGGGGTTGGGCAATCTACAATCGAGGATAGTATTGCAAAGATGGTTAAATTTAATGCGAAAGAAAAAATCGTAGAGTGTTCAGGTTGTATGGCTTTGAGGGAGAGTCTGTTAGAGATAGAAGAGAAGTTAGCTAACGAGAGAGAGGCGAGGGCAGATGAGATAGGTAAATTGAAGTGTACGGTAGAGTCGGAGCTTAGAAAAGTTAGGACGGAGAGCGTGGCGTTAGAGAAGAGTAAGGTCGACGTGAAGGCATTGGAATTGATATTAAAAGAAAAAGTAGAGTTACTCGAGAAGGAAATGTCGGATTTTACTAGTAAAGTGAAAGCTAAATTAAACGAATTTCAAAGTGGGGTCGATAAGGTAGGGCAGGTGGTAAATATATCATCAGGGGAGGAGGTAGACAGCGCGTTGAACGGTAGTGGTAGATCGGGACTGTCGGCTAGAGGGGATGCCCTCTCGAGTGCAGATAGGAGTTGTTTATCCGAACGCGAGGTAAATGCGATTAAAAATCTTGTTAAGCAGCAGGACGAAAGAATAAGGTAGGAGAATGTCATATTGAGAGGCGTAGCGTTGCATGGCGATTTTCGCGTGGGCGTAGACAAGTTCTTCTGGGAAAAGCTTGGCGTGCATGTCAAAATTATAAATGTTTGGCGAAGTGGTAATGTTTTCGTTGTAAAGTTAGGCAGCTGGGAGGATAGATCCGTGATAATGAAGAATAAATGTAAACTGAAGGGATCCAAATACTTTATTGAGAATGATCTGAGTTTTGATGACAGGAAGAGGCAAGAAAAAATTAATGCATGGGTTAAAAGTAAGCAAGCGGCGGGAGAGAGTGTCAGGGGCGGTTTAGGAGGATTCTGGCTGGGAGGGAAGTGGTATAAGTGGTGGAGTTTGTCGGAGGCAGAGGTGATATTCAGCAGACGAAAGAAGGCAGCAGGAACCGGCGATGACAACAGCAGTCTGAAGGACCAGGAAGCCTATAAGGAAGGAGGACCGGTGGATGAAGACAGGAACAGTTTCAGTGAGAGCGTAAAAGAGCTTTTTGCGTAGGGCCCAGAAAAAGTATCGGCATATATGAAGAGGTAAGGTTAAAGACTGGTGAAGCAAAGCGGTATGGTCATGTGTCGGTGAATGATGTTAAATTTGTTTTTTGGAATTGCGCGGGTATTTTCAAAAAGGACAGGGATTTTTGGAATTTTATAGAGGATTTTGATTGCATAAGTTTGTGTGAAACGTGGATAGAAGAAAAACAGTGGGAAAAATTTAAAAGTAAGCTTTCAAGTGATTTTGTGTGGAAACCGAGTGCGGCTGTAAGAATAAATAAAAAAGGGAGGGCTAAAGGCGGTTTTATAATTGGTATTAGAAAATCAGTATTGGGCGATAAAAATGATTTCGCTATTAGTGTAAAGTATAATATTGTAATGTATAAAATAAGGATAGGTAACAGTTGGATCAATGTATGGTCGGTGTACAACTCTGGCGATTTGAGGGCAGTTTTAGATTTCATGAATGAGCATGTATTTAATGAAGAAGAGAAGGTTATAATTGGGGGAGATTTCAATATAAGAGTAGGCGAGCTAGGTAATTTTGTAGTAATGGACAGTGGTGAGTTAGTAAGTAGAAAGAGTAAGGATATAATAGTGAGTAATGAGGGCAAACAGATGATAGAGTTAGTAGAGAATAAAGGTTTAGTTATGCTAAATGGTTGGGGAGAGGGGGATGAGGAGGGGGAATTTACCTATGTAGGTGCACAGGGGAATTCAGTTATAGACTATATACTGGTGAATGATCGTACACTAGAATGGGTAAGGGATTTTAAAATTACGGGCAGGGCGGACTCGGACCACATGCCCTTGTGTTTGACCATTAGAAAGCTGGATGGTATGGAGAATATAGAAGAAATAAAAGATGATGAAATAGTAAAAAAATCAGTTTATAAATGGGCAGAAGAGGATATAGTTAAATTTAGACAGGCGGAAGAAGTATTATGTAAAGAGAATAGTGCGGTGTGTGGTGAGGCGGTGGATAAAATGTGGTCAGTCATAAAGGAAATCGTGAGCAAAGCAGTGATAAGAAAAGTAATCAAAGTGAGGAGGTGGAAGGTAGGCGAAAGAAAGTGGTGGGATAGGTCCTGTAGGGCAAAAAAAAGAAAGGTTGTAGCAGCATACTACAAATGGAGGAGAGGGGAAACAGATAAGGTTGATTATTTAACTAAAAGGAAGGATTGGAGAAAATACTGTAACGATAAGGAAAGGAGTTATAAGAAGCTGGAAGAGGAAGCATTAAGAAATATCAGGAATGAAAATGAAGTGTGGAAATTTCTTGGAACGAAGAGGAAGGGCGTTTCAGCAGAGGAAAGCAACATTTCAATTAAAGAGTGGGAGGAACATTTCAGATCGCTTATTGATGGGAGTCGCACAAAAGCTTTAGGTGAAAGAAGAACGGAGCAAGGTTTGGCGGAGAGTTTGCAGGTTCTAGAAAGTGCAGAAATTGCGAGAGCCATACAGTTGTTAAGAAAAAGGAAAGCTGCAGGTTTGGATGGGATTCCCAATGAAGTGTGGAAAGAATGCGGGCAGGAATTGTTCAGTTTGCTGTTCAACCTATTTAAAAAAGTGTGGGATGGTGAAGGTGTACCGGAGGACTGGAAAGTAGCAGTTGTCGTACCGTTGCATAAAAAAGGTGATACTAATTGTGTGAATAACTTCAGAGGTATCTCACTGCTTTCCACAGCCTACAAGACGTACGCAGAGGTTTTGAGAACGAGACTTATATACGAAGTGGAGGAAAAAGGCATTTTACCGGATGGACAGGCAGGGTTCAGAAGAGGAAGATCTACTATAGATAATATATACATTCTGAATCATATAGTGCAAGTAGCGAGAAGTAGGAAGGCTAAAGTATATGCAAGCTTCGTGGATTTGACTGCGGCTTTTGACACTGTCAATAGAAAAAAGTTGTGGAAGGTAATGGAAGAAGTAGGAATTAGCAAGTATTTAATTATTAGAATTATGGAATTGTATGAAGAGACCATAGTACGAGTGAAAGTAAAAAATGAGCTGTCTGAAAGGTTTTGGAGTACTAAGAGTCTGAGGCAGGGGTGTGTTCTGAGTCCGGTCCTGTTCTGTATTTATATAGCGGCTCTAGAGAGAGAGTTTAGTTCGAGAAATGTTGGGGGGGTAACAGTAGGGGGGGTGAGGATCTGGTCATTGGCATATGCCGATGACGTGGTTTTGGTTGCTTTAAATATGGAAGCATTGCTTGATATGTTTGGGACGCTAAAAAGGTTTCTTAGAAATAGGGATCTTATTATGAATTATAAAAAAACAAAGGTAATGGTTTTCAACAAAGGTAGGGGTAGTGCAAAGGAAAAGTGGGAATTTAATGGAAAAGAGCTGGAGGAAGTTACAGCATTCGATTACTTAGGTATGACTTTGAACAGAGGGGCTGACTATAAAGATCATATTAAGCATTTGAAGATAAAAGGTATAATTGCCGCAAAGCGAGTATGGGGCATAGGGGAAGTTAAGTGCAGGAACGATTTTAGAAGGAGGAGGCTATTATTTAATTACCTAGTTAGAAGTGTGATGTCATATGGGGCAGAGATTTGGGGATGGGAGGAAAAGAAGGAGCTTGAAAAAGTGCAGCTTGACTATTTAAGATGGGTTTTAAAGCTAGATTTCTGTACACCGAGGTACATTGTATTGTGCGAAACAAAAAGCGATAAGTTATGTAATGCGTGGCGAGTGCAAGCGTTAAATTTTGAGAAAAAAATAAGTTTATTGGATGATAACCGGCTGGTAAAAAAGTGTTGGAGAGAAAAAGAGTCATTAAGTAATACAGATTTATATAGTATGGAAAGAGAAAAATTCTTTAATGCAATTGGTATAAGTGCTTTAGCGGCGAACATTGATTTGTGTGTAGGTAAAGATGTAATAGGTGATGTTAAACGTAGAATGTATGACTTAGATCAGCAGTGGTTGAAGGTATGTTTTGAAAATGCTAGTTATAACAAAAGGTATGAACGCGTCGATAACAATAAGTTGCCAAAGTATCTAGATAGGTTTAATAAAAATTGTGATATTAGCACTATTGCAAGAATAAGATGTGGTAACGTAGAAATAGGAAATAAATACTGGCTAAAAGCGGAGAAAAGATTGTGTGTATTGTGTGGTAAAGAAGCGGGAACCATTGAACATGTAATAAATAACTGTGAGGTTTGTATCGAGTGGCAAGAAAATAAAGCGAAATATAAAAGACTATTAAATCTGTATGCAAGAAGCGATCTAGGAGTTGGTGAGGTTGTGAAACTCTTCAAAAGGTATGATTTTGAACGTAAAAATAAATTGGAAATAGAAAGCTAGATCAGGAGTTTGCGCATAAGTTATGTTTATTTGTAAATACTGTGTACATGTATGATTTAATAGCGGAAACAATACAGCAGAGACGAGACTCGAGGATGTGGTCATTTAAGTATGAGAGTGTGTGGAGTGTAGAAAGGTATGTGTCTGAGCCGGATAAGAATAATTTTAGAAAGAATTTGTAAACGAAGTCCTTTTCTGGGCCATAAAGGCTGAAAATAAAGATTATATATATACTAATCAACGTAAAAAGTGATGGAGATTACGATTATGTCATCAAATATAACCAATAATTTTTTTTTAGTTGAAATTGGAAATTTATCTTTAAAACGAGGAAACTTACCCTAATTCTGACAACATCACGAGAATCCTCGTAAGTTTTTACCTACTAGATGCGTCCGACAACTCGTTTCGTCAATAAACAAAAATTTTAAAGGGGGGGGCAACATGAAAATGGTCACTTTGTATATACATAGTACATCAGTACTGGACGTATTTATACATACTATTTACTGTATAGGTGTTACCTGTTCGTTACTCTGTCACAAAAACAGCAACTACAGCCGTGTGTATTATAAGTGATTCGGCAAGATTCACGTGAAAAATAGACTTATGTTTCCATAAATACACGTCGTTCAAACTATTATGTAAAATAAATTTTTATTTCTAATTTTTATGATATTTACTTTATGTGAAACTAGATTGAAAATCATTACAAAGAGTAAATTACCAGTGTTATTTACAGTAATGTAATGAGTGGAAAATTATAAAAATTATATGTACTCCTCGAATAAATTGATCAACCCTAAGACCTCACCGTATAGTTTGTAATACATTATGCTATATTATATTATACTCGGCACTCAGCACGCGAGCTACTATGGATACATCTAATGTACTCGTCAATAGCACGTAAATAGCCCCATACATGTCGCACATTGCTTGTGCTGCAAGATAAGAGCGCCTGGCATCCCACTCTGGGTCATTTATCGTCACAATGTATGTGGTAGCTCAGCCATACCACCTGAAGGACAGAGGGCGTTCCACTTTTCTCTCAATGTATGTATTATAACGATATATTTTAAACGAATTATGTTTCAAAAAGCTTGTACGTAAAATACTTTTCCAAAAAACATACCTCATAAGTGGCAGCGGCTGCAACGGTTTGGTGTATTAGCTAATACTTACGAGGATAAATGTTAATCATACTTATAAATATAGTGCTACTTGTAAATTAGCTTCGTGTGTCAAAGCACAGCTAATTTATCTTATTGTATACATAATGTTAATTATAATAACAAATAGAAAAAAATCGACTTTTGTGAATTTGTGCGTTTTGCCAGCTTAAATTATATTTTGCAACTTTAACAACTGCAAATATCTCAGTTAATTTTGCATACTTTCTTACCTAACAAACGTCATTGGATTTGTCAAAAAAAAAAAAAAAAAAAAAAAAAACTCGAATTAAAAGAAAAAAAGAATGCTCTAGCTCACTTTGAAGCCGAAATACAAGAAATTGATATTTTTTGCAATAACGGACTGATACTTTAATTTTTTACTCCAAAAAATTTATGGGTCATCTTCATGTATTTTTGCATCACGTTGCCAGAGCACTGTATAAATTTCATTGAGAGGGAAGCTAAAAAAGAATCACCCTCTCCTTTTCTCAGCTTCTGTTTTGGGTTAAAAGAGCAACTATACAGCGGAAAATCTTAGCTGATTTACTAACAATGTAGTTGTAGTACTTTTTTCGTATTTTAAAAGATGCAAGTGCTAAACAGTTCAGTTGGTTAACGATTTTATTGGCATCAAACAGAATTTTTTTTAAATACATTTTTCGGGTGGGAGACTCAAAAAAAGCAAAAATGTTTCTGAAAAGATTCATTTGCAAAGAATTTTGTTAATATGTATAGTAAAATTTACTACTTCTTTTTTAATATCATTAATAAAAAATATAAAAATAGGTAAATCGATAGGTTTTGACTTGCTCTGTTCTAATGGTACAGTCGGTTTAAAGATTAAAATTTTTTTTCATAGAAAAAATCGCAGTATAAGTTCGAAGTGTTACTAGGTTAAAATGATTTTTTTTTCCAGCCCCACTCGAAAGAGCAAGTCTTAACTACATTTTTCAAATTTTCAAGTTGGAAAGGCAAAAGGCAAATGAGTAGTAAACAATTAAAGACAGTAGCGCGTGCAGTCGAATATCATCTCACGCCGTACGCTGCACGCTTCCACCACGTGTAAGTTTCGCTGCATGTATATATATATGTATATATATATATATTTTTTTTTTCCATTACATATACTATTTTCCACTTGATATTTTTCTTACTACAATTTCTATTTAAAAACTTTGTAACTCAATAATACTGTAAAAATATTTATTTTTTGTTTCTTACAGCTGTATTCACAAATCAACTTATGAATGAACTATCATACACCTTCAATTTTTTTGTTAATATCTAGCTATTTTTTTTTTTTTTGCTTTAATTGAGAATCAGTAGACATAGCATATCTTTTATACTGCATCTTTAAATTGGATTCTTTGTCATATAAAAATATGCCATGATTCACATTATAACTGTTGCTAAACTACATTGATTATTTTTAAAGTGAAAAGACTGCTCCAAGTTTTAAGTAACAGCTGCGTAATTTTTAGGGAAATCTAACGAAATGAGAAAATTTTTCTGATACTAATGATTCTTTTGCATATTTGTAACAATCAGATTGTGATTTTAAGATTAGTAAATGACTTTTTAGCTTAATTAAATCATACCATAAATCGTTAATAAAAGTTTCATAGGTATCAATGCGAGTTTCTCAACGTTGATCTTATACTGTCTATCAGAAATGTGCCATACTTGATATTTAAGGAGGCTTGGGCGATTTTGAATTGGGCCCTTGGCAGGTACTTCCCGGGCACTTCCTTGGGTACTTCCCGGGCACTTTCCGGGCACTTTCCGGGCACTTCCCAGGTACTTGGCGGGTACTTCCCGGGCACTTCCTTGGGTACTTGGCGGGTAGTTTCCAGATCCTTCCCGGGTACTTGGCGGGCACTTCCTGGGAACTTGCCGGGTACTTCCCGGGCACTTGGCGGGTACTTCCCAGGTACTTGATTATTGCAATTTATGAATGGACTCGTTCTAAATCGTGTACAGACGACATACCCGGGAACGTAAGCAATACATACCTAACAACAATATTTTTGACCGAGAGCTCGACTATTTTTGCAAAAATATTATCGTGTAGAGTGGAAAAATCCCTACTGATATGGTATTTTACTTTCATTCGAGGTAACATTACTTAAGTATAAAAATTTAAAGATGTTTTTGTCCAACATGAGAGTGAGAAAGACAGTAAGCGCGTGATGGATAAACAACTGACAACATAAGGAGCAGACAATATTTACCTCAAGGCAAAAATTTTTACATTAAACTTTCAAGTTACCAGCAGTAGCTGACGCTCTTGCGTGCGCACATGGATATGGTTCTCACTGCTTACCGACTAAGCTCCAATAACAATGTGGCAACGTCGTGAGTTCATGCGGGCGCGCTGTAGCTTTCCAACCCCATTTAGGGGTAGTTTGGAACTTATTTTGAATCGGCTCCCATTTAAAAGCTAGTTGCCCTAAAAAATTAATTCCAACGGGGTTCGCGTCAGAAAAAATCGCTCTACACGCGGTTCTCGGGAAATGCCACCGTTACATATTATGCTGTATATACATGCGTATAGCTGCTTGTGATTGGCTGAATAAGACAGCAGGAGAGGATCGTCGTTCCCTCTCTAGCTTGCCAAGTGCCAATCACAAGCAGCTGTACGTATGTATATATGTTCTAAACCGTTTGTTTACATGCAAGAAATTTTGCCTGATTTTGGCTAGAGGGGGCGCAACCTCTGCATCGGCTCGGAGCGAATACACCCCTTAAAAAACTGGTACTAAGGCTTCTTATGGACAACTGGGAACAGTACGCTGAGTTGTTTCATGTTTATTGTTCAACTGCGCTTACTTAGTAGGGGTCTAACATATCAATCTAACAATCAATGTTAGCGCATATGAACAATTTCATTAGGTCCGGCTATTAGGTACGCACAGCGTAATTTTACTGTGGTAGACACTCTGTTCAATTTGCTCACCGAGGATGATAAGGTACTAAAAAAATATAAAAATAGGTAAATCGATAAATGTGGACCAGCTCTTTCCAACAATGGAGTCGGTTTTAAGATTACAATTTTTTTCAAAGAGAAAATCATAATTTATATTCAAAGTGTTACTGAAGAAAAATGTTTTTTTTTCTAACCCCATCCGAAAGAGCAAGCGTTGAACCACAATTCCTCAAATTTTCAAGTTGGGAGGGCAAAAAGCAAACAAGTGGTGAACAAAGGCAGTAGCATGATATCGCGTGCTGCGTGCTTTTACCGCGTGGTGGTTGCTCTGTGACTAAGAGGTATATTTTTTTAGACACAATGTAGTGAATACGTAAAGAAAGACCAACACCATTTTTGGCATAATAACATTAACTCACAACTCAAGAAAGACAAAAACTAAGTCATTTAATCAATTTCATGAATAAGAAATTTTATTATTGATTTCTTTAGCGTGAAAAGTAAAGAAAATAATATCGTTGAGAAACTGAGTAGCGGCAGACATATCGGAATCTGTGTCGATACGTGAGATCAAGTAACAGGCTTCTTAAAAATTGTGTAATAACTAGAGAGATAGCTGTTTTATGGAGCTATTTGAAAAAATAAATAATTTCGTAGGTCACTGACAGAAATTAGTTTTATTTTTATAGAAATGTTTGATATTTTTTTCTAGTCCTTCGAGCCTGTTCTATTTTTCTTTCTTTATGGCAAAGTTTAAAACTTTGAAAAATGCCGTTCCAAAATTGTTTTGATCCTTACGAAGGTAACATTGCATACTCAAAAAATCTATGATCTATTCCTGAGAGTGTAAAAAAATTTTTCCCTATACTATCCCTGAGTGTTTTCATGTGCGATACAAGTAAAAAAGAATATGAACATACCTTGTATTAAATAATATTGTGTAGGAAGGTGATGGTGAAACTATCGATTATAAACAACATACTACATAGATAAAAAAAGTATTAATTAAAGATATGGCGTGACATGCTACCAGTCTAAGCAGTACAAGACTGTGCTTTCATCAAATTTTCCGATAATTTCAAAACAACTTCTTACCAATTACGCTGATTACATCTCTAACTTCATGTTCACATCTGTCACATAAGCTCACACACTAATTTCTAGTCCATATTTAATACCCAAAATATAATTTTATCTGAAAGGTTAAGAAAAACCATACTGTAGTACCACTTTTTTCAATAGGGTAGTATTACATACCAGTGAAGGTCCCTTCAGGACGATCCTCACATATGGATTTTTTTGAGAAGTGTTACTCAAACGTTAAGCATATGTAAAAAATAGCATCAAAAACATCCTAAAAAATGACAGAACTTTAACTTCTTCCTTTTTTAAATACTTAATGTAAAAAAAATGCAATATTATATATAACCTTATAAACAAATCACGTTAAATTGCATTTATATGATCTGTAGAAATCCATCAAATTTTTTGTTAAGAAGATTACTTCAAAGTATACCTATTAAATTTACAATCAATATTGTAAGTTGTTTTTTTTAATAAAACAAAAAAGACGGGGTCAAGTATGCGTAAAAGCATGTATGTAAGTTCATCTTAATTAGAAAAATAATTGCCAGCGTAGCTGCATAATTGCACTCTCTAAGCTCCTTTGCGCTGATCTTTCCCATGCTAACTGCGATCAACGTTCTTAAATCGAAAAAAGACCTTAGTCACGAATGAAGAAATGATGAAAGAATAAAGTGCAATAAAAATAAATTAACGTATTCCAAGAATACGTATAAAAATGTTTAAAAAATTTTGGAAAAATTATGTAAACAATCGTTTATTTACTGTAAAACTAAAAAATTAATGATAAATGAATAAATAAAGAAGAACATATAAAAACACAGCCCTACTAAAGTACGCTTATTTCTATGTGTTGAAAAAAAACATTTAACTGAAAAAAATTATTTAGTTAAATAAATAAATTATTATTCAATATAATTTATAATCAAACCAAATAAACTAATAAACAGTAAGTAAATATTGACATTAAAAATAAAATATAAACCACATTACAATTTTTTTTTTTTTTTTGAATTGGCTTAAGAAGAAAAAATTAATTCAAATTCAATAAAATTCAAAATGTGTACTGTGCTGTAGTAACATGTGGTGCGGTGGGGAAAAGACGTGGTAGTACGGAGAGGAAAGTGGGGTAAAGAGGGAGTAACATGCAAAATCAACTTTCGTTACACATTTCCTAAAGATTTTCTCAAAATAAAATTGATTATTTACTCTCGCGCATAACGCGCCTATAGATGTATAACTTGAAAAATTTGAAAGTTTAATTACTTGACCCAAGTATTAAGACAAGTGAGAAAACGTTACTTTTCAAATTATTGCCTGCAATGTGAAGCGTACGTCAAACTACAAGTTTTTCAAATCCTTTTAGATGGTCAGTGGGCTAATTTAGATGTTTAGAAAATCATGACACCTTTCAAACCGATTATAAGACTTTACCCAAGGATACGCTCGAAAAAGTAAAAAATTACTGAAAACGATGAACATAGCAGAATAATGCCTCAAATGAAAGACACTAATTGTGTAAAAAATGAAGATGGCAGTAAAACTTACGTTCAAAAGAGACTTATTTCATAGTATCTATGAAGGTTATATATTAAATTTTGAGATGAGAATACTGAAATTCAAATTGGTTTTAGCAAATTTTAGTTGCCTAGATTTTTGTAGTCCAACACCTGGTCTGATTAATAAATATAAAGACTGTATGTCACAAATCGTTTATAAAGAACCACCACCTTACTATTATTTAAACAAATGTAAAAACTGTCCTGTAATGAATCAGCTTAAATTTGATTTAATACATTTAATGCAAATTGCTTCCATTGACAAAGTTAAATATCAAGTATGGCACATTTCTGATAGACAGTATAAGATCAACGTTGAGAAACTCGCATTGATACCTATGAAACTTTTATTAACGATTTATGGTATGATTTAATTAAGCTAAAAAGTCATTTACTAATCTTAAAATCACAATCTGATTGTTACAAATATGCAAAAGAATCATTAGTATCAGAAAAATTTTCTCATTTCGTTAGATTTCCCTAAAAATTACGCAGCTGTTACTTAAAACTTGGAGCAGTCTTTTCACTTTAAAAATAATCAATGTAGTTTAGCAACAGTTATAATGTGAATCATGGCATATTTTTATATGACAAAGAATCCAATTTAAAGATGCAGTATAAAAGATATGCTATGTCTACTGATTCTCAATTAAAGCAAAAAAAAAAAAAATAGCTAGATATTAACAAAAAAATTGAAGGTGTATGATAGTTCATTCATAAGTTGATTTGTGAATACAGCTGTAAGAAACAAAAAATAAATATTTTTACAGTATTATTGAGTTACAAAGTTTTTAAATAGAAATTGTAGTAAGAAAAATATCAAGTGGAAAATAGTATATGTAATGGAAAAAAAAAATATATATATATATACATATATATATACATGCAGCGAAACTTACACGTGGTGGAAGCGTGCAGCGTACGGCGTGAGATGATATTCGACTGCACGCGCTACTGTCTTTAATTGTTTACTACTCATTTGCCTTTTGCCTTTCCAACTTGAAAATTTGAAAAATGTAGTTAAGACTTGCTCTTTCGAGTGGGGCTGGAAAAAAAAATCATTTTAACCTAGTAACACTTCGAACTTATACTGCGATTTTTTCTATGAAAAAAAATTTTAATCTTTAAACCGACTGTACCATTAGAACAGAGCAAGTCAAAACCTATCGATTTACCTATTTTTATATTTTTTATTAATGATATTAAAAAAGAAGTAGTAAATTTTACTATACATATTAACAAAATTCTTTGCAAATGAATCTTTTCAGAAACATTTTTGCTTTTTTTGAGTCTCCCACCCGAAAAATGTATTTAAAAAAAATTCTGTTTGATGCCAATAAAATCGTTAACCAACTGAACTGTTTAGCACTTGCATCTTTTAAAATACGAAAAAAGTACTACAACTACATTGTTAGTAAATCAGCTAAGATTTTCCGCTGTATAGTTGCTCTTTTAACCCAAAACAGAAGCTGAGAAAAGGAGAGGGTGATTCTTTTTTAGCTTCCCTCTCAATGAAATTTATACAGTGCTCTGGCAACGTGATGCAAAAATACATGAAGATGACCCATAAATTTTTTGGAGTAAAAAATTAAAGTATCAGTCCGTTATTGCAAAAAATATCAATTTCTTGTATTTCGGCTTCAAAGTGAGCTAGAGCATTCTTTTTTTCTTTTAATTCGAGTTTTTTTTTTTTTTTTTTTTTTTTTGACAAATCCAATGACGTTTGTTAGGTAAGAAAGTATGCAAAATTAACTGAGATATTTGCAGTTGTTAAAGTTGCAAAATATAATTTAAGCTGGCAAAACGCACAAATTCACAAAAGTCGATTTTTTTCTATTTGTTATTATAATTAACATTATGTATACAATAAGATAAATTAGCTGTGCTTTGACACACGAAGCTAATTTACAAGTAGCACTATATTTATAAGTATGATTAACATTTATCCTCGTAAGTATTAGCTAATACGCCAAACCGTTGCAGCCGCTGCCACTTATGAGGTATGTTTTTTGGAAAAGTATTTTACGTACAAGCTTTTTGAAACATAATTCGTTTAAAATATATTGTTATAATACATACATTGAGAGAAAAGTGGAACGCCCTCTGTCCTTCAGGTGGCTCTCTTACTAACTTTACTCATACATGCAATGTAGCTTACACGTACAAGCAACAAAGGCACATATATCTTTTTTACAACTTATTAAATCAAAATCTCATGCCGAAAAAAATTTTATTGTAAAGTTATGGAGTTAGAAATTCTAATTGGGATAATCATACTACTAGACAGGATCTTGTTATAATAAAAAAAATTATTGACTTTAGGCAACCATGCTACTTTAAATATTTTCGTAACCACGCGGATTTACCACCCAGCCACAAGTTGGCGCTGTTTAGGAAAAATAGAATCAAACGTTGGAAATTAAGAAAAAAAATTATAAAGAAACTATATTTGGGTAATTCTTTTACAAACCGAAAACTTCCTGATGGACCCCTTTTCTATTTGTCAGATACTTTTCTTAAGGGTTCTATAGCAAAAACTAAAAGATACGTATCCCAAGATATTTTCTTATTCTTCAGGGGGTTGAAAATTTGAGATTTACGTGATTTTTAGCTTGAATACTCATTTTCAAAAGCTCATAAGGTGAAAAAATGAAATTTAAAGAAAAAAGGTTTTAAAAAAATTTATGAAAATTTTTTAACGGTTATGAACAATTTAACTGTTTAAATAAATGTTTAACAATGTTCTCCAATTCGTACAAGAGGACGCGAATTTAGGCACGCCTCTATCCTACACTGTAACGTTGAGAATTCTACAAAGGTAAGTATCTGCTCACCAATTACCTTTCTCAACAACGACTTAGCAGATTTCACTGCCGCTTCCCACAACCCACCAAAATGAGGGGCTGAGGGCGGATTAAAATGCCAGTTAGTGCCCATTTTCAGAAATTGGTCGTTTAAGTTGTATGAACTCATGAAGGCTAGAAGAGATTCCTTAAGTTCAGAGGAGGCGCCTACAAAGTTCGTGCCTCTATCACTGAATAAATCGGTGCAATGTCCTCTTCTAGATGTAAAACGACTGAAGGCTGCTAGAAAGGCCTGGGAAGAGCAATCCTCTGCTACTTTCAAGTGCACGGCGCGTGTGATCATACAAACGAATACATATATATATATATATATATATATATATATATATATATATATATATATATATATATATCCCTTTTGCGTACCCTTTCCTCTAGCTTTAGTCAGACGTATAGGGAAAGGTCCAGCGTAATCTACTCCTGTCTTCGAAAAGGCTGGACCCCCTTGGACTCGAGAACTGGGCAAGTCACCTATCATAGGAGTCTGCAGTCTAGCAGAATAGCAAATGCAGAGGGAGCATTTGAAAATTGAATTTTTCACTATGTGCCTCCCTCGCACTATCCAATATGACCGTCGGATGGACGTCAAAGTAATCTGAGCTCCTCCATGTAACATCAGATTATGATGATAATCGATGATTAACCTAGTTAGATGATCATTGGAAGCTAAGATGATTGGGTGCTTAGCTTTGTTGGGTATTAAAGCTTGACTTATTCGACCCCCAACTCTTACGATACCATCAGCTAACACGGGGTTCAGTTTTTTCAGCATACTATGCCTTCCTATAAAGCTACGCTCCGACTCGGTTAACGACCGATCTTTAGAAAGAACGTTGTATTCCTTGAGAAAATGCTTCTTTTGATGTATTCTGATTAACACTAAACGAGCATTACTGAGTTTGGACAACCTTAAACGATTAGTTTCCGTTTCTAAAGCATCAGATAAGTTTAGAAAGGGGGAGTCTTGAGTCGACAAGACTTCAGTTCCCGCAGTGCTAGATCTTCTTATCCTACTGGAAGTGAAACGACACCTGTTCATTAGCCTAAAAATAAATCTTAAGCAATAACCAATGACAACAAGCAACTTGTGCCAACTGCTATAAGCAAGGTATACATCAAGTGTGTCCTTTTCGGAGCTCTCAGAGGAAATAGTATTGACTACTTGCTCGCTTGGGATTTCCTTCATCGACAGGTTTTTTGGTGAAATTTCAGAGAATATTATTTTCCGATCCTTCAGAAACTTCGCCCCTTCAAACAATAAACTGTGATTGATCAACTGATGAGGAATCACACCACGAGAAGCGATATCCACTGGATTCTGTTTAGTTTTGACATGATGCCAAACAGCAGTAGGGTTCAAATATATAGTGGCAATAAAGGTTGGCCACTTCGAGGGTACTGAACGAATCCAGCACAAAGTATCCATAGAATCCGTATATAAATGGATTTGAGACGGTAGGATCTTAGTAGTGGAAATATAAAGGTTAACCATCTTAGAGAGTAAGTGTGCACCACAAAGTTCTAACCGCGGAATGCTAAGAGTTTTAAGTGGCGCAACCTTGGTCTTAGCGATCTCTAGTGAGATGGAAACTTTATTATCCGTGACCACTCGTAAATAGAGTACGGCTGTGTAAGCTCGTTTTGATGCATCCGCAAAGCCATGGATTTCCAACCTTGAATTCTTGGGCTGAAATTGATTCCAACGGGAAATTTTAATTTTATTCAGAGCCTTGGTACCATTTAACCAGTCACGCCATCCCTTTAGAAGATCAGGAGGCAGTGGGTCATCCCATGATAATTTTAACAGACATAATTCTTGCATAAGAATTTTTGCTTTGATCAACACTGGAGAAATCCAACCCAGTGGATCGAAAAACTTGGCTAGCTGCGAGAGAACGGTGCGTTTGGTCCACAAAGGGATGGACGAGGATAAATTTACCTTAAACGTAAAACAGTCAAGTTCTGGGTCCTAATTCAATCTAAGAACCGACGTTGCTTCACCGTTTTCAGCTAGTTTCAAGAGGTTAGAAGATCGCAGTTCTTCAGGAATTTCGGATAATACTTCTCTAGAGTTACCTGACCATTTGCGCAAAGTAAAGCCACCTAACTTAGTCAGCTCTATCAATTGGCTTATTTTTTGCTTCGCGTCAGTGACTGAGTGGGCTCCAGAAATGAAATCATCCATATAGACATCGTTTCTTAATATGTCAGCTCCAAGAGGAAAAGTTTCATGATACAGAGTAGCTAACTCCTTTAGTACTCGTGAAGCAAGAAATGGTGAGGAAACTAGACCATACGTCACTGTCGTTAAGTGATAGGTTAAAAGCGGGTCTAAAGGATTCTCTCTCCAGAGTATCGCTTGAAACGGTAAGTCAGGTGGGTTAAGGTTGACTTGTCTAAACATTTTTTTCCGCATCAGCGGTAAAGACCAGCCGATACAACCTCCACCGCATTATGAGATCAAATAGGGTGGGTAAGAGATTTTGTCCAGAGTAAAGACAGGAGTTTAGTGAGGTTCCAGATTTAGTCGTCGCAGAGCCGTTTAACACTACACGCAATTTTGTAGTAGAACACGACTCGCGCAACACCCCATGATGAGGGAGATACCAAATCGAAGTACTAGGGTCAGCTAAACTCATGTGGTTTAAGGCAATATATTATTGCATAAAGTCGCGATACAACTCGAACAACCCCGGGTTACGTTTAAACCTAGACTCAAGTCGTAGGAACATGGATCTTGCCAATTGAAATGATTCTACTCGAGAAGCGATCAGGGAATCAGTCGAACACTTAAAAGGGAGCGCTACAGAGAAACGTCCAGAATTGGTTCGAGTGTAGTTATCACGGAATAATTGTTCGCATGATTGCTCGTCTTCTGAGAGAATTTTGCAGCTAGGGAGCTCCTCGATCTTCCAGAATTTTTGCAACAATTCTTCGAGGTTAGGTTCCTCACAAACCTGTAATGAGACCAGTTGCTCGGGTTTTGATCTGTGTAAACTACTAATTTGACCAGATAGGAGCCAACCTGGAGAAGATTTCACCGCAATTGGACTATTGGTATCTCGCTTTATAATAGGTCCCTCAATTATTGAAGCATAGGCGGCTGCATCGAGAAGCAAGTCGACAGGATCATTTGAGGAAAAATTGGGATCAGCCAATTGGAGCCCTTCAAGATACTCTAGCCATAATTTTTTAGAAGATGCTGGAGGACTGTAAGACGAAACCCTTTTTATAACGAGAGCATCAACTTCCAATGTATAAGGAGACTCGAAGTAAGGTTTGATTGTAAAATTTACAGATTGGGTGATGGAAGTCTTCACCTGCTCTCCCAGTCCAGTCAACAACGTATTGGTTTTTTTAGGTTGTAACTGCAATAACTGCATGAGAGACTTCGAAATTAGGGAAGCTTGAGAGCACGGATCAATCAACGCGCGGATTACCAAGCTTCTTCCGGAGGGAGAGGCTATAATTACGCTAGCGGTAGCCAAGAGAACGGCTCTCTGTTAATACATGGAGTTAGTCTCGAGAACGACTTTATTATCTACTATCTTTTCGTTATTAGAAGAGCGATCTGTTTTATTAGCCTCAGCCCGAAATGGAGAAGAGTCAGTATCCCGATGCATAAGGGTATAGTGCTTTTGTTGGTAAATCGCACAAAGGACGGATGAGGTGCATTCGTCAAACTTATGCGGTCCTAAACACTTAAGGCAAAGTTTGGCCTTTTTTGAATAGCCTTCTTGACACGCCACGGTTTGGTTTTGAAACTGTCGCACAAGCGAAGATAGTGCTCGCCGTTGCAGCAGGGACAAAGAACCTTAGACGAAGTAGTTTGATGACTACTCGAAACGTTTCGGTTTTTGTCCTTAATAGTTTTGTCCTTAATAAATGATGCTTAATAGTGGTCGGTACCTCTTGTTTATTATGGACTAACGCGCGGAAAACATCACGAAAATTGAGCCATTCTTCTCGTCTACCAGAGAATTGCGGTAAATCAATTTGCGGTAAACTCGAAGAGGAGGTCAACGGATCAGACCCTCTAACTGCGTTGGGAGGTGTAATTTCACCCTTAAGATTATTTAAAACGTTCGTAAAGTAACCTAGATTATTATAATAATGATCCTCACCCTTGGTGTAAACTTCTTCTTTAAAATATTCATGATCTTAAGGTAAAGGGGTTAAATTCATAATAAGGTTATGAACGGCCTTGAATTCCGCAAAAACGTTGTCAAGTTGATTTTGACGTGCTATAGCTTGACCATAAGTCATTCTAGCTTGACCTAATTTTCTAAAATTTGTATAGGAATTCTTAATCTTACTGAAATTGTCTAATTGTGTCTGAATATTCCTCTCCATGTTGCTAACAAGAGGTCTACACGATGGGGTAACAAATTACACTCAAAGCCGTCTAGAAGTTCTCATAAACAACCAAACTTAAAATCAATTGAATAATGCAAGCCTCTTGGATCATGTGGGGATTAGCGTTTACATTACTCTTTTTATTGTAAATAATCAAAGCAACCAGTGTGCGCCCCGGGTCATATGTTAATAGGCGCTTGCATTATAATTTCATTTATAGTTATTTAAGTCAGGGACCAGTAAGCTCCCCTGGTTGTGCGGGGATAGGCGCTTGCGGTATTATTTTATGAATCATAAATAATTAAAGCAACTAGTAAGCTCTTCTGGCTGTGTGGGAATAGGCGCTTGCGGTATTATTTTATTTATAGTAATTTGAGTAAGCTACCAGTAAGTGCCCCTGATTGTGTGGGGATAGGCGCTTGCGGTATTATTTTATTTATAGTAATTTGAGTAACCTACCAGTAAGTTCCCCTGGTTGTGTGGGGATAGGCACTTGCGTTATTATTTTATTCATAGTAAATTAAGTAAGCGACCAGTAAGCTTTCCTGGATGTGTGGGGATAGGTGTTTGCGGTATTACTTCATTAAGCATAAATAATTAAAGCAACCAGTACGCTTCCCTGATTGTGTGGGGATGGGTGCTTGCGTTATTATTAGATTTATAGTAATTTAAGTCAGGGACCAGTAAGCTCCCCTTGTTGTGTGGGGATAGGCGCTTGCGTTATTATTTTATTTATAGTAATTTCAGTAAGCGACCAGTAAGTGCCCCCGGTTGTGTGGGGATAGGCGCTTGCGGTATTATTTTATTAATCATAAATAATTAAAGCTACCAGTAAGCTTTTCTGGTTGTGTGGGGATAGGCGCTTGCGGTATTATTTTATTTATAGTAATTTAAGTTAGCTACCAGTAAGTGCCCCTGGTTATGTGGGGATAGGCACTTGCGTTATTATTTTATTTATAGTAAATTAAGTAAGCGACCAGTAAGCTACCCCGGTTGTGTGGGGATAGGCACTTGCGGTATCATTTTATTTATTATTAATAATCAAAGCAACCAGTTAGTGAGTTGGGTCGTGTGGGGATTGGCGCTTGCGATGTTAATTAATAAATTTTATTATTTATTCAAACTTATGAGGCTGCTTATTGGACCATTGGGTTATTGGGTTAAATAGCTTGGGATTAGTTTATCAAGTTATTGCGCATGTAATTGTGTCGAGTTATAGGGGTATTTGCGTCTTGCACCACATTGCTAATTTGAATTTCCCACAAGTTTGCCAGTCACATTTGGGGAGAACCACTGGCCTCCTTTTCCCTCCTATTTAGCTTTTGCATTTTTCTCACTAGGATCTCTAACTATATATAGGTCCTAGTGATAAAAATTCAAAATCATATCCTTCTGACCTAACACTGAGCAGCTCACTACACATGAGACACGCATCTATTGTCGCGCGCCAGCGACTCCTATAACACAAAAAGCTAACTGTACAAGCATACATACCATCTCTTTCTCTCCTGCATTCGCCTACTTATATATAACGTTGAATACATAAGGATGCATACTGATACGTAAGCTATAGTATACTACTTGTTCAGAATACATATATTTTAAGTACATTCAAAATAAATACATTTAAGTATTCAGTGAACTCAAAACTGAACAGAATGTATATACTATAGTAAAGAATGTATAATACTGTTATAGTTCTATTGCTTCAAATACAATGCAATTCAACTACGGTCTCTGTTTTATTTGCAGTGAACATTCACTCGTGAGTCGTGAGGGGGAATTTTTGTTGGGCGCCCGATGAGTTTTACAAGACGTACCGGTAAACATTGTTAAGGTTAGGTAAAAAGTTCGAAGTGATGACCTAGTCTCATGTTTAACGTTCTGCACTATAATTTTTATAGCTATTTACCATAAGACTTATAAAAATAACAAAATAATAAAAAATTTCTCTTAGTGCATAATTATTGAAAATAATTATTTACTGCCGTTATTTCAAACGAAATTTCTTTTAGTTTTAACTTTTCTATGAGGATTAATAAATCTCAAGGTCAAAGTTTTAATAATACAGATCTATACTTACTATAACCTTTGCTAGTTTTCTTACGGTAAACTTTACATAACATTATCAAGATGCAACAGTAAGAATAGGATATTTATGCAACTAGAAAGAGAGAATAATTGAGATGTATAAAATGTTGTTTGGAAAGAAACTTTCGATCAAACAACACTTTTATACTAAAATTTTTAATAAAATATTTGAATTTTCTGTTGTATATATATTTACACAATTTATGACACTTTAGGTAAAGTATAGACAGGTAAAGCAAGGGTTAGAATAACTGAGCTTATTTTTTATAAAATGTTTCCAAGTGAAAGAAGGGTATTTGGAAAAGAAATTTTTCACTGTTAAATAGGATTTTGTAGGACTTCAAAGTGAGATACATGAAAAGGATAAAATTTTCACGGTTTCTATTATTTTATAAGTATGAAAAATAGTCGTTTAGGTACTAAGTTATACTACCATACGAAAGTAATAAAAAAAAAAAAACTAGAACATTCAGAACTTTATACCTACTGATAAGAATTTGGATATTATTTTATAAGACTTACAATGGGTCAATATATTTTACAGACTAATCATCATGGACAAATACGTACATGTATGGATGTTTGTAAATAAATAATTATTTTTGTACCTTATAATTTTTCTAGTAAAATGATATATGTAAGAAAATAACTAGATGCAAATTGATATTATAACTGTTTGACCCTCGTCCGGACCACTGTCTTGGCCGGTATTTGAATTGCCCGGTTTCGCCAACCAATCGCCCGTCCTGCATTTGGAGAGGTCTCTAGCAAGAGCAGAGTGTGTGGCGCCGTCAGAGCGGTGGGCGCGTCTGGAGTCAGTCGTCTTTGACGAGTCAACACGGCATCAACGTTTTTTTCTCTTCTACGTCTTGTCTCGTCTACACAGTGTTCTTTCACTTGATACTCTACTTGTACCGAATTGAATAAACCGACTTTTGAAAAGACACAAGGGCGAGTGAAGTTGATTCATCCACCCAACATCTGGTCCTTCGAGGCGGATCGCGCGTCACAGCAGTGTGAGGATCGTCTGGGTGCAACGCTGATCGTTATCATGTGAGTACATATATGCATTAGAATTAGGGCGCACCTCTCCACCATTGCCTCGGGAGCAATAAGCTCTTGGCAGCAAGTGATGCCGCGAGGTTGATGATTGCTCGGGAAGTGGCGTGTGCCAGGTTCGGCTGGGTTATAATAACAATAACAGTAAGGTCCTTAATATTACGTACATACCTGGTATCATGCATATAGTAGTAGAAACAAATTTTTTCATAAAAGAATACATCAGAAACAAATTAGAACTTTTTTTCAAGGCACAATAATGCATAAGAACATAAGTATTTTAATAAACACTAATTCGTTAATAACAATATTTAAAAATAACATACCTCTTATTTTGCTTAAATTTGTACAAAATTAAGCTCTTCCACATACCATTGGTTTCTTTATCATAACATAAAAACTAACCAGATTATTTTTCACTGTTAGTATAGCAAAATGTATTTTTTTTTTTTTCAAAGGGTCAAATTTATTCTTTATTAATAAATATTTCATGAGTTAACGATTATAAACAATATTTTACGACACAAAACGATAAAATTAATATATAGACTGGCCAGTACAAGACTGCGCTTTCATCGAATCTTCCGATGGTTTCAAAACAACTTCTTTCTACTTATACGCTGATTACATCTGTAACGTCACGCTCACATCTATCACATACGATCTCACACTTATTCCTCGTCCATATTTAATACCCAAAATATAATTTTATCTAAACAGTTAAGAAAAACCATACTGTACTACCACTTTTTTCAATAGGGTAGTATTACATGCCAGTGTAGGTCCCTTCAGGACGTTCCTCACACATAGATTTTTTTGAGAAGTGTTACTCAAACATTGAGCATATGTAAAAAATAGCATCAAAAACATCCTCAAAAATGACAGAATTTTCACTGCTTCATTTTTTAAATACTTAATGTAAAAAAGAATGCAATATAATATATAACCATATAGACAAATCACGTTAAATTGCATTGATATGATCTGCAGAAATCTTTCAAATTTTTTGTACGAAAAATTACTTTAAGATATACCTATTAAATTTACAATATATATTCTAAGTCATCAATGATGCAGCAAAATACAATCTCATCGTCAGTACACTTGACAGCGACGTCATCGATCAACTTGCGGACATCATCGGGATAGTCTCAACCGACCCAAAAGTCTCAAGTGACCCGAGACTGCGCAGTAAGCATTCGGGTTCAGAGCATGCGCGGTGAGCTGAGTCAAGTGAAAGTTGCAGGACCGTAGTACATACTTGCGTTTTTGACAGCTTGGGGGGCCCCGGCCCTGCAATATCGACCGTCGTTTTACACAGCAGCCGGCATTATAGGAATTCGAGGTTATTTAACCGAAGAGCAGCTGTATCACAAGGACTGCCAACCTTAACAAATCATAATAAAGCACAGATGTAAACAGTGCACTTGGCTGCGATGGTGGTGTACGTAGACGGGCACCCGGGCCGCCCGGAACTTCTGTTCATGAAGAAGAACATGCAATGTAATGCACCTACGTGTCATTATGGAAGATAAGGCTAAATCCTATCTCCATGTACTATCGTATGCATATAATGCATGTGTGCACACATATGTACATATACACAAGCATGACAAAAAAAATTTTTAAAGTAAAAAACGACCCACCACGCTGAGTGTGGATAAAACTCATAAAATGCTTACCAGAAAGAGACTTATTTTATATAAATTATGTATTGAAGGTAAAATAAAAGTACCATTTGATAGATGCTGTATTTTACATTTATTGTATAATTAGACCATATTTAGGTTGGAGGTTCGTTGTACTTAAGCTGTCATTACAAACCCTTTGAGCGCATAGCGCGCCGCCACCCTCACAGGTAGGTAGAACTTTTTGTTCTCGCGTGTTATTGTCTGTTTATATACTGGTCCACGTAACGTACTCTATCAAACAACATCTATCTTGCAAAGAGATTTTTATAGAGCAGTGTTTGGAATATTGTTTGACTTTTTTTTTAATGTTTACATAAAATGACTGACACAAAGCAAACGTTTTTAGTAATAAGAGATTATATTTTTTATAAAAAGGACACATATCGTGACACTACGTAAGTACTTTTCTTGTGCACTACTAAGCAAGCATAGGATCACATGAACTTAAATTTTTTTAGTATTACTATACTTCAATGAGTTCATTTAAAGCCACTGTTTCAGGTACTTTCAGTGTAAATACATAAAAGTGAAGAACAGTAAGTGTATTGTTAGAGTGAAAACCAAAAATGGGGAAATAACTGAAGTAAAAGGAGCTCATGATCCAAAAATCTGTAAACCAGAATCGCATTACAAAGAAGATAAAGCTTTCCATAAGGAACTGATTGATGGAATAAAAAATCCTGGCGTAGAAAGTGTGACCAAATTTTATAACGACAAAGTAAAAGAGTAAGACTATTGATCATAGTTCAATTAGTCAACATAAAAAAGTTTCTAGTTTTTTCCTAATTTTTATTAATATGAAATATTTGTATGCTTCACCGATGCTTCACCGCATGAGAGCATATTTAGATTTTTTACTTTGCGTTTATGGAAGAACCATATTTTTAAATAATATATTTTTAAAATAATTTTTGCATCGCAGGAACCCTAATATGGCTGCTCGGACTCCACTAAAAACCAAACGAGCTACTTTATACAGGCATTTGAAGTATAAAAGAGAGGAGTACGTAAAAATGCCAAGTTTCCAGCAATTAACGACCATTAAAGATCTGGGAAATTTATTAAAAAATGAAAAAGAGTTCGGTTATAGATACAATAATGAAATAAAGTACGTGACATCTACACTTGTTACTTTGTCAGATGGCCAAGATCACATTATTTGGTATGACGAAGAAATAATGAAAAGTATTTCTGCTGTACGTATTTATGCAGATGGTACGTTTAATGTCCGTCCAAATATTAATATTGATAAACACAAATCACAGTTCTTCACAATCATGTGTGAAATGGAATCTGGAATCGTAAGTATCACACTATTTTTTACGACTTTATCAACACATAATATACATAATTACATTCACGGATAAATTGAATCATTAGATATTTTGTTCATTGCTCCAAAATAATTATAAAGTTGTCATTTTTTGTGAAAACTTCTGCGTTTGACCACCCTAAATCTGGTCTCAAATAAGAAGTATCAAAAAAGTCGGTATCACATATTGTAAACAATTTCATTACTAAAATTTTAAGCTTTTAACTAAAAATCAGTTGAAACAATAATTTTTATAATTTCCACTCACTTTTTGTCCTTTGTGCGGCGCTCTCTGCTGAATCATCGGATCCAAGCTAATAAGCATCGCTGGAGAAGCCCCATCAGTGCTCTCGAAAGAGGCAGATGATATGGCGCAAAATTATATTTAATGATATGGAGCAAGACGCAATAACCCAGCAACTCGATAAGATTTCATACGTAATAAATTAACCCCAAGCTATGAACCCAATAACTCAACGCACTCATTAGCAATACCACAAGCTTACTGGTCGCTTTATTGATTAACAAAGCATTAAATAACAACTCTATCATCAATCACCAGACAACCCGGGGCGCTTACTGGTATCGCTAATCCGTACCTATATTGCCCTAACACTGTTTCGCATTCACTCAGGCCCGAAGACCTGTGGAGCAAGGAAAAAATCCTGGAATTACTCTGAAGGAAAATTCCACGGAAAAACCCGCCCTGAAACAGCCGGGGATGCATATGAACTTTTTCCGGTGATAACAGTTTTTGAAAAAATCTGCACTCACCAGGAATCGAATCCACGACCCCTAGAACAGCGTTGGGTCAGTATCAAGAATGCTTACCACTGAGCCACTGCCACTCCTCATAAACATATTATTCAAAACATCACTTTCTTCAAGTATTATCCCATACACACTCACTGTTTAATTAGCGCTTAAGTATTGAAAACAAACAAAGAATTGAAACAGGCTTTTAAACGGCACGAACTTTTTTTTTATATATTATTAAATTCACTATCCTAAATATCGATACTAAATTGACGCCGAATCATCGTTGATTCTGCAATAAAAGAAACACTTTAATTAACATTAATTCATGTCGATTTATCGTTTAGATTTGTAATAAGGTTTCGATGAATTAATCAATTGTGTTGTGTTTGACAGGTTGTACCAATTATATTTATGCTTATGAGCAACAGAACCACAGAAGCCTACGTTGCAGTACTTTCAACTATAAAAAATGTGTTTCAAGATTTCGCTCCCACTGATTTGATGTCGGACTATGAAGTAGCATTGAGAAATGCTTTCAAAATCGTTTTTCCCAGTATTCAGCTTCATGGTTGTTTTTTCCATTTAGGACAAGTAAATTTATTAATTTTTTACAATAAAATACTGAGAAGAAAAATTATTATTAGCGGAATAATCAAACTTCTTCTTCCAGGCCGTGTACAAAAACGCCATTTCTAAAAAGGTTGCTCTAAAAAAAAATCAAAAAACGGCAAACGCTGTAAAACATAAATTAATAAAAAAACTGATTGGATTGGCACTGTTGCCTCAAAATCTCATATGGGAAGGTTTCCGGCTTATTGATAAAGATCGCTGCATAAAATTTCCAAACGATTTGTGTTTACTCCAGTTTTTCAACTACTTTGTCAATCAATGGATGAGTGATCTTCATTTTAGTGTATACCGACAGCCTCGACGAACTAACAACGTTCTTGAAGCATTCCATAGATGGCTAGTTGATCAGTTGGGGAGTCATGCTTCGCTGGAAGTGTTTATGCGTAAGAAAAAAAAAAAATATATAAAGTATGATAAAAATTTTGAGCAGGAAACCATGGATACATAGTAAGTATTTAATGTATTATTTTAGGAGGTCTACTAGGTGTTTTTCACAAAAGTCGTTTTTTAATTAATCTGGGAGAAAATTTTGCAGAATCCGACATACACACGCAAACTCCAAAAACAAAAGCACGAAACGAACTTATCGATAACGCTTGGAGAAAATTAGAGGAAAAAAAATGGGATTTGATAAAATTTTTGGATGCCGTATCAACTTTTATTGGTGAAGACTTTGGTAATGTATTTTTTTAAAGTTTCTCTTATTCCACTCTGCAGTAAAAAAAAATACGAATGCTTCTTTTTACCTTAAATTAAACCGTTACTTTTAAGTTGTTGAATACGCCTTGAATAATATTTGTATTGTAACCTTTCTCCTGGAATTTATAATGTCTTACTTCATATAGAAAAATGTGGGGAAGCATGAAATTTGATCGGTTTATTTTCGTGCTTTCATTTAAAAAAAAAAAAAAAAAAAAAAAAAAAAAAAAAAAAAATTCTAATAACTTTTATCTATGTAATTTTTCTGATTTCTCTGCAATACATAAGCGCAAACTTATTGAAGTTTGCGACCTTTGCAATCGTAAAACGTAAATCGTACCTTAGCAGTCGGGTAGCGTAACAGTTTTTTTCGTGTTTAATTATTTTTTAACTCGCAACTTACCCCAAAAAGTTTTTTGTACAATCCAATAATAACAAAACTATTGGTTTAAAACCAAAAAATTTACTTCATGATCAACTTACTATAAAATTAATTGAAGCGATAACCGACACTATAACTTTTCGAAAACTGATTAAAATTTTCAAAAAGCCGCTTATTAAAATTTTAAAAACAGTTTTAAATCTTGGTTGTCTCTCGGTGAAAATTATTTAACATATATTATATTTACACAATGCTTAATAATTAATTGATTTATAATACTTATCAGTGAGTTTTTACGTATTGATTGATAATATTTCAGAAGAAGAAACAAAAGACTTTGAAAATCTCAACAACAGCGTGGACGAAATCGAAGAGAGCTTAGAACTAGAAGGAGAACCTTATCATGACATCGGTATGGAATTATGTAATATTTTAAGGGTGCAAAAGTATGTAACAATTGTTCAACATAGTACTGATTATTATTTTTTTTTGTTGTTAAGAACTGACAGCAAGTGTTGACAATACTCCCACTGTTACCAACAACAGCACATCAGACATTAATTGTGATAGTGATCTGGAAAATCTCCCAGTATATAAAAAATTACGTCAAGATGTAGAAAATGCACCTAATTATGGGGTTGTGGAAATACCAATACCACTAGAACACAATGGAGAAATTATAGATGCAGCGGCTTACCAGCAAAACGAGGACGGTGATTGGGAACTAAAGCTCATTTTTCAAAAAAATTTATAAATTGTACCACATTTAAATCAACGTTGACCTACACCTTTTGCATGCTTCTTTTGTATATTCCATAAAATAAACTTTTTGTCTATATATATCAGTTTTATTGATAACCTCGAATTCCTATAATGCCGGCTGTTGTGTAAAACGACGGTCGATATTGCAGGGCCGGGGCCCCCCAAGCTGTCAAAAACGCAAGTATGTACTACGGTCCTGCAACTTTCACTTGACTTAGCTCACCGCGCATGCTCTGAACCCGAATGCTTACTGCGCAGTCTCGGGTCACTTGAGACTTTTGGGTCGGTTTAGACTATCCCACATCATCAGCGATCCTCTGGAGACAGACAAATCCACGGCAATTAAAGAAGCCATTCTCGCAAGGACGTCCGATTCGCCCGAGAAGTAGTTACAAAAAGTGCTTTCCGGCCTACAACTTGGCGATATGAAACCATCCCAGCTGTGGCGCAACCTCAAAAGTCACGCTGGTGCTAACTTCACCGACAAAGCCTAGACCCTCAGGTGGCTAGACCTTTTACTACCCAATTCTGCTATGCTGCTTCGAGTGCTGGACCAAGCTGACATGCCCAAGCTCACTGAGGCCACAGACAAACTGCTGGAAACCGGAAACTCCGTTATGGCTGTGAGTTGTGTGAGTTGATCCACAAGTCAAACTGAACACCCAGACCTCACGCAGAAAATTGCTGCCCTCAGGCTCGCAGCAGCACACCTCACTGAACTCACCCGCCAGTAAACATGAGCAGTCCATGGCCAACAATATCAACAATCGGCGTGGTCAGAATTCTCGCTCCCGCAGCCGAGGCTGATCCCAGTCACCCGCAGCCACACCAACCTCGCCATCCTGGTACTGGTACCACAACAAGCATAGAGCAGCAGCCATATGCTGCATGCAGCCCTGCTCCTACCCCGCACCCATTGCACCAGGACAGGGAAACGTTTAATGCCACTTCTGGATCAGGTGGCAGAGGTGAGCACATGCGTCACCGAAAACCGTTTACATGTGTGCGATAAGTGCACCAACTTACGCTTCCTCGTGGACAGTGGATCAGTTCTTTCACTCTTGCCAAGGTCAGCAGTCCGAGAAAACCTACAACAGCAGCCACTCACGCTGTATGCTGCCAACCAGTCGACCATTCGGACCTTCGGCACGCATGAGCTTACGCTCAACCTTGGTCTCCGAAGAGATTTTGACTGCACCTTTACCATCGTTGACGTGCCACATGGTATCAGTGGAGCGGACTTCCTGACGAAGTACGGTCTTCTACCCGATGACAAAACCGTAAGGCTAATAGATCCACCGGTCTTGCCTCGCAAGGAGTCCTCGACAGGGCACCTCTCCACTCGATTTCCACAGTTACTCATTTCTGCGACAACAGCAGCATCTTCGCACAGAAGTATGCCGAGCTTGTCAAGGAATTTGCAGACCTGTTCGAGCCAAGCAGCAGTCCTGTCCAGCCTCCAGGCCTACCGGTAAAGCACTCAATCAGCTCTACAGGACCTCCAACCTTCGAGCACCCTTGGCGCCTCTCTGAAAAACGACTGGATGCGGCTAAAAAGGTTTTTATTGATCTCCTTGAAAAAAGTATTATCAGACCCTTTAACAGCCAATGGGCCAGCCCTCTCCATCTAGTGCCCAAAAAAGGACGGTTGGTGGTGCGTTACTTGGGACTACCGCCGCCTTAATGCGTGCACGATACCCGGCAGACTTTTTACCAAATTCCTATCGCTGCAGAGGACGTTGAGAAAACTGTCGTCACCGCTCCGTTCGGGCTATACGATTTCCTCGGCACCTCGCTAGGACTTCGGAACGCAGCGCAATCCATGCAGAAAATCATGGACCACATCCTTCGGAAGCTGCCCTTCGCCAAAGCCTACATCGATGACATCTTCATAGCCTTATCGACACACGAGCAACATCTAGACCATCTTCGCCAGCTGTTTGTCACACTCCGGGAGGCCAAGCTAAAAATCAACCCACAGGAGTGCGACATCGGCACCTCTCAGACCCTCTCCCTAGGCTTCCAGGATTCAAAGGACGGATTTCAGCCCTCTACAGGAAAAACAGAAGCTGTCAAAGCTTTCACCAAGCCAAACAACGCAACAAAGTTTCGCAGATTCCTCGAAGCCTTCAACTACTACAAGCGCTACATCCCACACGCTGCCGAGCTGCAGGTACCTCTACACAAGATGCTCAAAGGCCTAGCTAAGAAGGCCACGCTCAAATTAACACCAGAAGCAGAACAAGCCTTCGAACGCTGCAAACATTGCATCACTTAAGCCGCTTGCACCACGTTCCTCGACCCAAAAGCGACCCTGGCACTCAGGACCGATGCTTCAGACGTTGCCATTGGCGCAGTCCTAGAGCAGCAATAGGTCCATGGTACCTGGCGACCCCTAAGATTCTACTCTCACAAGCTAGACGACAATCAGAAACCCTACTGTACATACGACCGCGAACTTCTGTCTGTCTACGAAGCCGTCAAGCACTTCAATCGAATCCTAGAGGGCCGAAGTTTCGTTATCTACACTGACCATAAACCACTGATTTATGCAGCCTCTCAGCGCTCGGACAAAGCTTCGCCAAGACAAGCAGGACACCTAGAGCACATCTTGCATCATAATACGGTGCTGGTCCACGCACGATGTGAGGAAAATGTCGTCGCAGACACCCTATTGCGACTCAACGACGCCACATCAGCTTCAACCCACCTCAAACCAACGCTCTCAACCCGGCAGCAGAGACCATCTCCATGCCCAGCCTGCTTGACGCGGCAACCATCGCAGAAGCTTAGGCCGCAGACGACGAGCTGACAAACCTCGACAGCTCTTGTCTCAAGCTCCAAGCCCTTAACATTTACAGTCACACAATTTACTGTGAGGTAAGCAACAACACCGCCAGGCCCTACTTGCCGGCTCCCCTGCGCCGCAAAGCCTTTGACGTTGTCCACGGGTTATCTTCCAGGAGGCAGAACAACCACCCGCCTGTTAGCCGAGAAATTTGTGTGGCCAGGCATCCACCAAGATGCACGCTCCTGGTGCCAACACTGCGAGGCCTGCCAAAGGTCGAAAGTAGACTAACACAATAGAGCAGCTCTCAGTTCCTTCTCCGAACCAGACAACAGATTCCAACATCTAAATGACCTCATCAAAATGCCGTTGGCCCAAGGCATGCAATTCTGCCACACGATCATCGACCGCTTTACCAGGTGGCCGACTGCAATCCCAACGCAGCGCTACCTGCGTAGATCACTGGGGGGAGAGTATATGAGGTAACACCGTTCAGCGCGCTTTCAACACCTTGCGCTCAAGCAGGCCACTCGCACAGGAAGCAACAGCTAGTCCCGAGAGCCATCTTTTGTATCGACGCAAGCTAGCTCTCTCTCACTCGAACCCACAGCTGGAGCGCACATACTACTACTATTTTCATGTTAATTATTACTTGAGCTTTACGAGCCTTCTTCTTGTTCTTTTATATTACTGAGTTCTGTTGCAGAGCCTTAAGCTGTAATACGTGCCTTTAGCTAATATTATAATAGATAATAGGCCGTGTTCTCTCTATCCACTTCTCAAAATCCACTTCCGTCACCGTTTTTCTCAAGGTCAAAATCTAAAATCGTTGATTTACCCTCGCACATACTTAACGCGCCGAAAGAAGTAAAACTTCAAAAAAATTGCATCCGCGAGGAATCAATGGCTTGCCCGTGCAGAGTTTCGTGCAGGCAAAACGTCGAACCAACTGACTCATCAAGAATTATGAATCTCATGGTGAATTGTTATATTTCAAATCATGAGTTCAAAATATTGATGAATGATACTCCTGACTCTCCTTATGTAACAAAAAGTTTCAGTATAAAAACTGTAAGCATCGATGTTATTATGAATTATTATTATTATAATTAAATGACAATTGCAGTAACTTAAGTAAATGATTGTTATGCGCATGTAACGTTAGCAAAACTCTAAATGGATTAAAAGTCCTTGCAAAAACCCTGAATTCAGTATTAAAACAGTAAATAAGCTTTTTGATATTAGGTATAAATTCACAAAACTACAAAAAAAAGAATTTTTCTGCACTACTGTTACACACCATCTGTGTTAAATATATAAACCTGAAATGTCGATTGATATTGAAAACATTATTGACCAACACTTTAATTATCTACGCTATTATGTAATTTTTATACCTGTAAGTTGAGATTTACAGCATTCACTTCACTGTAACACAGAATACAATTTATTTTACTCATTCATTAATATAAAAATTTTGATAAGCAATACTGAACTATGATATTTTGTTTTTTACTGAAATGAAAATAAAATTTATCTTTCTTAAACTAGAAAAATAGTTGAGCTAGTTAGTCTAAGGAAACTTTGAGATACATGCCAACCTTTAGTATTTTAAAGATTGCGAAAAAAATTTTAAATACATTGAACTGTTAGTTTTTGTTGTAAAGACAATAAATACTTATTTACATACAGACACGAGATCTAATTATTTTTAAGACATAAATTAAATTAAAAATAGCTTACAGTTTTCAATATAAGCCAATAGTTAAATGATTGGCTGACCAAGCATCATGAATAAATAGATAAATTAGCCAACCTGTAGGTGACATTCAGTATAAATGATCACTATAAATGATTATTTGACAAAACTTCAAAAAATTAAATTTCAACAAAAAATTAAAACCAAAATTTCGTGTGGAAATTTAAACAGTAGAAAATATTGTGTCAATGCCTATTGGCATGTTCCTACGCATAAAAATGCATGTATCACAATAACATTTAATTAACTGTAACCCCTTACTATTCCACTACAATTTTTTTTTTGCAATATTTTTAAGCCCGACTAGCCAGCGCTTCTCCAAACGCACTGTTATATGCCTACAATGTATAATGAGTACCTAATACGCCGAGCTCAACTAAGCAGTTGTTAACCGTGGAGTAAATTATAATTATGGATTATGAATTACTTATGGTTAAATCAGCGGTTCAAGGCAATCTCTGACATTCTCACATTATAATCAGCAACATAACTTACAATAGAATGTATTGCAGAAAAACACATTTTTTATAATAACAGAAAATAATTCAAGGTTATTTCTACAGAAGTAAAACGAAATAATAATCTTAACATGACAAAAAATACATACATCGTTTTACCTACGCATGTATAAAATTCCTCTTTAACTCCACATTTCAAGTTAAAATGCTGGTTTACTACATCTGCTCTTTAATTCTCCTTCACTAGTGGAAAATATTTTGAATACCTTATGATTAAAATATCTTTTCTATAATTCAATATACAACTGACGTGTATCAGGCATATACTCTAATCTAACATTTTCAAAAATTAATTTTTAGCTTATAACATTTAAATAAGTGTTTCCTGATTTCTACAAATGTAAGGATTTTGATGAAGTCTCATTCCAAAAACAAAAATAAAGGAATTAATAAGTGTAACTCAGGGACAAAGTACTCTTATTTTATTTTTACTATAACTACGTACTGTAATAAATAATAATAAAATGATGTAAGTTTTTTCGGGCTTCAGTAACTTATCCTACAAACACTGTTCAGAATTGCAATATTTATCACAGATCGATTGCGCGTACAAAAAACTGTAAAAAGTTACATCACAAGTGTTTCGCACAGTCAAATATTTTACAGCTGTAAATTAAAATTCCTTAAGTATAGGCAGGTCTTTTAATGCGCATTTCTCGTTAAAGAGAGTTCTAGTTGACAACACGTAGGTAATAAAGGATTGCGCGTGAATTGCGCGTGTCGTCTGTGAATAAAAAAATTTTAATTTGGCTACAGTGGTCGCGAAATATTAAAAATAACATGACAATGTAATTTCGACATCAGGATAGGTAGACAAACGCAACCATAGAGATACAATATGAACGCGACACCCCAATAAATTCTGAAGTATACCTATACCACAAAATATGTGAACACGGCCTATCCCTTATACGTTAGGCTGCAGTAACATGGAGCGCAATAGAGCGAGCAGGATGGGAATTTCTCCGTAAGCGGCTGTGTTAAGTCTATTGCGCCGCCCAATAGGGCTATTCTGCAGCGCAATAGCCTTAACACAGCCGCTTATCGCGGACCAGCTCCGGTGCCTTAAGCTTGGTCTCCGGACCTCTTCCGGAAGTCTTTCCGGGTGGTATACAAACTGTTACCAGGTGCGTTCCCTGGCGGGTTTTGGATTCCTTAGGTTCCGGTTGCCAGGAATGGACCGTGGAGTGCCCGTAAGGTACCAAGTACAAATAAAACAAATAATAAATTTAACAACCGTCGGTAACATCAAAATGTAAGGTAAGTAACTTATTTTTATTTTCCAACATATACAAGTTAAAAATCATCATGTTTTGTGCGACATAGGTAAAGTATCATCATCATCATCATCGTCATCGTCATCATCATCATCATCATCCTCCTTATCGTCATCATCATCGTCGTCATCATCGTCGTCATCATCATCGTCGTCTTCGTTGTCGTCGTCCTCATCCATTAAGGCAGTGTACTTCATCAGAATCATTATCCACATCAGAACCTTTTTCATTTTTAATAACCAAATTCTGAATGTGTATTGCATCACTCACACTGATGGTTTTCGGAATTTTTTTGTTTTTGTCGAGTTCTTCAGCTTTCCGTTCTCTTAAACATCGCATTTGAACTTTCTTACAGTACAAACGAGATTCAAACTTTTTATCGATAGTATATTACAATATTAAGAACTACAATATTAAGAACTTTTCCAACATTCCAAACTTTTTTTTCACATTGGAACTTGTTCCTAAAAGCTTTTTATATTTTATACAAGATAACGTATCTTTTGATGAACTGTGCCATGCACATGAATTATTAGCTGATTTTGTCGTGGGAACAGAAAGGTTGTATTCAAAAAGTGCCATGACTTATAATATGCATCAGAACTTGCATGTAACTAAAAGTGTTATTAACTGGAGGCCATTACTATATCATTCTGGCTATTGCTTTGAATCTGGAAATGGTCAACTAGTTCAAATGATTCATGCGTCTAAAGGTGCCCGGGCATAAGATGTAAACACTTTTCATAAAAACAAAAAAAAATTTTTTTTAATAAATAAAAAAAAATAATTTCAAATAATTTTAAATAAAAACAAATAAAAAAAATTAATTGCTGATTTGTACTAATGAAAATGAAATACTTAAAATATTTATTATATAAATTTAGACAATAGTTCAAAATATTTTTGTATATTTTTTTAATTTTTAAAAAAAAATTTCTCATTTTTTTAAATTTCAAATTATTTTTAAAATTATTATTTTTTTTTTTATTTTGACACGAAAAAAATGAATATTACTACAATGTGATTTGCATTATCTCATATCTTCCAAATAGCTTTGTTAACCTTTTCAGAGAGTTGGAAATAAGAATACAGGAAAACGCTTGTAGTTTGTTAAATGCAATTCATTGTATTCATTTTAACATTAGCAAGCAATACTTTTCTTTATTTGTATTAACGATGCTGCTATTAAGGCACATTACATTTTAAATACTTTGAAGGTATGATTTCTTACAGTTTACAACGTACACCCGAGGGAAAGTTATTTTTTCTCCAAGCATTTTATCCTAAGGGGATGTTCATGGTGAAAGCAGAAAGCATAAGCAGCATTGGCTTGTATATCTATGTTCATAAAAATCTTAAAGCATATACTACTGGAGTCAGCATGGCAATGCTTAACAGTGTGACGAGACAAACCGACTTTCAGTAGTGATGTCTCGCTGAAACGCGATTGGTCGGTCTTCAAACCTTTCTGTTTTCAAGTGTACCTGCAAGTTGACTTAATCGTGTTTCAGCAAGAGAGAGATAGCTATTACTGAAAGTCGGTCAGTCTCGTCACGCTGTGAAGCATTGCCATGCTCACTCCAGTATATTATATGCTCTAAGATAAAAACAGAAAGCACATGGCTTATGTTTTCAAAGATATCCAAGTCAATACCGCTTATTCTTTCTACTTCCACCGTGAACAAGGCTTGAATGGCAACATCACACGTTGTTTGTCCTGCAGATGGCGTTAGATCCGTTATGACCTGCATCCAGTTAACTAAAAGGAAATAATGTTTAATGTTGCCATTCAGGGTTAACGCCAGGAAAAAAATTACTTCTATTTAAGTGTACACAATCTTATCAGATTAACTAGTAAGCTTTGGTTTTGTATGAATTAGTCGTTCAAAAAAAATTTTTTTTTTTTTATATTTGAAAGAATAATATAAAAAAATGTATTATTGTATAAAATAAATTGTATTACTGTATTATAATAAATATATTTCTACATACTTGATCATTGTTTATTATATTTATTATGTGGGGCAATCATATATTACAAGTAAAAAATTATCTCAAAATTTTAGTGACAATTACTATTTATTTGTTAGACAATTAAAGGTAAAATTTATTACTTTAATACTTAAATTATAAAAAATCGTACACATTTAATAAATAATCAATTATTGCAATAAATTCAATTTAATTAAGCTGGTAAATAAATACAAAAAATGATGAATAATAATAAATAGTTTAAAAAATATTTAAAAAGAAAACAAAAATTTTCAAAAAAAATAAAATAAATTTCTAAATTTGTACAAAAATTATTTAAAATTATTTGAAATTATTTAAAATTATTGTAAAAATTTTTTCCATATTGATTTATCTTTCGATTTTTTAGGCAACGTTTGAATTATCTTCTATTGTACGGCAAATAAGTAGATCAATTGCAATGGCACAATCTTTAATATTTTTGAAAGAAAACGTAGAAGCAGAAAATCTAAATTCAGCAGCTTTAGATTATGTTTCTTACTCAGATATTATTGATAAAGTAGAATCAAAAGAGTTTACACTCTGTTATCGTATTACAGTACATGAAAGTGACGAACCTACTAAAAGAATAATTAACGTGTCTAATATATTAACAGCTGTTAACACAAACGATATTACAAAAATTTGTGTGCATCTTGCTTCTTCTGTTCTTGATGGAGAATATATATGTGCGGTTCCTAATTTGTATCATGTTTAAATATATTTAATAAACTTAAACCTATCACAATTTTATTACGTATAATTTTATAATGTATGTATCAAATGTAAAATAATGTAAAACTTAATTAATACTTATGTAAATGTGAGTAATTTAAATTGAATACTAACATTATACTGCTAACGTGAATAAATTATACATGTTTAATACTAATATTTAAAATACCTATTTACATTTAATATACCTTGACTAAATTAACTTTTATATTATTTGTCGTTGTTATTTTTATATAAATTGAATTATATTATGTTTCAACTTTGCCCTAAAAAAGCCATTTAATTTATTTTTAATTATATACGTATGTTTTATATGTAAATTTATGCGTAAATTTATACATATATTTTATACGTGAAAAAAGTCCCATGATAAGTGAGTGTAATTATACGTATATTCCATACTTATATTTTTTACGTATATTATACACGTATATATTGTCAAGAGGGACACGTTTATTATTTATTACTTAAAAGTACTTATTTGTATACAACGATAATTTGAAGTAATCGGAGCAGAAGCTATATAGCCTTAAAGGTTATATATAACCTTTAAGGGAGTTGGGTCGCTCCCACGGGGAGGTAAAGAGGAGCACGTGTATGTTCATATGTCACCGTGCTAAAGTATGCTGTACTAACCTAGCCTAAAAACATCCGCCCTTTCGATTATGGAAAATGCATTTGTGTTCGACTCGCCAGTACTCGTTAACGTTTAAATAAAATACTTCAAAAAAATTACAGAATATTCTTCAAGGTATCTCATTTCTTATGGTACTAATCAAATAGCCTAAATACTTTCTCTATGAGATATAAAAAAATAAAGAGTAAACGGTATAGTCAATCTTATCTTCCTTTAATAAAAGTGTGCTATAAATTTTCGAAACTAGAGGTTTTAATGGGATACCATTTAAGTACAAAGTCTCATTAAGGCCTATACCAAGATTGAGATCATAATAATTTTAAGTAGAACGGCTTCTAGAAGTGATTTTGTGAAAAACTATCGCGCCACGTAAAAAGTCGAGCTGACAGCGAACAGTGTACTCAGTGCGTCCTTGTCTGCCCCATGAATGAAGTATATAAGCAGGAAACAAATTTATTTACGTTTGTAAATATCTCCATAACTGCAGACGCGATTTTATTGAAACTTTGCGCGTATACGAATGAAGTTGTCATAAATAACATATCAGTTTTTCAAAACATTCTCATCGCTGTGTCAAGAGTAATAGGTATTTTTTTACAACTTTTTTGATAACTTACATTTGAGCCCATGTTAAAGACGACGAAAAAGGCACACTTAATAAATTTTTTCTCGAAATCTGTGGACGCGATTGTGCTCAAATTTGGTGACTACATCCACACAATGTTTCTTTACAACATAAATTTTTTTAAAAACATTTTCATCGTTAAGTGAATTGCAACCCAACTCCCTTAAGTTGAAGATGTATCTTCAGGGCTAAGCATGATCAGTAAATGGTAACCGTACCTTCAGGTCGCCTGAATCCGCCCGGATACGCACCTGGTAACGCCACCTACGGGCAGAGATGTGCAGTATTTGTTAGAGTTAAAATACTCTAAAATACTTTATTTCAGCATTAATTCAAGTTATCCAAAAATTTACTTACTCTATTTCAATAAAATATCTTAACTAAATACTCTATTTATGATTATATTTAAAGTAGTAATTCAAACAAAATACTAATATAAAACGTTTTATTTCAAATGAAATATTCCAATCATTCAAAATTGTTTGAAAGAACATTTACTATTTTAAGTTAAAATATAGTAATTAAATTATTTTATTCCAAATATAAAAATCGAATACGTTTCAATTTTAAATAAATTTGTATTCAAATACTATAAATATTAAATAAAATGTTTAAATAAAAAATAGTTTAAATACTTTATTTAAAATTAATTATACGAAATACATTTTTATTTAAAATACATTGTTTCACATACCCTTGTATTTGATGAAGTATTTGAAATAATTTGCTTAAATACATTTGTATTTTACTTAATTATTTTAAATACCTTGATGAAATACAATTGTATTACAAAATGTATTTAAACATTGTATTTCAAATACAAATGCAAAAAATTGAAGCCTTTTAGGACCACTACATTATGGTTTGTTCCCAAGTGATTTCCCCACTTACAATACATTTTGTCAACATAACCTCTTTTTTTAAAGACTCAGCGTTAGCAAAATTTTTTTTAGTTTTGGTGGCTAAATATCTTTGCAATATTATGATGTAATCACGTAGCATAGTTTTGTTATGAACAGGATGCCTATTATCAAGTATAAAACAAATTATATCAATATTCAGTTAACGTCAGTTTGAATTGAATCACCCGCCATAGGTTTGGTTTACAGTCTTCAGACATTAAGACGCCCATAATGTGAGTATCTGTCTCTCTTGCATATTTCCACCTTCGGTAATGTGCAAGAAAAACAGATGTTGTGTCTCTTACACGGTATAAGATGAGAAAGGTTGTACGAAGTACCACACCGTCCATCCATACCTCTGCCGAGTTACAGGAGCTATTTACATAGACATTTTTTGATTATTTCATTGATAACGTTCATATTGAAAGTGGAGTTCCATTGTTTCGCTAAACTCAAATTAAGTAAACAGACTGAACAGACCTATACTGTGTTCTCTGTCAGTCAACATAGGAGCTATTCACACAGACATTTTTTGCTTATTTCATTGTAAACGTTCATATTAAAAAAAGGGGTACACTGGTCCGCCAAACTCGAAGTGAGTAAACAGACTGAACAGACCTATACCCTATACCTCTTTTTCTATCAGGCAATAAAGCCTATGGTCGCAACTATGTTAACTGACCATAGAGGTATAAGAATAGAGAAGAAAAGAAGGCGTGATATGTGACAGCAGAATTCGCTTCGTAACGGGGCATCTGTCTTTGTCTGGTAGTTATGTTATTGGTCAAGTCTTACATGAGATTGAATTAACTCTAGGATTCAGGACAAAGAAGTAGCCAATAACGTGGCTTTGGCAACAAGGATAGATGCCCCGTAACACTTAATTATGCTGTTGCTGCCGCTAATGGGCTAGTATAGCGCTTTTCCCCTCTATTCTTATACCTCTATCACTCTATGTAACTGACAGAGAACACAGTATAGGTCTGTTCAGTCTGCTTACTCAATTTGAGTTTAGCGGAACAGTGGAGCACCCTATTCAATATAAACGTTGAGGTTGAACGTTGAACGTTCATAATGAAATAAGCAAAAAATGTCTATGTGAATAGCTCCAAAGTTCCATAGGCTTTGTTCACTTTGTTGACTGATAGAAAAAGAGGTATGGGTCTGTTCACTCAATTTGAGTTTAGCGAAACAGTAAAACCCCCTTTTCAATATGAACGTTTAGAATAAAATAAGCAAAAAAAGTCTATGTAAATAGCGCTAAAATTTTGTAGCAGTACCAGTTTTTCACCAGATGGATCAGTGTCAAAAAGTGTATGCAGTATGTAGAATGCATCCATATAAATATGTGTATATATTTGTGACCGTTTAAAAATGTATGTATATATACTACCTTTTTAACACTAATCTACCTGGTGGAGAACTTGGTACTGCCACAAAATTGCGATAGTCCGCACAAAGCATAGAGGTGGTACTTTGTACCACCTGTCTTATCTTGCACCGTGGTCTCCTACTTATGCTTCAGCGACGCACGTAAGCAGCGTTGGGTTAGGCGGATTCAATTTCGGACATTTTTCCCCAGATCGTATATATAGCTATACGATCTAAATAAATAATTATTAATAAATAACACAAGCGCCTATTACCCGGTGACCCCGGGCACCTACTAGCCTCTCTATTAAATGATAAAATAACTATTAACAGCACAAGCACCAATCTCCTGATGACCGTTGTGCTATTAATTAATAATATATATCGTTTAATAAAGCAACCAGTAAGTGCCCCAGGTCATCGGGTGATAGGCGCTTGTGTTAATAATTGATACCTTATTATTTAATACAGAACCCAGTTAGCGCCCCGGGTCATTGGGTAATAAGCACTTGTGTTATAATATATATTACAATTTTTAATTTTCGCGCGTCTTTGGCAATGCCCTTTCACTGCTGTGCTGTCTGCTCGACGGAACATTCTCCCTAGATCGTTTAGCTATATATACCATCTAGGGAAAAAGTTCCGATATTATATCCGCCTAACCCAACGATAGCCGCGATGATCAAAAGTTTACTGCCAACAGCGTTGGGTTAGGTGAATTCAATATCGAAACTTTTTTCCTAGATCGTATACATAGTTATACGATCTAAATAAATAATTATTAATAAATAATACAAGCGCCTATCACCCGATGACCCCGGGCCCAGGCGCTTACTGGCCTCTCTATTAAATAATAAAGTATTAATTATTAACACAAACAACTATCACCTAGTGACCCCTGGCACTTACTGGCCTCTCTATTAAATAATAAAGTATTTATTATTACCACATGTTTAATCCGATGACCTTGCCCAAGGTGGCTCGGCTGCTGTATAAAAAAAGGAAGTTACTTTATTGTGAAGCACTGAATTTAATTGCATGTATGTAATTACATTTAACACTACACTGGATATAAGGCTATCAATAATAACACAAGAATTTGAAGGGAAAAAGAACACAAAGCCAGAAAAAAAACCCTTTTTTATTTAATAACTACAAAGTGAATGAACATGATAAAACAATAAGCACGCACGCACGAGAATCACAGTAATTCAAACAAACGCATGACTAACGTATAACTAAACGCATTGGAAATAACAAACCAAAAGATTTCACCGAGTGCACTCGCGAATGATTAAATCTAGGCGGTAAATCCACTAAGGAGAGATAATCGCCGGTCAAGGCAAGCGAATTTACCAGAGAGATAGGTTAAGAGGTTTAACCTTTGAGGTACTTGGGACTTAGATTTGCTATAGAGCTCCGCATGCAATTCTAACAGCGTTATAGGTTAGGGGGATTCAATATCGGAACTTTTTCCCTAGATCGTATATATAGCTGTACGATCTAGGGAGAATGTTCCGTCGAGCAGACAGCTTAGCAGTAAAGGGGCATTGCCAACCCTACTGATTGATATTTTGTAATCACATATGTAGTTCCATCTGTATTTACACTTGTAAAGTCACTTGGAATTCTACTTGGAATTCCACTTGGAATTCCACATGGAATTTTAGATTGGAAACTTCAAGAGTCATTCCAAGTGGCATTTCAAGTGGAGTTACAAATAACCACCGAAGAAATACATTTTTTCCTTTTTTAAAATAGTTAAAATTAAAATTTCAAGCAGTATAATGGCCATGATAAGTGTTATCATCCATATAGTAACAGAGATTAGTAGGGAGATTGCTGACTGCCCAGCGTAAGGTTAGGGGGATTCAATATCGGAACTTTTTCCCTAGATCGTATACATAGCTATACGATCTAAGGAGAATGTTCCGTCGAGCAGACAGCACAGCAGTGAAGGGGCATTGCCAAAAACACGCGGAAATTCAAAATTGTAATATTAATAACACAAGTGCCTATCACCCAATGACCCAGGGCGCTAACTGGCCACACTGTTAAATAAATAATTATTTATAACACAAGCGCCTATCACCTAATGACCCGGGGCGCTTACTGGCCATTCTTTTAAATAAATAATTATTAATAACACAAGCGCCTATCACCCAATGACCCGAGGCACTTACTGGCCACTATGTTAAATAAATAATTTATAATAACACAAGCGCCTATCACCCAATGACCCGGGGCGCTAACTGGCCACACTGTTAAATAAATAATTATTAATAACACAAGCGCCTATCACCCAATGACCCGGGGCGCTAACTGGCCACACTGTTAAATAAATAATTATTAATAACACAAGCGCCTATCACCCAATGACCCGGGGCGCTAACTGGCAACTCTGTTAAATAAATAATTATTTATAACACAAGCGCCTATCACCCAATGACCCGGGGCGCTAACTGGCCACACTGTTAAATAAATAATTATTAATAACACAAGCGCCTATCACCCAATGACCCGGGGCGCTAACTGGCAACTCTGTTAAATAAATAATTATTTATAACACAAGCGCCTATCACCTAATGACCCGGGGCGCTTACTGGCCATTCTTTTAAATAAATAATTATTAATAACACAAGCGCCTATCACCCAATGACCCGGGATGCTAACTGGCAACTCAGTTAAATGAATAATTATTAATAAATAACACAAGCGCCTATCACCTAATGACCCGGGGCACTTACTGGCCACTCTTTTAAAAAAATAATTATTAAAATAACACAAGCGCCTATCATATCATGACCCGGGGCGCTTACTGGCCACTCTGTTAAATAAATAATTGTTAATAACACAAGCGCCTATCACCTAATGACCCGGGGCACTTACTGGCCACTCTTTTAAATAAATAATTATTAAAACAACACAAGCGCCTATCATATCATGACCCGGGGCGCTTACTGGCCACTCTTTTAAATAAATAATTATTAATAACACAAGCGCCTATCACCTAATGACCCGGGGCGCTTACTGGCCATTCTTTTAGATAAATAATTATTAATAACACAAGCGCCTATCACCCAATGACCCGAGGCCCTTACTGGCCACTATGTTAAATAAATAATTTATAATAACACAAGCGCCTATCACCCAATGACCCAGGGAGCTTACTGGCCACTCTTTTAAATAAATAATTATTAATAACACAAGCGCCTATCACCTGATGACCCGGGATGCTAACTGGCAACTCAGTTAAATGAATAATTATTAATAAATAACACAAGCGCCTATCACCTAATGACCCGGGGCGCTTACTGGCCATTCTTTTAAATAAATAATTATTAACAACACAAGCGCCTATCACCTAATGACCCGGGGCGCTTACTGGCCACTTTTTTAAATAAATAATTATTAAAATAACACAAGCGCCTATCATATCATGACCCGGGGCGCTTACTGGCCATTCTTTTAAATAAATAATTATTAACAACACAAGCGCCTATCACCTGATGACCCGGGATGCTAACTGGCAACTCAGTTAAATGAATAATTATTAATAAATAACACAAGCGCCTATCACCTAATGACCCGGGGCACTTACTGGCCACTTTTTTAAATAAATAATTATTAAAATAACACAAGCGCCTATCATATCATGACCCGGGGCGCTTACTGGCCATTCTTTTAAATAAATAATTATTAACAACACAAGCGCCTATCACCTAATGACCCGGGGCGCTTACTGGCCATTCTTTTAAATAAATACTTATTAATAACACAAGCACCTATCACCGTATAACCTGGGGCACTAATTGCAAATTTAGTAAATAAATAGTTATTATTAAATATGTCAAGCACCTTTTTCCTGATGATCCAGGACACTTATTTGCAACACTATTAAATAGTAAAAAGTTAATCGATAACATATGTAAACATATCACAATTTTGATTGCCTATCTAGTACGACAAGAATCTTTTTAAATGACGCTCTTGTAATTCCTTGATAATTTATTATTTAATAGTAGCCAGTAAGCGCCCCGGGTCATGAGGTAATAGGTGCTTGTGTTATTAAAAATTATTTATTTAACAGTGACCAGTAAGCGTCACTAGGTGATAGTCGCTTGTGTTAATAATTAATATTTTATTATTTAATAGAGTGGCCAGTAAGCACCCCGGGTCATCGGGTGATAGGCACTTGTGTTAATAACTAATACTTTTTTATTTAATAGAGAGGCCAGTTGATTTTAACATAATTGTGTATTCACAAACTCCTAAGAAATTGTGAACATCCTATTTACGACAAAAAAAAGCCGCCCGTTTACTGCTATTTACTTAATGTTGAAATTTTAATCAGTAAATGAATTTGATGAACACAATATAAAATAGTTTTGTAAAAATTTTAAAATTGTTTGCAAATCTTCAATAAGGTGTGCTACTTTTATTTATTTTTAGACAGCCAGAAGAACAATAATGAAAGAAACAGTTCGATGAATAAGTAATAAAATTTATTCGGCAAGATTCTGAGACTAAACATTTTTATAATACCGCAGTATTTTGTTAAAAACAAAAAAAAAGAAAATGAATTATCTTTAAGCGTGATGATTGTAATAAACATATTTTTAGGCTGTAGATTATAAAGGAACTTTAATCATTTATATTTAATGCAGGAAAAGCATCGTAATACTTTTAACAATGATACAATCGGGTGAGTGCAAGAAAGAGTCTTTTTAGAGTAAAAATCAAGAAAGAGCCTTTTTAAATTTTCGGGCAGAATAAAGTCCTCTTAAACTAAAAGAAAAAGCCTTTTTATACAGAGGTACACTTGCACTGAGGTGTTGGCGTCGATTGGTATGATTGAGCCCAACGAATCATCGCTCAAGATTATTCTTCGACATTTTTGAGTTCTTATTTGCTCCTCACCCAGCACTCGGTTGGTCTCGTACCCCTGTACGAATCCACACATTTATTTTATTCTGGAGAGCAAAACGAGGAGTTCAACAAAAAGATATCAATGCCTTTTTAACTAATTTGTTTACTTCTATTTCAAGGTAGTGATGTTTATATTTTTATAGATCAATCATATACATACACACATAAACATAGTACCAACTTAAAATCGGAGAAATAAAAATTAAAGGCTCTTTCTTATATTCAGTTTGAAAAGGCTCTTTTACGCCTATTACTCTGAGAAGACTCTTTATTATGCTAACGTGATAAATTATTTAGAATAAGGAATTGTGAGAACTAAAAAAATTTTTTAACTACGAATTTCTATATTAGTAAAAACTGAGTCTGGGTCTATTTCTGCTAGCAAAAACTTCGATTAAGTTCCGGGGATGTTGTGATATTCCATTGTTTTAAGAAATTTCTGAAAAAATTTGTATAGGTATGTTTCAGTATCATAAATAACATATTAAAATTTCAAAGAGCCTAAATACACCATTTTTGAGAAATAAACTCGCGAAGTTGGCCACTTATACGCATGCTTTTAGAAGGACTTGTCGGAAAATGAACGTTTTTACTCATAACTTTTGAAATTTTCTTAAGAATATTTTAAAAAATTAATATGTTAGGGTTTATTATAGTTGAAATAAGTATACTAAAATTGAGGAAGCCTAGCTTCACCGTTTTTAAAATATAACAGTTTAAAGTCCAGTTACAACCTAGAATACCCATATAGTGGTTCAGTCCGAGGCGAAAGTTAGATTAATTTGTTGTTTTAACGTTTGTGTTTACTTTCCTGGGCATTTTTCTGTTCCATACACCTAATTTCTAAATTATTTACCTGTTTTGTTAAGAATAATCACAACAAAGACATTTCTAACACGAAAATTCAATTTTGAAATTGACTGTACCACGACAACCCCCTCAAAATAGTATCAACATATACATTTGTAGTGCAAAATCTTTAAAAAATCTACAGTTTTCTGAAAAATCAATCAATTACTTATTCTAGTTTTCCATTTTATTCTTAAAACCGTGAAGTATTCAAACTATTATTGTTTACTGTATTTAAGTGCATACTTCTTTATGATAAACTAATTCAGCTATGATTCTCAAAAATTAATATGTAGAGCTGTGAAAAAGGCATTTTAAAGATTCTAAAGTTAAGCTACTCGTCGTGAGAGTTCCGCGAACTTTTTAATAAAAGCAACCTATGTCACGTGGTTGTAGATATACCGACAATGCGGATGTTACTATAACTACAAAAAAAAAAAAATTAGCTGCCTGGCGTTGTGTGGCAAGAGGTGTTTTTTGATGGTTTATCTTATCAACTACAAACAATAGAATAAATTTATGTGAATCATTGTGTGTTGCATACGATGTAAAATTAATTGATCGATTGCGATAGTTAAAAGAGCAATTTCAATTGTGAAATTTTAATATTTTGTACAGTTATTCATCTATAAAAATATATATATAATGCCACCTTCAAAACAGAGGAAAAAAAATTTTTGATAACTGTATATATGATTTATGCTTTGTCAAAAATTTTGGTAACTATTTCTGAAAAATTACAATAACAATTGATTATAGGTAAAAAGGTTAATTGTTTACACAGAATACAAATTTTTTTATTTAAACAATACTCTGAGTTACAAGTGGTTTTGAAACTAGTATGTGTTGAATAAAAAAAGCTTCGTTCAGTCTCTGTAAGACTTTTTAATCTAAAATTGTGACGAGGATTTTTCTAGCCGATAAACAGCCGTCCCGGATCCCCTCACAAAACTCTCACTATATTTCTTACCATGTCTCTACACTCTGGATATCTCTCCTCCGGGAGGTCTGCCACAGGTGTCTGGCTCGGGAACACCAAACACTCCTAAAAGGAAAATAGAAGAAGACAAATGGGGGCACTACTTCTCAATAAACACTCGCGGTTATAAATTTTCACAGCGCTCTCGCGCTATTTATTCGCCTCAATGCACACTCTCCACAACGTCGCCTCTCTCTCTCTCTCTCTCTCTCTCTACATATGTATATATTTTGGCACACTATATTCTCGAGGTAGATATCTTCGTGCTGTCACCTCCGGTCGTCCTCTTCGCCGAACTCCTTCCTGGCTCGACTGTTGGTGGCTGGCACCTAGGCTACACACACACACACACACACGGACACAACCTCAAGCATACCTTCCGCTCAATTCAACCTTTCCTATCCCTATATAGATCCTACACCCCTTTACCCTGACTCAATCGTATCGTCTCCAAACCGTTACCTCGAAATCACACCTAGTGCACCATCCTCCGTGAAGTGACCTTCTCTCTGTCCTCGCCGTCACCCGGTGCTACCTAGAGTTCGTCTCAATCGTCGCGTAGACTCGGCGGCACGGTTAACTCTCGGGCAGTATTGTTCGGTGTCCTCCTATGCTCTCCTTTTTGATCCCTTTCCTCACTCTCAGCTCTACCTGTCACTTTTTCCTATATCCACTCACTCTCTCTTTCCTATCTGCTCTCTATGCCGCTCCACGCGATACTGACTGCGTTATGGCAGTACACTTGAACAGATGCGCGCGCCCCTCCCGTGTATACGAAAAATCTCCAACACGTCTAAAAACCGGTAAATTTTTGGAGGTTTCCAAAACTAGGGAATTGACTCGGTGCTCACACCTCTCTGACGTGTCGCGAGCCCTCGCCTCTCTCTCCTTCTCTCTCTTACACACATGCTCACCCAATCATACCACACACATTTTCAATCCCTTCTCTGGTCTTCGGTCCTTCTCTCTCCTCTGGCTCGTAGTTCACGGCACCGAGAACACACATTAAGAATGTGTTATAGATTTGTGGCGCCTTCGACCATCGTCAAGGCACACACAGGCGGTCGACGCAAGCAGCAGCTGAAGCCACGCGAGGTCTTCGCGCTGTCCACGCCGAGCGGCGCTGCCGCCGCCTTCTCTAGCCACCAAGCAGCTACCTAGTGTGGCGCGAGCCCAGTCCGAGCTCGACCCTCGCATGAGCCGCATTCGCGCACGCTCACGCTCGCAGCCTCCGCTGCCGTCACAGCTCTCGACACTTCGCCGTACCATTTCACCTGTTATTATTTGTATGCTAATAAAGCGCCATTTATACAATACACGTGAGTGAGCATCATTAAGCGCCTTCCCTCGCCTTCAACTTCCTCGAGCGCCGGGACACGCTCAGCTGATCCCAACAGATTTACATATAGAAAATATATATGTTACTCTAGGACTTGGTAGCCGCCGATGACTTGCCCCGAAATATAGGTATACATTGACGTGATAGCTTTAGTTACCACGTCACAAAATACGCATTATTTATAAAGACTAAAGAATCTACTTTTATGTTTGTACATATATATGTAGTACGAATTTTGTCAATGCAATAATCCTAAGGTATTGATAAGGGATGTAAATATAAGCTCAAAAATATAACATATGTACGTAGTTAAATATTCACGTATAATTGGATGTAAAATGAACTATACTGGTAATGATCATATTTGATATAATCGTAGTAAAAGAATGAGTTTTCTTCTGTCTTCGGCTTTTTTTTGTCGTAAATAGAATATTCACAATTTCTTAGGAGTTTTAAAATACACAAATTATGTTAAAACCCTCAAAAGTTATTTTAGTGTTATAAAATTATAGAATTGCCTTGTATCAAAGTAACAATATTAATTTAATTTGTTTTGATGTATCCGAAAAAAAATACATCAAAACTAATCTGGATGCATCCGGATACATCAAATATATATTTTAACGAAACATAAATAAAAGAAATGAAGACAAAATGATACATTGAATAAAAAAAATAAAAAAATATCTACCATGAAGTGGATTTGAACCCTTAAGTGCAAAACAATCTACATAGGGGCATAAGCCTTATCCATCTTAGCTATCCGAAGAACGGGACGTATCTCTTTCGAAGTCACAAATATTCATGGATAACCTCCGGAGCTTGTCCTACAGTTTACAAAAGTTAGGATGTGTGAAATTAATAAATTAGTGGTTAATTTTTTGAAAACATAAATGGATTTGGGAATTTTAAGAGTACGGGAGAGTTAAAACTTAATGTATTGAAATAAAAATTCTGTGTATATAATTAATGAGCATTTAGTTCCAAGATTTAATTAAATAAGATTTATGGATAACATTGAAGCCAGAGCGAGAGCAAGTCAGTTAAATATATACATAGCATGTACTCAGTTGCAGAGTCCAAAGACTCAAAAAAGAAAAACTCGTGTTGTCGCTTGCTTTGGCTGTGCGTTCAGATATATACAGCTGAGCTCGTCGTTGGCTCCGTGGTTAGCATGCTAGCCTCCGAAACAACACAGCTCAAGGGGTCGTGGGTTCGATTCCCGGTCGGGGTACTCAGATTTTTTCTGATGGTTCTTGCCGGGTATCGAATTCATGAAACCGACTTAGGATTAAGATTTACTTTTTAAAATGAAAAGAAAAATAAAAAAGCGATTGAAAAATAAAGAATTGTGTGACGAGCTCTCGATAACCTGTCCTGCGTGACCGGGGAGATAAAAAAGATATGATATATGCGAATAATAAAGAACGAAAATGTAATGACAAGCGAAAATAAGAGAAATGTAGAATGACACGATGTAAAAAGCGACATGTTAAAAAGACAATGTAAACATGTTGAATGAATAAAGAAAGTGTACATACCATAGTAGTCAGTACACTATAATATAAAAAAAAAAAAAAAAGATATATACAGCTGTATAGCCGACATTTCCACTCCCCTCTCGTAGGCGCACATTCGGTATACCCCTTCCACGCGTCTCCAAAATGTGCGCCTATATGGACATTTTCACGCGAATCCACTCTTCTCATACCCCTACCGTACTTCTCAAATAAGAAAAAAAATGTGCGCCTAGTTCGGCCGCTTGGCCGCGGCGGGGCGCTCGAACCACTGGAAAAAAGTGGGCACACTCCGTAGCATGGCAGTCAGCAATCTCCCTACTAATCTCTGATAGTAACACCAAATCAGAGGGGTTCAAGTATTCGTCCCATAGAGGTATTAGAATAGAGTGCGCTAATGCCTGAAAACTGCGTCAGACGGTGCGAGAGAGACAGATGCGAGAATTTCCCTTCGTCTCTCTCTATTTTCCAGCCATTCAGCGCTTGGAGAGGGAATAGAGCCAATCACAGCGATCGGCTAGAGAGAGACAGAGAGAGATTCTCGCATCTGTCTCTCTCGCACCGTCTGACGGGCTAACTTACAGACTTGTGAAGTTGGCGCCCGTAAATATTAAATATTAATATTTTGCACCCATTCAGGGCTTAAACGATTCCTACTTACTTGCAGATTCATCCTCCACTTGAATTTTTATTTGCGGATCAATGGTTTGCGACATATTTGCAAAATAAAAAGTCGAAAATGGGCGCGGCGCTGAAGTATAAAAAACTTTGTTGTAAGTGCTAAATTGGGTTAAAATCCAATTTTACCTGTACGATTCGATTCCTCCTCATTTGCGGATTACGTAGGTATATAAATTAATGTAATTAAATGTCACAAAGTTTGTAAATAATGAATTTAATTATAGAGTGAGAGAATCTAGTAACTTTTGTCTAGTGACTTTTGGTCCAGTGCTCCGTTCCTGTTGTTCGGTACATGTCGTTTACTCCGTACCGCGGGTTCTACAAAATATTTATCAGAATAGAAAACTTTAGTAGGCATTAATCTATTAATTATTAGCTATAAGTTATTCAGCTTTTGGGTCAATCCACACACACATACATTGCATACTTCAAACTAAAGGAAAAATTTATTTGTCAATAGGTACAGATTTTTCATCTTAAGAATCTAATGTCTGGAATCTATTGTGGCAAACACTGTGGACTGATATTTATTTATTACGCTCAAAATTTCAATATTTGTTGTTATTCAAGAAACAAATAACAACACAACTAAAAAGTAGCAGTACAGCTACAATCATTACAAGGCAAGCCACAGCTAAGCACACGAGTAATAATTTTGTTTGGGCAAGTTTTAGAAAACAGCTCAAGCATTCAAATTTCGCGCTTAAATGATTAATCAGGCGAATTGAAGATCAACTTACCGACCAGTGGAAACGGATAAAAGTGACACAGGCTGTGTTCGCCTAAGGCTCTATTATTAAGTCTGTTAAGGTCACGTGATCATTTATCATAAGTGCGAGGGAGACAGCATGATGTCACCGTCTCACTCGCACTTATCATAAATGATCACGTGACCTTAACAGACTACAAATGGAGCCTATGTAAACACAGCCCCAGTAATAAATTTACAAGTACTTAATTTAAAAAAATGTTTATTAAATGGGCTTACACTAGATTGCATAGTCATCGAAAAATGTGTGTGTGTGTGTGTGTATCGATCCAAAAGCTGAATAACTTATAACTAATAATTAATAGATTAATACCTACTAAAGTTTTCTATTCTGGGGCCGTACCATATAACTATTTTTCTGTACATCGGCCTATGTTATAATATAGGCCCGCGAAGCTAAAAAAAGTTGTATGGTACGGCTCCAGATAAATATTTTGTAGAACCCGCGCTACGGAGTCAACGACATGTACCGAACAACAGGAACGGAGCACTGGACCAAAAGTCACTAGACAAAAGTTACTAGATTCTCTCACTATAATTAAATTCATTATTTACAAACTTTGTGACATTTAATAACATTAATTTATATACCTACGTAGTCCGCAAATGAGGAGGAATCGAATCGTACAGGTAGAATTGGATTTTAACCCAATTTAGCACTTACAACAAAGTTTTTTATACTTCAGCGCCGCGCCCATTTTCGACTTTTTATTTTGCAAATATCTCGCAAATTATTGATCCGCAAATGAAAATTCAAGTGGAGGATAAATCCGCAAGTAAGGAGGAATCGTTTAAGCCCTGAATGGGTGCAAAATATTAATATTTAATATTTACGGGCGCCAACTTCACAAGTCTCTAACTTACTGGTAGCAGTATGTCTTGCGCACTCTTTTCTAATATCTCTATGATTCGTCCTCAGATTTCGAAAAAATAGATTTTTTTTATTTTTCGTTAAAATTTTTTTGAAATGACTTGAACCCCTCTGCTTTGGTGTTACTATATGGATGATAACACCTATTGTGGCCATTAAACCGCTTGAAATTTCAATTTCTGCAACTATTTTAAAAAAGGAAAAAATGTACCTTTAGTGGTCATTTGTAATTCCACTTGGAATGCCACTTGGAATGACACTTGGAGTTTCCAATCCAAAATCCCATGTGGAATTCCAAGTAGAATTCCAAGTGACTTGACAAGTGTAAATACAGCTGGAATTACGTATGTGATTACAAAACATCAATCAGAAGGGAAAGACACGCGGAAATTAAAAATTGTAATATTAATAACACAAGTGCCTATCACCCAATGACCCAAGGCGCTAACTGGCCTCTCTATTAAATAAAAAAGTATTAGTTATTAACACAAGTACCTATCACCCGATGACCTGGGGTGCTTACTGGCCACTCTATTAAATAATGAAATATTAATTATTCACACAAGTGACTATTACCTAGTGACCCCTGGCACTTACTGTTCGGCCTCTCTGTTAAATAATAAAGTATCAATTATTACCGCAAGCGCCTATCACCCGATATTCCAGGGCACTTACTGGTCGCCTAATTAAATAATAAAGTTTTATTCAATAGCACAAGCACCTATCATCCGATGACCCAAGGTGCTTACTGGCCTCTCTATTAAATAATAAAGTATTAATTATTTACACAAATGCCTATCACATAGTGACCCGGGGTGCTTACTGGCCTCTCTATTAAATAACAAAGTATTATTTATTAACACAAGTGATGCCTATCACCCGATGACCCGGGGTGCTTACTGGCCACTCTATTAAATAATAGAATGTTAATTATTTTAACTCAAGCGACTATCACCTAGTGACCCCCGGCACTTACTGGCCTCTCTTTTAAATAATAAAGTATTAATTATTACCACAAGCGCCTATCACCCGATGTCCCACGGCACTTACTGGTCGCTTTATTAAATAATAAAGTATTATTCAAAATAGCACAAGCGCCTATCACCCGATGACCTGAGGTGCTTACTGGCCACTCTGTTAAATAATGTAATATAAATTATTAACACAAATGCCTATCACCCAATGATCCAGGGCGCTTACTGGCCTCTCTATTAAATAATAAAGTATTATTTATTAGACAAGCGCCATTCACCCGATGACCCGGGGTGCTTACTGGCCAGTCTATTAAATAATAAAGTATTTATTAATAGCACAAGCGCCTATCACCCAATGACCTGGGGTGCTTACTGGCCACTGTGTTAGATAATAAAGTATCCATTAATAGCACAAGCGCCTATCACCCGATGACCTGGGGCGCCTACTGGTCGCTTCATTAAACGATATATATTATTAATTAATAGCACAACGGTCATCAGTTGATAAGTGCTTGTGCTGTTAATTAATATTTTATTATTTAATAGAGAGGCCAGTAAGCGCCGTGGGTCATCGGGTGACAGGTGCTTGTGCTATAAATTAATAATACATATCGTTTAATAAAGTGACTAGTAAGCGCCTCAGGTTACTGGTGATAGGCGCTTGTGTTAATAATAATTATGTTAGCATATAATAGTGTAGCCAGTTAGTGGCCAGGGTCATTGGGTAATAGGCGCTTGTGCTATGAATTGTTATTTTTATTATTTCACAGAGTTGCCAGTAAGCACCCCGGGTCATCGGGTGATAGGCGCTTGTGTTTATAATTGATAATTTATTATTTAACAGAGTGGCCAGTAAGCGCTTAGGGATATTAGGTGATAGGCGCTTGTGTTAATAATTAATACTTTATTATTTAATAGAGAGGCCTGTTAGCGCCCCGGGTCATTGGGTAATAGATACTTGTGTTATAATATATATTACAATTTTTAATGTTCGCGCGTCTTTGGCAATGCCCTTTTACTGGTCTACTGTCTGCTCGACGAAACATTCTCCCTAGATCGTATAGCTATAAATACGATCTAGGGAAAAAGTTCCGATACTGAATCCGCTTAACCCAAAGCTGCACGTAAGAACGAGTAGTCTACATGTCTATGGATTGAGCAGATGGCGAGATGAAAAACGACGACTATCCTGCTAAACAGCTTTATTACGCGCCGTGGGACGGTGGGACTGCAACTGCACCGTCGCGACAAGAATGTGGAAGGCTAAGACCAGAACCTGGCCAGGCAACCCTTACTGCCCTAATATAGATGCTTGGGCCTGAGCAGGCTTAAATGCAGATTTTATGACACTGTGTAATGGGGTTGACCGTAGGCTATGATCAGGGCCTGGCCAGGGTAAATGTATTTATGTACAATAACATATAACTTCTCTTCAGTAACTACAGTAGAGGTATGGTAAGCATAAAGGTATAAGAAGAGTTACATTTACATGGGGATAGCTCCCTCTAATCTTATACTTCTATGATGGTAAGTATACGGATATTCAATTCTTGTGGATCAAAACAACACGATAAATAATTTTAGCAAATGATAAGGAAAAATCATATGCATGGATTATCGCTGCTTTTGAACTGTTTTTAGTGACATGCAAAGTTTAATTTTTTAGAACATACAAGAAAATGATGATTTCATTTTTATAAATTGAAGCTTTTTAATTGTTACATCGTTATAGCTACAAACTCAGAAATACTATCTTGATCATCGCATTAATTATAATTTACTTGAAAATTGGCCTAACGTTGGTTATTTGTTTTACTCGCATTTGTATCGTAATCATGCTGTATTAAGCTTAATTTTGTTTCTAAAAATTTGGGTTCTCTCAGAATTCTTCCTTTTAGTTGATAAATTTTTTCACTCATATTTTGTTCAATGTGTATTTTAGAAACGAATGAACAAGGATAACCAAAAAGAATATTAATGGAAGTGTGTGTTTGTATGTACATATACATGGAACATGCATGCATGTGTCACGTCTCGAAGGTCGAGGGTTATATATGCAGTACAATATCAGGGCCTGGCCATTCCCTTTCGATAACCTTATTACAATATTGGCCAGGGCCTACCCAGGGCCTGGTGTTCAGCTACCGCTGTCTAGTGGTCATTTCGGGCTGACATTGACATTCATCTGTGACTAAGGCTGCAGTCACATGGAGCGCAAAGAGCGACAATTCTGTCCTGCACATCCTATTGCGCTTTAGGTGACTGCAGCCTAAGCCGTAAACCTTTGACGGAAGAAATCCTGAGCCGTGTAACGTCTATCGTTATGTATTCCTAGATCCGCACCACATGATAAGTAACTCGTATCCAACCTGTCTCTTTCGTGTGAACTGAATTTGGAGAACACGTGTTCTATAGTAAACGGTGAGTAAAATATATTTTTTAACTCTTGTTTATAATAAGAAATCTATTTATATAACGTTCTGTGATTCGTTACGCTTCTAGTGGGCATACGTTATGCCTCTTTGGAAGTGTTGTAAGTAATGGAAAGAATATGATCAATTTTGGCAACGGTTTTTTTTTGGTCAACAAAAGTATTGATTTGAATTTATCTTGAACTGTAGAGTTAGCCAACACCTTCATGATATGATTTTAATTGAATTGATAAAACTAGTCTTATCGAATTGATGATATAGGTAGTTATTGTTAGTCATTGATTTTATTACGACCTTGTTGAATATGCAGGCTTACCACAGCAGTCAAGTACTTTATAGTTCGTAATTTGTAAGTCAAATGCATGTATTATGAAGTTGTTGAAGCTTATGAGTACAATCATAGGTTTGTGAATTTTTATAATTTTGCCGTATTATTGTTAAGTCAAAGCAATACATACATAACTGTTAAGAAAGTGTAATCTCAACCATTTCTTCTAGTCCAGTGTATTACCGTTATCTAAATAATCTCAAGCACAAATCCTGAATATACAGTTTCCCTTTTTTATGCAATGTTTTCTTTAACTCTGTTGTGTAATGCACTAGAATTCTAGATTCCCCAATAATTTTTTTTTTTAACATGTATTTAATGTGGCATCTTGACATTTTTTTGTTAGTTCTTATCCAATGCCCTGTACAAATTTCACAAGTGGGAATTATTATTGTTAGGCTCATTATTACAGATATTAATAACATTCAATTTTCTAATTATATAATTTTTGGTATTCTACAGTAACTGTTCATTCCATTAATCTATTATGCTGTATTTTTGTCGTTAAAATGGCGGTTTCAGCATATTAATCCTACTTATAATTTGACCTAAATCACTGTATGACTTGATCATGAGCGATAACATGATGTAGTACAGTAGAAATGATCTTTGTGATATGTGGCTCCAGACAATCAATTCTTTCAAGCTTTTACGTTTATGCTTACACCAAATAGAATGCCTTTAAATTGTTAGTACACTATACTTTTATTACCAAATTTTTTGCCAACAATTCATAAAATCTAAAGTATTGTTTAACTTTTTATGCTAGACATTGTATTAAATGTGAGAATGATAGTAATGGCATGACCAATCATTTTTTTGTGTAATAGTTTACTATTTTTAATCTTATTTAATAATTGTAATGCACTAAAAGTCAACAGTGCTAATTGTCTAGGTATCCAAAGCTAAATGAATAATTTTTAATTTTAAAAGCATAAATTCTTCGACCAAAATTGAATTTTCACGAACAGCTAGTCTCATATTATTATTAAGTTTCAATTAGCTAATGTATCATTGGTATCCTCCATCTTAGACTTTATACAAAGACGCGTTAGTTTTATATTTCTCTCGGTACAGTGAGACCCTTAAACCTAGAGAAAATTCATCTCCCATGCCGATGATTGCAGCAAATACATTTTCTTAAGGTTTCCTTGATGCCTCGTAGATTTTTAATATCCACTTTAGAAACATTTTTTTAGTTTTTTTTGGCATCTTGTATATAATTAAATAATCTTAGTTGCATGTTACATTAAACATAAATTACTATTAAGTGTATACATTTTCTCTCCGTAAATTCTACAGTGTTTAGCGTAATGGTACAACTTTTGCATAGATGGACATAAGATGTGGTTTTTATGTATAAAAAATATTAATAAATTATAATATAAACTTGTAAAGTTTAAAATCACACTTTGAATATATCACTCTGGTTTTTGCTCTTCAACCAATTAAGAATGCCTGTTATGGTACAATATAAATTGTATAGAAAGTACTGTGCGGCCAAATTTTGTGGTTTTGCTAACAATTTTTTTTAATCTCATAGAAATACATTTAATTACTTAATTTATACATTTTAATGTAATTTTCGCCGCACAAGCATAATTGTGACCTCAAGGCTCTCAGGGAAGCCTTGGTTGGATAGAGGTTAAATGGCAAACACTATTTTGATTTCATTTTGAAATAATTTTATGTAAGTTTCTCAATAGACATGTTGATACAAAAATATTTTTTTGGGTAGTAGTCATTTAACCTAAATTGCAGTTGAAAAACTTTCGTATTCGCATAATCTGCTGATAAAACTACACGTGTGAAACTTTTTCAAGCGCTTATAACTTGGAAATCGCTTTTTCTAACACTATAAAGATACTTGAACACGTTCTTTGCGTTTAATATTTTGTTTGCTTGCGGTTATTAATTGAATTCTTTGCCAAGTTTCCATTTCGAAGTTTGCGATACAGACTGGTCCAAACTTCAAATGTAAACATTTTCAATTTTTTAAAAATCTCTTTCTAAAACTATTTCTCGTCGTTTTAAATTACTTGAGTCCAACGGTAAGCAAAATGTTCCATGACTGTTCATTCCATTCAGAAGTAATGATGATGCCATTCTTAACTAGACTATCATGAATGGCGAATCTGTCAAAAATGACAGATCCCAGTTTTAAAAATGCACGATGAAAGGTTTGATTATACGATAGAGTATTCAATCATCAAATCTTGATTTATTCTCTGTATTCTAAAAATTAAAATCAATATTCATGCAATTGACAAGAAATGTTTATTATTATTAGAACTTTAAGTAAAAACTGAATCATCAAAGTGCCAAATAAATGGAAAACAACTAATGTTTGCTCCAATATTTCTCGTAAGAAAAAAATATCAACTTTTTAATAAATAACTTGATACTTACTTCCCACAACAAAAATAATTTTTTTAACAATAAAATCCTAAACCATCAAAAAAAAAAAATCGTGAACATTACAGCATAGAACATGCACCTTACAAGCGTTAATAAATCTGATTGTGGTATTTTTATCAATTTCCCAATTAAAATGCTGAGCAGTATTCGCGAAAGTTTACCCTACATAAGCTTGATTTAAAAATTGGAACAATTATTCTGTTGATACAAAATTTAAGAAAAGCCAATAGCCAAGTATAATCCGGGTCCAGCCATGTGTGCGTATGGCCACGTTAGTGAATTACTGAAATTTTTGCCATTCGATTATTACTAACAAATATCTGAAACAAATGAAGAAATCTGGTTTTTTACTTCAAAAATAATTTGGTAACATTCTATGACACATTTCGAACAAAAAACTAATTGGAATGTATCCTAGACCCTATAACCTGTGCCAAACTCATAGATTTTGAGCAAAAAATACCGTGAATCTCAAATTGGCAGTCAGAGTTAGCGGTCAGCCAGGGGCAAACAGGTGGTGTCAAGGGACCCCATGGCTTAACAAAATAACGAATATCTAGGCCAGTCACAGCTCAGAACAGCTATGAAAAGTATAAAATAAGATTTTATTTAATGCCAGTATACAGCAAATGAAGAAGATAATAACAAATTATTAAAACAAATAAATTACTTTTCTGTACAAAATCATTTATAACTCAGCCTAGCATAATCCCAGACACGTTACATTCAAAATTCATGAAATTTTATTTGTATATTAGAGAATATTCATACCAATACGAGTAAAACATAATTTAAAAAGTTATAAATAAATCAAATGGGCCAAGTCGTCGATTTTTCATGAAAAACTTAATTCATTAAACATGTTAAACATCGATTTTCTGTGACAAATCGACTATAACTGAGCCCAGTATGATCCCAGGCATTTGAAATTGCACGTATAAGCTCTCTTATTGGTATATTGTTAGCACATATTTTTGCCAACGTAGGTGAAAAGCTGTTGAAAAAGTTATAAACAAATTAAATAGGGAAAATGTTGAGTTTTTTGTGAATTATCGGTGATAACTTGGCCTAGCACAAAATAATTCGTATGTTGAGGTTATGGTACTACTATAACTTGGCCCTGTAAGATATTGAAATATCATTGTATGATATCCATCAGTGCTGCTCATAATTCATAGAAACAGCATGTAACGGTTCCAGTTATTTTTATACATATTTTCTTAATGTCTATCTATGTACTTAAATAAAATAATCTTAACTGTATAACGTATGTACACAATCGGAAATGCCTCAGATTATGCTCAGTCAACTTATAAGCTATATTGTTTTAAAGACTAGCAACGTTCTTCCTATTACATTTGTTTACAGCTGTTTAAATATAATTTTACCTCAATCATTTATGTATTGACTGCTGTAATAGTATGCAGGCTACAGTTAAAATCACTCGGGTGAAGCTCAGCATTGCGGTAGACGATTATTTGCGAACAAGCTGATTTTTTCTCTATTTATTTTTTCACATCTTATCTTGAAACATCTCACACTTGTTTGTTCGAATAGTTACTTGCGTTAAATAGTAGTATGAGTAATTATGTCAAATTAAAGATCCTCAAAATCATGCTGAGCCTAATTATAAACAATTTATTTCGAAAAATTAATAATACACCATTTTAATTTAATTACAACTTTTATGATAAATTTTAACCCGTTTTGGCGACAACATATACGAATAAACTGTTGTGAGAATTATAGCAATTGTGACATAGCAGAAAAACAGACGTATGTTTATGATACCAACGCTCAACACCTTTTTCGGAAAATAACAATTTGAACATTTAATATGAAACTCTCACACCTACACCTTTGTAACTTACTTTATAGACTAAATAAGTTCATAAATAGTTTAACTACTGTGACACAGAATTCTATTTGACATAGGATCACCCTAAGCCCCAAAATTGATGCCAAGTGACCTGTTGTACGCCATTATGAAGAACACCAATGTATGTTTTTGTTACATCACAATTGCTAGAACAAATAGGACTTGAAAAGTTTTTTCATCTATAATTTCATGCCTTAATTTAAAATTTGAGTTGAGGTGAGGTGAAAAAAATTCAATATCAGCTGAGCAATACATAGTCAAAAATCGAAAAAAATGCTTTCTTTAAGCTTGAAGAATTTTTAACTCAATATCAATGAGGTTTATGGATATACATCCTAACTGGTTTTTGTTTGGAACATGTCAAAGAATGTCAGCAATTTTTTTTTTTTTTTTTTAGCAAAAAACCGAATTTCCTCAAGGGTAAAATAAAAGTAACAATTGTTACTAAAATTTGTCAATAACACATCCACGCCCACATATGGATGGACCCTGACTATAAATACAATATCAAATAAAAAATTATAATTAGTAAAAAACGTGGAAGTACAGTTTTTATACCAAAAATAATTTTGAGTGATAAAAATTTATCCTCATAACCTTTTATTTTATACCGAAAATAATTTCCTTTATTGTTAGCGTTTTCCATGACCGTTAATTAATTTCAAGGTCAAAGTTTTAATGCAATTAGATAATATTTTCAAAAACCATTGTTTTGGTGTAGTCAATTGTACGTAACGTTAACTAAATGTAAAATAAAATATGAAATTTATATTCAAAGGATACGTAATAATACTTTCAAAGGAATCATGGCGTAAAAAATACATAAGGTGGGCTCTTCGGTCACCGAACTGATCAGCCAATCAGGAGGCTTGGAACAAGCGACCTTTCACATTGGATTTTCCACCAATGAGCGTAGAAAGCGCGTTGTTTAACTACTTGCACTTTATTGCTGAAAATAAATTCAACTCACCTCGAGAAGCAGTATTAAATTACAAGCTTCGTACTTACGATAACGTAAATTAGATTGCCAGAGATGAACGAAAAAACTGACTTCTGATGTTGAAATTCTCATAAAAAGAAAAAAAAAAATTGTAAAATTTGGTTATTGAAATATTTAATAAACTTTATGGATTGTATATTTTACAAATAATCAGATCATCATATAGAATTATATTTATACGTAAAACAGTGCACCTAAAAAATTTTTAACGTATTATTTATCGAGGAAAGTTTTTACCCTGTACTCTTGTTTACGTGTAGCAGTAGTTTAACAACGCGCTCTCTACGCTCATTGGTGGAAAATTCAATATGAAAGGTCGCTTGTTCCTAGCTTCCTGGGGCTCTATCACGACTTTTGATATCTCGCAAAAGTCAGTATTTTTTTCGATAATTCTTATACTGCGCATGCGCACAACCATGATTTAATGTAAATTATCGAAAAAAATACTGACTTTTGCGAGATATCGAAGGTCGTGATAAAGCCCCTGATTGGCTGATCAGTTGGCTGGCTGAAGAGCCTACCTATACGATAATGAAACAAAGACAGCAAAGATTAAAATTACGATCACTAACGTCATACTCGCGTCACTTTACCGGCCAGCTCAGTTCGTTCTGCTTCAATATTTCTAACCAAAAGTTTTGTTACCATATTCGGTGTCGTCTTTACTTTTTTAACGTGGATGTTGATACTAATCTGTGCTTTTGCACTTTACGCTTCGTATAACTAAATTGATCTTAGTTATTGAGATTGTCACAGTTAATAGACCTTTTAACAAGAATAGTCAGTAATCTTAAGTTATTTGTGTCTGACAATGCATTAAGCTCCAAATCGTCCGGAAAGTCCGCGCTATTCTGTCATCAGATGGCGCCAATGCACTTGCACACAGTGAGTAGCTTGACTTCATCATTCATTAGCTTGAAACAACATTAAAATAATAAGCTAGGTTAATAAAAATTAGTTCATTTGATAAAAAAAAGTCTTAAACTTTATTGCACCTCATCTTTTTTTATCTAAGAGCCTGTATAATAATTGTAATAAATGATCTAAAATTGCTCAAAATAAGGAGTAGGTGTGCCTCTCACGAAAGGCAAGTGGAGCACAGACTGCTATACGGCGGCTGCCAAAACATCAGCTGATCATATCTAACCTATTTTGTATGTTAACATAATCAAACAAATATGCTTAAAAATTCTCAACGTTCAGTGTGCCACATGCACCCAATAGAGTGCCAATCTCCATCCACAAGTAGGGCACGTTTTCGCTGTGAGAATAACATGTGGTGCCTTCAGCTCGTGGTCAGTGCTTGTACCACGGGGAGACGCCAGTGGTATCAAATCCACGTAGTTCATAGATATCTTGGAATATCTTGAAAGTCAAGCATTTTATGGTAAGACATAGAGCGTAAAAGTCACAGGAAATTCAATTATAAGTAAGTACTTTTTCATCCAATGTAAATCAAAGTAGGTGTTTTCGTATCACAGCTGTTTAAATTATTAAGAGCGTGCGGAAGTATTATGTAAATATAGTATGTAGTGTATCTCAACGGTGCATTTGCTCAGTGTTCCTCTCTCTCTCTCTCTCTCTCTCTCTCTATACATATATATATATAGAGGTAAGCAGGCGCAACGCACAGTTTTTGCTTGAATTCATCAAACTATTAACGGCTGTTATGACAGAGTGCCAGCACTGATCGACATGAAATGAAAAGGCACTTCAGTTCACTTCATGTTTCATGCTTCATGTATCACTATTAAATGCTTACTTTAAAAAATATAAAAATATCTACAAACTACGTGCATTTAATGCCCTGCTGGCCCCACGTGTTTTACTTAATCTACACCATGAGCGCTGGTGCGTACACTGAAAATGAAATAGTGTACCTGCTCAACTAGAGGTAGGGCAGTTGTTACCTCACTCACACTAAAGCAGAAGCGGCCCAAGACTAGTGCTGTTGCTGCGCGAGACTTGAGCAGCAGCTGCACAAGTCGTATGGTGTACGTGTTGAGCAAACTGCATGGTGCAGCAGCAACGCTAGTCATGGAGTATTTCAAGAAAGCTACATAACAACATAAGTTGAAGTACCCTCTATTCGGACACATAATTTTAGGTAATCCACTATTTCTAAATTCACAAAGAAATTAGCTGTTTTTGCGAAAAAGACGGTTGGCATATAGATAATAAAGTAATTTTTCTGTCACTTGAAAAAAAAAAAAAAAGTCATTTGTGACCGTGTGATCATTGTTTAAAATAATTATAAAGATTCAGTCTCAAAACCCCTATATTCGGACAATGCATTTCTAAATAGTCAAAATATAGGTCCCGTTACGACGTAAGGACCATAATCCAGACAGTCGTGAACATTGAGAAAATGAGGTTATGGCAGATCTTTATATACAGTTATATTTTACTTTAATGGCTTTAATTTGTTGAACAAATGCAAAAAACAAATTATTACTGTATTTTAATACATTGTATACCATTTTTTTGCACTTGTAAGCTAGTGAATTGCTAGATTATGTGCGTCCGAATATGGGGTATAGTTTTAACCGTAGTATCTAATTTCCGGACAGCAGCCAAACACAAAAAACCTCGATTTGCAAGAAAAAACATTTCTTTTAATGGATTATCAAATTAATTCGACACAATGTTGTAACTATCTTAAATTAATTCGATACTGTAGATTACAAATAAATTTATTCTTTCAGAAATTGTAAACAAATTATGTAATTATCGCTGCTGTCCGGACATAGGTCCGAACAACACTTTTGTCCGAATATAGGGTACTCTACCTTACGCATTAAGAAAAATCGGTATAAATTCATAACACGTTTACGCATAAAAGTATTGTGCGTGGTGTAACGCACAATTTAACAGATAATTGATTGGTCAGCCTAGATAAATAACAAGGTTCACGCTCTGATTGCACTGCACACAAGAGACAAGAAGCATCTGATGCATAGAAGGCATGAGTAGCAGACACCTTAAGATGCGAGTGCCACTGACGTACAAATCTGGAATGTGAGCTCCCCTGAATTGTGCGACTGCTGCACAAGTGACTAAGATAAAAAGTATTAGGGTATTTTGTGTAATTTTTGCACGTGCTGTGGCGGAGGATGCACAATTTTGTTTTCAGTGTATTGTTTTATCCCCTCCAGGTATATTCTCGAAGCGTATAGCATTAATGAGAGACTTCTTAATAAATTTATCAATAAAAACTTATTTTCATCACAAACATTTTGCGAAAAAGTGTGTTCCAGCGTTAACTTATCTTTTTATTTCTCTTTTTTTTATCTCTAAAAACTTTTATAATTTAATTATATCTTTTTTCAAAGTTAAAGTGCCACTACTGTCCCACTCTACTCCATTCCTTAAGTTTAAGCCCATTGCTGAACAGTACTAGAACTCAAAGACATAAATTTAGTAAAAAAAAACTTCTGATAAATTATATAATGTAATAAATGATTATTATTCAGAAAAAAAAATTTCTCAAAATGAAAAAATTCAAATCCTCTAAAAATAAAGATAATATTTGAACAAAAATTGACTATTGGATAAAAAATACATTAATTATAAAAGGAAATCTTATGATAGCTCAATAGTTCATCGTACTACATCTAAACAATTCAAAAACTCATTAGTTAATAGCTTATATCAAAGAGATAAGAATGAATTATTCGAAATTTTTTCTCTTTTTTTGTATGATGAAGATTATTTTCATTGTAAAACAAAATTGATGATGGTTGTAAATATAATCAAAAAATGAAAATTTTATGTCGATTTCATTGTTGGGAATGGATATTTCAAAAATGTAAGAATTCCAAAGATTATTTTAACATATTGATTAACTCGAAAACTTATGGTACGTCACTTGAAATCCAAGTTTTGTGCATATAATGAATTTACTCATTAACATTGTTGTTCAAAATTCTAAAAACGTGTTATATTTTGGTGATTGTTTAAATGATTTAAAATTAAATATTCAATTCTCAGGAACTGTGGATTCAGGTATATTTAAGTTGTTGTGTTATAAAAATAGTGATATTTAAAAAAAAACTACGAAATATTTTGTATGTTGAATCATAGATGAGAAAAAAATCTGAGAATAACAAAGTAAATAATTCGTTTAATAATGAAAATTTGAATCAAATTTTGAATGGTATCCTAAATCAAAATATTAATTCATTAGTAAATCCTGCGTTTTATGGTGAAATGAGTTATAAGTGTATGTATTATTCAGCAGTAGTTTAGCCAAAAGAAAGAAAAAAGTCAACATGTTGTCGTAAAGGAAAAGTTCGTCTTAGTCCGTTAAGTAAATATAATTTAGAATTAGAAGAACTTTAACTTTATGATGAAAACTTAAAGACGTTCGGTAGAGATAGCGGGGGGAACCACTTGCGGGGCAAGGGGGAAGTAGCGATGAGTGAAAACTTGGCATCACCGCACGGGTCTCCAATGTGTAAGTGTTCATGTTCACACATATATACACACATCTGGTGGTGTGTACTCTGCAGTGTCTGCACTGTCTGCTGCGTCGGTTACGGCAGCGTATGTGTGTATTTGTAATGTATTTGTGCTAAAGATGTAAGTATTTGATTTTTATTTGTTATAAAAATGTAATATAAATGAGTAAATAATTAAAAAGACTTGTGACAGATATATGAACGTACAATTATGTTCGTAGCTAATGTAAATAAAATTCTTGATAAAATTCCATTAATAAAAGTAAAAAACTATTATACTATTTCTACAGACTGTCTAACAAACCAAACAAAATACATTTCAACCTATTATTATATCGGGGACGGCTGACACAACAATTTTTTGTTCATTCTTACATCGTAATTAAATATAAGCGTTTAAATTATTTAAGATATGATCGAAAAATTAAGAATTGAATGTTATCAAGGCTTATTAGACGCAATTGTTGATAGTGCATCCAAAATTTTTGAACATTTCGATCCAAAGGAGAAATTTGGGAATCTTTTTATACTTCCATCTACATACATCAAAGAGGATATATGCAGAAAATTTATCAAGCAGCAATGTCTGAAGAGCAAATGTGGTAGACCAGATTTTTTTGAAATAGTAACATGTAATCCCGAATGAAAAGAATTAAAGTTAATTTTATCTACATGTTCTAAAAATACGACACCAAATGATATTCCAAACATAACTGTTAGACTATTTTACTGGAAATTGAGGCCCTGGATCGAGGAACCGGCTCCGCGCTCGGAACCTTCGAAAAATGCTGTCAACAAACCGAAATTTCAAAAGTTACCAAATCATTCTGTAAAAAATATGAGCTTATGCAGAATATAAAAATGCATGTTTCTTCTATTAAAAGTTTTTTTGTTCAATCAGTAGTTTTTCAGATAAAAATTAAATACTGCAAAATTCGCTCTGCTTGAAATTCTTGATTTTATGAACTTGAATCGCCGTATCTCCGCAGAAAATGCATTAATCGACTTGAAATTATAAACGTAACTTAACTAGGTATAGGCGATGCTAATAGTATTACTAGAAAAATGAATAATATTAATAATTCAATATTATTTAATTAAAAAGTGCGCAGCATCAAAGGTTATGGCATTCATGATTCACTGATAAAAAGTGTGCTACGAAGTTTCGAGTTGGGAAAACTTTCAGCGAGAAAGTTATTCCTCTACGTATGAAGAAGTTTTCTTCCAAATTTCAATGAAATCCAATGAGTATTTCCAGAGATACAGCGATGTTAAGTTGCGGCAGGTATCGCGCACAGTGCAGCAGCTCAATCTATACGAAAGCCCATGGTATAGATTGAGCTGCTGCACTGTGCGCGATACCTGCCGCAACTTAAAATCGCTGTATCTCTAGAAATACTCATTGGATTTCATTAAAATTTGGAAGAAAACTTCTTCATACGTAGAGGAACAAAATTCTCGCTGAAAGTTTTCCCAACTCGAAACTTCGTAGCACACTTTTTATTAGTGAATCATGAATGCCATAACCTTTGATGCTGCGCACTTTTTAATTAAATAATATTGAATTATTAATATTATTCATTTTTCTAGTAATACTATTAGCATCGCCTATACCTAGTTAAGTTACGTTTATAATTTCAAGTCGATTAATGCATTTTCTGCGGAGATACGGCGATTCAAGTTCATAAAATCAAGAATTTTAAGCAGAGCGAATTTTGCAGTATTTAATTTTTATCTGAAAAACTACTGATTGAACAAAAAAACTTTTAATAGAAAAAACATGCATTTTTATATTCTGCATAAGCTCATATTTTTTACACAATGATTTGGTAACTTTTGAAATTTCGGTTTGTTTACAGCATTTTTCGAAGGTTCCGAGCGTGGAGCCGGTTCCTCGATCCAGGGCCTCAATTAATGTCAGTTTTGAATGACATCATTAAAAACATAATATTCGATTAAGTATTACGTTTATACGTTTATACCATCGAATTCTAAAAATGTGGTCCATCTCATGCACACATTTTAATAACTTTGCATCCTGATTGAAAAAATTATTTCACCTGAACAATTTGGTGCAATTATTTCAGCTAAAATTCCTTTTGGTAATACAAAACTTACAAAATTAGTGATTATACACATGCTGTATGGACCCTATTCGCCAGGTGCATGTCATACAGCGCCACCCCTGGTGTCAAAATCATGCAACCGTGGATACCTACATTATACGTCAACAGCATACACTGATGCACACTTTTAGTAATAACTAATTAATTAGCAAAAAATTAGTGTATTTATTCATCTCATAATAGATGTTATCATCAAAGCAGGCTTTAGGAATATCACACACTCGATTTGTTTTCACTCTAAAGCCTTAAAAAAAGGTAAACAGTTGGTTGAAAGTAGTCATGTGTGCAATGTTATAGAATTTCAAAGTGATGGAGTTCCTAATTTGACAAGTGCTCTCGTAATAAGGTAGACCTCGGTAACTTCAGCTCCCGACAAAGTTGACCTGCATGTACGTTTTATTCAGGTTATTTTGAAAATTGTCTAAGTTGCAATGCACTCGAAAAGTACCTTTATGCACAGTTGGATAATCATCGAAATTGACGTAATTTTACTGTAATCTGTCTTTGCGCTACTGTTACACTGAACAACAGAGCACTTTCTTACACCCATATTTCATAAACGTCTAAATAATAGAAATCACAATGATCATCTCATTTCGCGTAACTATCTTTCTTTTTGCCGTCTGCTTCTGTGAGTGTGCTCTGGATCGAAAACTAGCGAGGGTTCATTAATATATTGTTACATTCAAACATTTTACAACCGTTCTTGGCACCACAGTTCATTTTTTTACATTTGTGTAACTGCAATTTTATAATATTGATACTAAATACTTAATTAAGCAAAAATGACAGTAATTTGGTATCCCAGGTTTCCTGTTTCCTGTTTTCGCCACTACGCACGCTGGCCTCGACTCATCTATTGGGATTATGCCTCTACCACGTGACCTCAGTATATATATGACTAATATAGAGGAGAAATAACACAGGTCTTATGAGAGGAATCTTGTTTTTATTTTTTTTTTTCACACTTAGAAAAATATTGAGCTCCAAAAGGTTGTTAATTCCATGTTACTGACATTACAAGAGTTACGTAGTTATTTTTTTCCTTTGGTGAATTCGTTTATGAAGGTTGAAAAAGCGTTTAGAATGTATACGGAGTGCCGTTAACCCTACTTTGAGCTGTTCGTTTCAGCTGTTGCTGCTGCTGCACACAAAGATTCTTTCCCTTTACAAACATGGTGTACGTTCGGCCTTCACTCGCGTGGTGGCATGACATCACTCGCTTAGCCGAGTGAACTTCGAGCGTTCATCGAAAATTCGGGGGAAGGAACTACGTTCACTGGGATTTTCTAGTGAACGCACTCGTAGAGCCGAGTGAACTTCGAGCGTTCATCTAGAATTAGGAGGAATGAATTGCGTTCACTAAGATTTCCAGTGAACGCACTCGTAGAGCCGAGTGATACCTAATTAGATATTGGTATGTGTGTATTTATATGGGTATATAAGTAAGAATGTTGAACTTGCATGGTATAAATATTTTGAGGTTAACAGCTACTTAATAATATACTAGTTATGAAAAAGTTTTATCTCGGATATATAATATTTATTACTATTCTACTGATGGAGAGAGTACTAATACAACATTATTGGGTAAAATGTCAATAAATGAAATAATCATGGTACTAAATAATTAGTAGTTTATTAAAGATTGGATCAGCTTAATACAAATACATTTATTATTTCAGAACAATAAGCACTATTTAAAAATACAATTTTGGGTCAGCAGTAAAAAATGTATATTTATAAAAATTTTTAATATTTTATTTGACCAACTACATTATTGCTATTACAAGGCAAAGAGAACTTGAGTGTAAAAAGTCATGACTTTTAAAATTTTTTTTAAGTCCTTGGCCTAAGAGCAAAATATCACAGTGACCAAATACAGGTACTCGATGGGAATGATTACAACTACTACAGCCAGTGTGGCTGAAATTTTGTGCAGGTAAGTTGACAAAAAGTTTTTAAGTGCTCAATTAACTTGTGGTACCCAGACAAGAGTGCACAAAAGGATTTTAGAGCTGTCAACATTGGTTTGTGGGACTATCCACAACCTCACTAATCACCGTATAAGCCAGTTGTAGGTATCTGAATGTCATACTCATCTAGACCCTAGAATACAAAACCAAACTGAATACAGCAACTATTTAATTAACTTAACTGGTCCAAAACCTACATTGTCATGAATTGAAAATGCATTAACACTGCTTTCCTAAAGATAATGCTAGAAAAAATTGCAGTAACCAGTTTGGTGTGATGCATGGGTATAAATATTCAGATGCCTACAATTGGCTAATACAGTGATGAGGGAGGTTGTGGGTGGTCTCGCAAACTGATTTTGGCAGCTCTAAAATCATTTTGTGTACTCTTATCTGGGTACCACAAGTTAATTAAGCACTTTAAAACTTTTTGTCAACTTGCCTGCACAAAATTTTAGCCGCACTGGATGTAGCTGTTGTGATCACTCCCATGGAATACATGTATTTGGTCACTGTGATATTTTGCAGGACTCTCAGATCAAGGACTTGAAAAAAATTGAAATTTTATGACTTAATTTTTACACTCGAATTCTTTTTACCTTATCCCAACTATCAAAATAGTATGACAGTTACTGTCATCATAAGAAAGGACATAAAATTTTACTTTCTAGCTACAAATTCTAATCTCCCATGATCGCTATAGCTACACAACAATGTAGTCATAAGTGAGCTATAATAATACAAACATCGATGATTTCAGTGAAGGTTAGGCTGTCACTCGGCTCTACGAGTGCGTTCACTGGAAATCTTAGTGAACGCAATTCATTCCTCCTAATTCTAGATGAACGCTCGAAGTTCACTCGGCTCTACGAGTGCGTTCACTAGAAAATCCCAGTGAACGTAGTTCCTTCCCCCGAATTTTCGATGAACGCTCGAAGTTCACTCGGCTAAGCGAGTGATGTCACGCCACCACGCGAGTGAAGGCCGAACGTACACCATGTTTGTGAAGGGAAAGAATCTTTGTGTGTGCGCTACTGCTGCTGATGCTCAGAGATAAACAAACAGCTTAAAGTAGGGTTAAACGGCACTTCGTATACGTTCGAAACGCTGTTTCAACCTTCATAAACGATTTACCAAAGGAAAAAATTACTACTTAACTCTCATAATGTCAGTAACATGGAATTAACAACCTTTTAAAGCTCAATATCTTTTTAGGCGTGAAAAAAAAATAAAAACAAGATTCCTCCTTTAAGACCTGTGTTATTTCTCCTCTATATTAGTCATATATATCCTGATGTCACGTGGTACAGGCATAATCCCAATCCCCTCCGATCACTTGCACCTGGCCAATACGAAGTTCTTGTGTGATTGATAAAAGATGTACAAAAATTTTTCCAAAATCGTTTACAAACGTAACTTTATTTCAAACAAATAATAACCCTAAATATAAAAGAAAAAATAATACTTTTGAACAACATGATCATAAACTTAAAAAAAAAGATAAAATTTTAGTAGATAATTTCATGATTATACCGTATAATAAATTTTTGATGATAGAATATAAATGTCATATCAACGTCCATTTCTGTGCATCTATTCAAAGCATTAAATATATTTATGACCACACACTTGAAGGTAGTGCCAAAGAATACATCAAAATTAAAAAATTGAATGACCGAGACGAAGAAATATTTAACGAAATAAATAGTTACGTTGAAGCAAAATACGTAGGTCCAATGGAAACAGCTTGGAGATTGCAAAAATTTCCAATTTGTGGTAGAAATCATACAGTTGTAAATTTATCTATTCATCTTGCCTACAAACAAAAACTCGTATTCGAAGGAAATAGTATTCAAACTGTTATAGAAAACTACGAAACACAGTTAACAGCTTGGTTTAAATTAAATAAACATGATGACTTTGCAAAATCCATAAAGCATGTGAACATTTAAGAATACATTTTTGATTGTAAATTAAAAATTTGTCATAAAAAAAAAAATGTCAAAAAAAATACTGCAACAGGTAGATTAAACATTGTATCTCCAAAAGATCATGAAAGATTTTTTTAAAACTTTTATGAAGTAAATTTACTGGATCAGCATCGATCAAAGATATTGAAACATATAAAAGAAAGTCATATTAAACTGTTGGAGACACTGCAATTGTAATGGGTTGAATAAACAGTAATAAAAAAATAGATGACATTTTTTACTAAGCCTTTGCTGTTATGTTTCCATATCAATGGAGACAATTTTTTGCTTGGTTTTTAATCTCAGAAAACGTTCCAGGTTATAAAACATAGAATAAGGATTTGCCGGATAAAGAAAAATATTTAGCTCTTTTACATATTCAACAAATTTTTAAATCAGAAGGTAAATTATGCAAATGCTTTAATTTATCTACAACAAAAAAAAAATTGAAAAATAAAAGAAAAGATATAGATAAGAATATACGTTTCAGTAAAAAAATGTTAAACTCAATGTATAAAAGTTTGAATAATGACCAGAAAAAAATATTTTATATTATATGCGAAAAAAAAAATTTCTTTATAGATAATCCGGTGGGGTTAAAGAAACCTTATTTGTATAGAACGTTAATTTATTTTCTTATTTCTCAAATTAAAAAAATCATCTCAAAGGTATGGACTAGCATAGCATCAATTTTGCTTTTAAAGAGGATGACAAGTCATAAAACTTGTAGACTTTTCATAAATTACAATAATATAGACAGTGCCCTTTAAGAACTCGAGTTAAATAAAAAAAAATTTAGAGAAGTTGATTGAATTATTTGCAATGAAGTTTCAATGATTTCAAAAAAAGTTTTGGAAATAGCTGACAGAATGTTAAAAGATTTATGTAAAACTAAAAAATATTTTGGAAACATAAGAGGTGGTCTTCGTCAAATTCTCCAAGTGATCAAAAACGGTAATAGAAAATTATAATCGAACAAACTATTAAATCTTTATTTTTATGGAACTCATTTTAATTTTTATAACTAAAAAAGAATTCTGACGATACAAGATTTTTAAAATTATTACTATAAATTGGGGAAAAAGAAATAAAAACATTAAACATTCCTAAAAGTTGGATATCAAATGATCTATGTTTTAAAATGTTTTCTAATACCTACAATTGTTCAATAATTAGTGTTATACTAACATCACATATCAAGTACACCTGTTATGTGAGTAATTAAATTCTCAAAAAATTTACTGGAGAAATTGAAACTTACTATAGTATAGATAACGCAACTTATAAAAGGATTGATGAATCAGATGATAATATTTATTAAAATGTTTTGATGGAAATATTGAATAATATTCATGAAGGATTACCACCTTCTGAAGTAAATCTAAAAATAAGTACAGTAGTGATGTTACTCAAAAATTTAAGTATATAAGATGGACTGTGTAATGGAACACGCTTACGAATCACGAAATTATTACTATATAATATAGGAGGAGAAATAATAACTGGAGAAAAAGTTTGAAATAGAGTCTTCATTCCAAAAATAACTTCAGTCACAGAAAATACCTTAACATTACCTTTTATTTTGTATCGTAAACAATATACAATCTTTGTGGCATTTGCTATGACAATATACAAATCTCAAGGTAAAAGTTTCGATAATGTACGTTTGTATTCAAGAAAACCCTTATTTTCTTATGGTTCATTATATGTGGCTTCATTAAAATGCAAAAATAGAAATAATTGATTAATTCGATTAAAAAGAAAAGAAATAGCAGAAATAAAAAAATATTGTTCTAAAAAAGATATTTACTTAATTAATTAATGGACTATGCTCGATAATTTTTATACATAACTTGGCAATATTTATGGCTGGAAATAAAAAGTTATTGTATTTATAAATATTCCATTATTTAACAAATATGCATGACATGATGTATTCTTTTTTTTAGTGTAATACTTTTTTGTTAAGAAAATTTAATTTTAAATTTTTTAAAACAAAAATCTCTAATTTTTCTCATATAATATATTACAATATAATAGTTTAGTATACATGTCATGAAGAAATTATTATAATTGTTTCTAAGAAGTTTGATTAGTTTTATCATCGTTTTATTTTAAGTTAACCATAAAATTGAATTTTGATTTATTGATGTACAAAATTGAAGTACATTAATAATTATTTATACATAACACGTATACGTCGAAGGAATCGGTAAAAATCAGACGGGCTCTTTAAATTGAGATAATATATGGTTGATTCTGCTGTAACTTACTCAAATCGTGTCCGGTACTTATACTCACGTGCCGTAATGAAATCCAAAACTTAAAAAACGTCAAATAGTGTTGTTGACTTTACTTGACATATTATCTTATACCAATATATTGATCCCTTCATTGAGATAATCGATCATTTCGAGACATTTTCCATTCCAACCCATGTCCGCAACTCAATTTCTTTCATGAAAGCTTTCACCGGTAAACAATAAAGCTTATATGCCACTTAGGCGTGTAAGCATTATATACTCTAGCTATTGGTGATTAGATTTGTACCTTAGTCACACCAAAAATCGACAAAGACGAGTAAGTTTTCACTGCATACATTTTGTCCGCATATTTGCACCATAATCGCGGTTTTAGCAAAAATCAGTTCAAACTAGTAACTTTATGGACTGGAAATGCTAACCAATGGTCACTTTTCAAAATATGGGACTAAAATGAATAAATCCTCATGGTAGTAGTACCTGAAGTTGTTACCTCTCGAATAGCCAAGCTCTTCTTTTTGCGTATTTCGCGCGTACCAATATTTCATTCCGTTCTGACCCCCATGGAATAACCACTCGATGTACGTATGCAGGTACGCAAACTACAGTTTCTTATAGCATTTGAGGCTAGTAAATAAAGTATGAGTGGACAAGTCATTGTAATACATCTATGAGTCGTACGAGCACTACAAACTTTAAAAATTCCATTCCGATCCTACCTCAACTCGAAGTGCCGTTTTTTTTCGTTTTAGAGAAATCAATCCCAGCCAAACTTTTTTTTCATCACTGTTGGGCTAAAAGACGAGACACGTGTCTCGGGGTTTCGTCCAATTGGCCTCTTTTCGCTACATAAATGAAAAAACGGTAGTGCTACTTCCAACGTTGGTAGCCAAGTGGTGTACTCCATTAGTTGGCTTTGTCTGGGCTTAAATGAAAGCAAAAACATAGTCCTAATAATTAAAACAAAAATCTTTTTTTTATGCCCCGAATGTAAAGTTATAGTGATTTTATGAAAAATACTGAATTTAAGCCAAAATCACATTATTAGCAATGTTTACGCTCTAACTGAAACAGCTGTAACTTTTGAATGGAGGCACAAAATCGAACAAATTTTTTTTTAATCTGTAGGTCTTGATCCCAGCTTTTATTTCAGCCCAATAAGAACACTGAAACAGTTAAAAGAGCTTAGCTACACGTGCTAGAAAGTGATACAATTCTTTAAAAATTGATGAAAACTGACTCTTATACAATTTCGTATAACTTCTGACCAGCAAATTTTATATTTGCATCGCTTCAGATATTTGTTACTGATGTTGTGTACAGTCGAAATACCATGAATAAAACTTTTTTTAACTAACTTCTTTTTAAAAAAATTTTCAAGTCGATTTGAGCAAGTTACAGTAGAATCACCCATATATAAGTATACACAGAAGTTATTAATATATTCAAAAAATATATAAACTGATACAATACTTCAATCAAATATATGTATACATATGGTTTTAAATATAATCCTGATTTAAAATTGGAGACGGGGAGTTCTGTCTGAATTGAAAAGGTTATTCACTTCACCTTTTTAAATTAGGCGATACTTAAGCGGTTATTATCATTTAAAATTTATATAACGTTTGAATTTGTATGTGTAGTTGTATCAAGTCATATACATAAATGTAAGAAAAAACGAATGTTTCATTGTTTCAAAATAATAGTAACACAAAAAAAATCAAAGCACCAAGAACTTAATACTTATAAGTGAATTGAAACATTTTGATGAGGATTATATTATGATTTTAATTAATTATTTATAAATATTATTTTATAATTGAACATAAATTATGTACATCATCAATATGTACTAAGTCCGTTTATTTGCCGTCTTGGCGGTGTGGAGAAATAAATAAAAAAATTATTTTTGAAACTCAGTATAGTTGAATAAATTGTAAATAGGGGTAATTAATACTTAATCAAAAAAGGTTGTAAGGAGACAATGAAAATGGTGTGGAGGAGCTGTGGGGAGTCTGTGAAGGGTTTCAGGAAAAAGTGAGAAATGTCAATTTACGGTGAAAACAGTTGAATTTTAGCTTATTTGTGGGTGGTATATGGCGGGGCTGTGAAAGGGGGGGGATATGTAAAATGCCCCACACAAATTCGAGGTGATACCATAGAGAAATAATAAATAAAGCAGAGAAGCGAGACTGAGGCAAGTCCACTGGAGCAGAGAGAGAAGAGGTTTCGGTACCTGTCTATCTCTCTCTAATTATGCTCTGATTGGTTGAGACTCACATCACCACATATTACAACCTAAGCCCCTCCCACTCTGCGTACGATAAGTATTAACTAATGCAAAGTTTCAGTGATAAGCGAAAATAGCTGAATCGGATAAATGTTTTGCACCTGTATTACCCAGCTTCCTGTTGTGTATTCAAATCTTTTTTTTTTCTTTTCTTTTTTCTTTTTTTATACAAGATAATGCAAATAACAATTCCTAAATATTCTTCATTTTTTATTAAACACATGGTATATTTTATTAGAAAATGATTATTTTGCATATTAATCTCTATGAATGAGATTGTCAGATGTAATAAAATATAAAAATTGTAAGTAGGTACGCAAATTGTATTTATTGACCTTTGAATATCGTTAATTTGTTATACTGCTTGCAAATTCCTAATTTTATATCATTAAGTTTGTCACTTTAATGTTTCAATCGCTTGTCAATATAACTTTAAATAATTAAACTTGAAACTTTTTGACGATGATTCTGAAAAGGCTCCTGATCAAAACAGTGATTAGAATTACACAATATTGACGGTGGTATTATTTTTAAAGTTTCTGTCATAATTTTTACGAAAATGTTTTTTGATAACAACAAATGTTTATTTTGCCGCAATGTTTTTTCAGTGGCATGACATATAAAAATAACGTCATTACTTGCAAACTTCAGCCCTCCTCTATTTTTTAGTGCTATCAAACGAGAATCATTATTTTACGGATGATAGTAGAAATACATATAAAACAATATATTTTTTGTTTTAAATAATGAGCAACTGATCCAGCAGTGTATTCGATCATTTCATCCAAGTATTCTGTTTCGACCCATCCATCTTTTTTACTGTAATCGTGTTCCACGAAATTATAATTGCAATGCAATAAATAATTAACACGAATAGATGCAGTTTCGTTTAATAAGAGAGGGTGCCTTTCTTGCTTTACATTAGTTGTCTGATTACTTGGAAATTTTTGAAATGGCACTGATATTTTATTTGCTGTGGTATTATTTGATGAAGAATTATGGTTTGCAGTATTAGATATCAGTAGTGTATCATCTTGGGGAAGGCAATTTGCAGACGCTGAAATCGTCAGATTAAAGTTATTCAATAGTAATTTTTTATATGCTGATGTAAGTTGCACTGCTGTGGGGTTCATGGAGAATCCATTCATTCGTCTAATTAAGGCAAATAACATTTCTACATAGCCCTGCGATAATTTATAGGAAAAAAAAAATAAAAAGGAAACGTACTTTTTCAGAAGCAGTTGGATGCATAGTGCGTACAAATTTTTTAAACAAATTATTAAACCAACGAATCCAGTTTTTACGCAACTAGCTTGCAAAACTGGTTTTCTAATAATTTGTATTTGACTAGTATTTGCAACATTCTTCAGTTTGCTTTTTTTTTCACGATCGGCACATCAACTTTTAAATGTTCAATATATGTTACCCACGAATCAATTTTTTGCTTTTACTCATCTAAGTTGTCTACTGTAACAGCACATCTTCCAGGATTTTTACAAAACTTATTTTTAGTACTTAAAGCATCAAAAATATCATTGAAAATCTTACAAAAATTGAAAGTTGCTCGGGCACCAACAAAATCTTTGTCTTTCATTGCATACTCAAGAAAATGTAGAGCAATTGACGTACTCGTGCTAAGGGTTTGAGAGATTAAAAATACTTTCATTTTCTTATTGTAAAAAATTGACGTGCCGAATGCAAATTTTGCTTGCACAATGCATTTCCTCTTTGTATTGATTATCATTTAATTTTACAATGTAATTACTATCAATATAATAAGAATCATAAATTATAGGCCCTTTTGTCGCAAAATAATTTCGGACTAGTTTTAACATGGTACGGATAAAAAAAAGCATATACAGGTGATGAAGTTACTGGGTGATTAAAAAAGATTTAAAACTATCTTTACAATTGTAGTCGAAGTTTGCGCCTAGAATTTTACACGACCTTTGATTAGATTCATCACGATCGAACGTTACACTACATACCTCTACATTATAGTCGTAGAGTTTCATTAATAAATCGGACAAAAGAATACTTTTATCTTCTCCAGTCAACGAATGTGGTAAGTAATACGCAACAGGGGTTTTATAATTTTTGTTTATACACACGAGCATAAATACTAGAGCCTTCGTAGCGTTTTGCGCATTACCTAAATTATCCAAGCCCTCCAGTTGACCACCTAAATCGACTAATCCTTTCCATTCATGCGAGTTCTTACAGTAATACGCCCACTCCTTGATGTTCATTTCATCAAACGTTATGTTGAACACCAAGTGCTTGTTATTTTCTTCATTTTCTTTCACCATTGAAAGAACGTGCTTCAATATTTCCTCGCTAATACCAGGCTTGTAGTTCTTCGACGACTCCCAAGCATTCAGCGTTCCAACGCACGGCAAACACTTCAAAAAGCTTTTCCTTACCATCTCATAGGCTGCCGGTGAATGAAAATGCAATCCCCTTGCAAAATTTTTTTAAGTTGCAGGGAATAGAACAGTTCTTTTCTTCTCTTTCATTTCTTGTCTCTTTTATATGTTCAGGTAAGCCCTGCATTCAAACATAAATAATGAGACAAAAGCACTGACATGTGATATAAGAAAGTAAATGTATAGTAAAACACAAGAAGTTTGACAGAAACATGAAACATATTATGCTTAGTTTAGGAATACACTGCAATTGAACCTTAATAATAGAAGAAAAAAAAATTTCTTTAAAACTGTAAGATATTCTGAATGAGAAGAAAAATCGAAAAATAGGATAAAAAACAAGTATTTTAAATGTATCAATGATTTTTTACTTACATTCATTTTTGTTATGCGCTATGCAACACGACAAGTGTAATTCTTGCATACAATATCTTAAAAATATGTTATTAAAAATGTGAAAAGTAGAATAAACAATAAAAATTTCAATTATCCTTAAATAATTGTTAGAAGAAATTAAAATTTACTTAAATAGTAGTTTGAATGTCAAAAGATTTAAATATTGGTGTACAAATAGATTAAAATTACTATTTCATGTTAAAACAGAAAAAAGATCGACAAAATAAAAAAAATCAATAAAAATAAGTCCATTAGTATGTGTAAATAAAACTTTTTAAAAAAACAGTGCTCTGCAATAGCAAAACTGTAGTTTTCTTTATCATGGAAGAATTAGGCTAATTTTTTTAAAAATTTAAAAAAATTGAAAAAAACAGTTCAACAAGCACTTCTAGATATTCTGCAACAACAGAGGATTTCTCATCCCTCAAAGTCTCGACCAACTCTTTAAAATTTCCAATTTTTTTTTGCTGCCTTTTAATCTGTTTATTAGATAATGCGATTTTTTTTTTTTTGAAATACCACAAACTTCAAAAAGTCATTCCATGCTTCTTCGGAAACAAAATGGTTTCTACTAATGTAACTAGTTTTTTCTCCCTCCTTAAATCGAAATTTCTTGTTGACTCTGACCGTTTCATCGTCTTCTGTCCGTTTTCTGTTAAAGATGAAAAATAATGTTGTATTTATGTATTTACAAACATATGACCAATAACATTCACAAAAACTGTAACATCAAAACAATGGATATTCTTGATACATCAAACAAAAACTAACGTATGCACCTTTTTGAATTTGAACACACGTTTGTATTGTCATTCGAGTTTGCATGACTGTCCTTCCATGCTACCGATGCACATTCTTTCAAACTGCTGGAGGGCGAGATCATTCCATCATCATCTTTGTTATTACTGTTGCAACTGTGAATATTTATAATCATAGGTAATTACATTTCCCATCAAAACTTACACATATATTAATATATTGGTATATACATATGTAACATTGATCGACATTTCAAATAATTCTGCTGTACAAGCAAGTTTTTGGAATATATTAACAATTACATATTTTATGTTACCAAGTTGTTGAAATACATGTTTCATATTAATATATCATGTGACCAAGTTGCTAAAATTAAAAAATAGTATACCTACCATTTTTTAATATTGGTTACCGCCTTTGTTGATAAAATACTACCAACATCAGTAGCATCAAAGGCATGCAATGTTATTACATTTTCAATTTGTGGCAGGTGCAGTTCAGATATCGTTGTAATGCTACCACTGTAAAAAAATGAAACCAATTTAAGTACCATGTCCCAAACTTTTTAACTGGCAACAAAAAACAAAACAATAAAGTTCTTACTTTCGTCGATTGCCCTGTGTTATCGTGTTAGTTACATCAAGCAAAACAGATGATCTTTCTTTTGGAACAGCATTCGATAACAATCATTTTACTGAAGTACTATATCCATAGGTGTCATGAAAAGACAGAGCTTCAAAATGATCGCTGCAAACAGTAGACGTCTTCATAACTTTACAATCCCCAATAGCCTCTATCCACTTTTGTTTCATTTCTGCATCATTTGGAAATCTAGAATTGTTGAATAATAACACTTTTTATCACAACACAATACTTAGTACAATATGTAACTTTCAACTTTCTTGTAAATTAAATAAATTGGTCAGTGTTTCGACGCATATAACCTACACTTTTTAAAAAACTTGCACACAATACTCACTTATGAAAACTTCGGCTCCTATCGAAAGGGTTGCATTCTTTCTTGCAAATAATGCATGTTTTCGTCATGTTAGTTAACTCCTACTTAACTATATGTGTACGTAAACTACCCCATTTCTCATTTACTTGTTAAAAGTTGAAAGCATAATAAAGACGATGCCGTGCACAATATGTACCTATACATATTCCTCACATCATGTATTTAAATCTCTGTACTGTAGCCAATCAGGGCAGAGTTAGAGAGAGATGGACAGGTACCGAGATCTTTTCTCTCATTCTGCTCCAGTGGACAGTGCTACTTACATGAGACCCTATGAGGCTCTTTTACAGTCAAGCTTGAATCAGATGGCGCCAGGGCACGTCGCGGCTGTCATGGCCGTTTCACTCACACAACATTACTTTTCAGTATTGTATGTATATAGGAAATTAAAGTGTAGTGGTAAAGCGCAATATTTGAAATTTTGAAATGAATAAGGAAGACAAGAAAGAAAATTATGGGAGCTTAAAAGTTTCAGAATTGAAAAAGCTTTTAAAAGGGAAAGGAGAAAGAGTCAGTGGAAGAAAAGCAGAACTCGTGGGGCCAAATGGTCGAGGCATAAGCCATGACTTGGGAGCGGCAAAAATGTTAGTCTCCCAATTGCTTCGAGCCACTTTTTTTTCATCACACTATCAGAAGGAAATTTAAATTTTACTTTCTTATCGCAGGATATTACACTGCACTTCATTTTTCCTACTATCTTTAAACGTAAATGCAAACAAAAATTGTCTGCAAACAACAGCAATCATTTACAAAGGTTGTGTCTTCTGCTTTGCTCATCATATAGATAGGCTCACGGACACAATACACAACTGTAAATTTTACGGTGTGTAAGTGCGACGGCCATGACAGCCGCGACGTGCCCTGGCGCCATCTGATTCAAGCTTGACTGTAAAAGAGCCTCATACCTTCCCTGCTCTATTTATTATATCTCTATGGGTGATACTCGTAGCACAGGTTTTAGTATGCGTTATTGCCGCATGATGCTTTTTCAAATTATAAAATGGCGCTAAATTGGCGCTCTTTTTTTTGAACAAGTCAAATAGGACAGGTTTTAATTTTAATTTCATTTATTTTTGTGTAGGCTATTCGGCGCTAGTAGTCGCGTCTCACCTCGAATAACTATATAATGCAGGGATGTATATATATATATACACTAGTGGGACGAAGCCCTTTGCTCGCTCCGCACACCAACCCCCCACCGACCACTGTTTGCTCACGTATATTAGTTATGAAATTTACATATTAGCTATTAAATACAGTAATTTCTAAAAGCAATTTATGCATAGCTGATGGTTTATGTGATAAAATACGTCTAAAAATTATGAAGTTACTTGATTACCACATAAAAGCAGGAATTATTATCAGTAAAAAAAGTGGGAATAAGGTTTTTATTTTTATAATAATTTTTAACCCAAGACACACATTTTTTGATATTTATTTTATACAGAAAACAATTTCTATTACTTCCGGCGTTTTCAGTAACAGCAAGTAAATCACGAGGTCAAATTTTTAATAAAGTTGATTTATAGTTTGAAAAAATTATGATTTTCTTTTGGTCAGTTGTACGTTGCATTGTCTCTATGTAATGATCCAAATAACATATTATTCAAATGGGTTCAGAAATAATAGAAAAATGAAATATGTTGTCAAAAAATATTAGCATTATAATTTATGTACAGTATTATTTTTGAATCAATAAATTTGTATAATAAAATAATAGCATGAAATCTTTATGGTACTTACACATTATTGTAAATGCATAACTACTTTTCGTTGACGTGTAAGTCAATTGTATACTATAAATAAAATAAAGTAATTAAAAATAATGCCCACACACACACACACACGTTATGTAATTATATTGTGTGGAGCTATCAGTTTTTTTCCATGCTCTCCAACGTTCCCCTAATTTTCCCCTCAAGTTCAGTGGTATAATATTTTGAATCACTTAATTAAATATATATCTTGGTGGGGTATCGAACTACTTTGCGTGCCCCCTATAATGGAGTTATGACTCTTATTTGTTTATAAACTTGAAAATCTGTTATTAATAAAAATTACTAAGACCAACATAAGTTTTTAAACGGAAAAGCTTCCAAACTAAAAAATAATTTCCTTACAAAATAACTAACAAAAACAAAGGTGTAATGAAACACTAACATCAAATTGTGGTGCCATTGTAGTTTCAGATTTAGGGTAGCTAGATAATTGTGATCTTTTCTTGTACCCAAATGACTTTGCTAAAAATCACCGTTAAAAAAATGTTAAGATTAATAGTCTCATTTAGTTAATTCCATAATTTTTCCATTATTGTTTTTATTTCAAGGCTTACAATGAAGTGCAATTGATTCCAACCAATAACTGAAAAATTTTTTATCCACGGTTATGTTATAATTAAACATAATCGTTCAAAGTATTTGTGAAACATTAAAAAAAAAATTTTGATTGTTTTCATTAGAAGACTTATAATGGAGTACAAATTATTTGTAAAATTATTTGAATAGTGTGAATAATCAAATAACTTATAATATTATTCATTGTACTATTGTACGGAACAAATAAACAAAATGTCAGTCCTTTATTATATGTTAGGTAACCCAATAACTCAGCAATTTCTTATATATGCTTATGTTATGATAAAACACAATCGTTTAAGTTATTTGTTAAATAATTGAAAAAAATTAAGGATCAAATGTTACTATGCCTTATCAAATGCAGTGGTTAACAGTCCTTCAAATATTAAAAAAAAATTTTGAAAATAGTTGTCCTACCACCTACATATATTCTAAGTCTTAGATACATACAGCATCATCTCTAAGATGCTATGGCTGTAGTAACATAAAATGTGGTAATTTAAATAAATTACTAAAAAAGAGTGTCACCCTCACTTCAACCCGCATTAAACATTTTTTTAGTACACGGTATTACGAGTAAAACGATCCCAGTTTTTAAGGTATATCTCAAAAAAATTTTTATTAAAATGGTGGAAACAAAAATTATTTTTGTGGGTTTCCGTATGTACATATATACTGTAAAAGACTGCTGTCCTCCGTGCGATAGTTTTGGATACATATATTTACAGAATAATTGTACATTCGCTTCGTGCAGCAATTCAAAAAAACACCACCTGCAGGGGAAGAGTTGTCGACGCTAGCTAACAAGAATATTCAGAATCTCATTGACAATGATTTGTTACAAGCGTTTGTTTCAACAGTAATTAATATTTGAAAAGTAACTTGATATTTTTGGATGTTGAGTATTCTTCTAAGCCGAAGAATACCTTGATAATAGTACCTTAACAAAAAAAATGTTTTTCTTCTTTCATGGTTGTATTCTGTTAGTAAATATTGCGATTTTTCTCGAATATCAATTTATTCCGTGAAGTACTTTTAAATCAGTACATAAAAAGTAATATTCATTGTGCTCACTCAAACATTACATCAATTTCATTCTAGAAACTTACTTTTTTTCATAAAATTAAAAAAAAGTATGCTCTGTTATCAACATGCTATTTTGGACTGAAAAAACTGATTTTAGTTGTTAAATAATTATCATTGTTATATACTACCACTTGTAATCTAAAATTGTCTATAGATGCTGTCTATTCTTGTTAGTTAGCATCTACATCTTTTCCTCTGCATGTGGCGTTATTTCAAATTGCTGCACGAAGCGAATAACCGTGAACATCTGCCTACTAGCTTAAGTAAGTTATGGTCTAAGACCTCCTGCTGTCTTACATTTTATCCGCATGCAGCTAGGAGCCATGTGCCATTAACATTGGTAGTTACTATGACAGCACTGTGTTTCTCGTAAAGCTCCCTTTATGTTGGCTTTGTACTGACTTACTAGATGCACAATTCTAGTGCGCTTAAGGTATAAGAGCCATGGATTTTTGTAAGTTGCAGATATACTAGTTTTTCTAAGCTCCTCATACTTAAGGTTTTTAACAAATTTTGTCTGTTATTGTCAGCTTTCACTGTCACTGTCATATAAAAAGCCTGTCATCGGCCATTCTTATATGCTAAAGAAAAGCAATTTTAAATGCATAATAAGTCATTGAGTACATTTTCTATGGTATTTGCTATGCCTTTAAAGATATTCTGTATTATATCTCAGGTAATATTCTCGCACACATGAAATCTGTCACCTTCAGTAAATACGCAAGATTTGCTTATCTATCTTTCTCGATGATTTTTTTTTCTGACGATATGAATACCTTCGTGGCTTACTCGAGGTAGTTTTTTTGTTAGCGGATGTAAAATTCTGCCGCTATCCAATTTTTTTTTATCTTTAGCATAGTACAAACATGTTAATTAAATACTGGTGGGTTAAGATGATAAGTATGTTGAGACACGTGCTATGGAAGCGTAAACTCCACCCAATTTATGTGTACCAGCTTGTAAACTGACTGCATTTCTTGTTCCAACATTATATTGAATAATGTAACGGGAAATGACTGATTCACCCGATCGGAAATTCAAGCTAGGCTGCCTAGTTGGCAAGGTAGGGCCTAGCTAGGCTGCATCGGTAGGGCCTAGGTTGGCGCTAGCTAATGTCTAGCTAGATAATATATATGTACATATATTATGCTCTTCCTTATTTCCTTGAGGTGCCTTAACGTGGGGGACCTGCACTTGCAGATTCAGGATAGATCACCATAAACCCGTGATAGTGCAAGAGAGAAAGAAAATATATTCTTGCATCTCTCTTCCTCTTGCATAGACTTATATCGATCTGACCCGAACCTTTACCAGGTCTCCCATGTACAGGCACTCTTAGTCTTACGTTGCTTAGTTGTGTACCCCAATACATAAAGTAGGTCTATGTACGTATGTATATATATATCTTATATTATATAGTTGTAAGGCCAAACTCAGTCTCCAACCTCTCTTGCCTCCCCCCCCCCTACAAATCTTAGAATATCTTTCGAGCCCTTCGTTTAACTAAGGTAAAAATCCTACTATTCCTCTCATTTTAACCTAATAAAAATTATCCTATTAAGTTATATTCATTTAGTTTTACTCATATTTAAGGACATTCATCACACATAGCGTTTTCTGTACGATCTTCCTAAAATTTCAACAGGATGCTCGTGATGTGAAAAAGTTACATGTAAAATTTAAGATCGTTTCACAACACCGTTTTTTAAATATTGAATATTGAAAAAACTTCAGTTTAACACGTAATCTAATAAAGGAATCACATAAAAATAGAATTTATAAGAAAATGGTATGTAGAATTTTTCCAATTTTTTTTTGTAGGACGCAATACCATAATACTGGTCATATTCTCAATTTTCAGAGAGATCGACAAGTCATTTTTCAGATAAATAAAAAAACAGTGTCAGACGCCTATGTATAGGTATACAAATGTATTCAGAACAGTTGCCGGCGCTGCCGGATGCTCGCTCCCCTCTCACTGCACTCTCTACATTTCCCCTCTAACTGTGATGAACGTCCTTAGTATACATATTCAATAAGTAACAATAGATGAGCTAGTTATATGTAAGAAATTAAAAATAGTAATAAAAAAAAATTTAGTTCGTAAATCAATGATAGTACTATATAGTCCGTGCTACTGGGTACTTTTTACAGGGCGCAGCGGTGGTCTTGAGCCCCCTCAAGTAGTTATAAAGTTTCATCAAAAAAAAATTTTACAATAAACGATTTAACTCGCTGTACTGACCTCTTTACAACCGACAGTGACTTGACCGTATGAGCTGGCCAAGTGTTGGTTTTTGCTCCAACAAGTTTTATAATTAATAAAACTTAGTATTTATTTGATAATAACATCTTGGCCTCACACTATAATTCTATTAATAAATTGAATCTAACAAATCTTATTTTACATTTATTTAGTTTCAAAATATAGTTCCAAACATCAACCTAGTCGGGATTTAGATTCGAAAAAGAAAATACATTTAATTTTTTAATTCGAAATAATCGAAGGATAAAGTATATTTTTTTAAAGGAGGAGATAGAACATTATGTTAAATAGCGAAAACAGATACAAGTGGTAAAGAAAACGATACAGAAATTTTTTATGAAATATCAGAGTACGTAGATGGTCGCTATTTAAGCCCTATGAAAGCAGCATAGTGATTGCAAGTTTTCTCTGTGTGAATGGAAACATTCTGTATTTAACTTACTAGTACATAGTAAAAATTGACTAAAAATAGTTCTTCAAAAAATTAATATGTTGAAAACTGTAGAAAACTCAGAATCAGCAGTAACGGCTTAGCTTAAATAAAATAAAATAAATAGTTTCGCAAAAAGAATTAAATACGTGAAAATTCCAGAATATTACTGTTAAAATTCAACGCTAAAAACTTGGGCTACAAGAAATTAAGTAAAACGTAATTTAACAATACAGTAACTGAATATAGTGTTGCCTAAAGACTCTCAGCGTTTTTAAATTATTTTTAAATCGGACAAGTGGAGCTAAAACTTTCAAAAGTTTAGAAACAGGTAATAACATATATTACAGTTCGTTAAAAATACTGCAATTGCTTTACGTTACGTTAAACACGACTCTCAAAGATATAAAATAATTAAAGAAGCTTGTAACGTAATGTTGCCAGAGATTAGTATATCAGAAACATCAAACTATATCACATACATCTGCTGAAACTTTTTGTTCACTATTAACTTATGCCCCCTCAGTTTCTAAGATAATAAATCATGTGGCTATAGTAAGTCAGTCAAATAGCATATTATACTTATAGATATAGCTAAATGCAAGTAGCGAGGAAAACTCGTCGCAGTCATCGTCGTCATTTGCTTTTGTTACGCGTTCAGCTATACAGCTATGGTCGACATTTCCACTCCTCTTCTCGTAGGTGCACGTCAAGGCTCCCAGATTTTCGAGAGTTCGCCGCATGCGCAGTGCGCAGTAACCTTCTCCTCTCTTAAGTAGACCGAGTGGGGAGCTCCCTCTATACCTATACTTTAACTTAAGCCCCGCCCACTTCCTCCAACTTGAATACGAGTTCTTATACACTGCATGTAAGAGCGCCGATGGTCGAGTGGACTAAACCTCTTGTTCCTGCCAGGCTAACTATAGCCAGGTTATCGATTCTCGCTGATGTCATGTTTTTTTTTTTCTTACATGTTTGTTAAAAATTACTATTTACCTATTAACCAATGTTCACAAATAATTATTTTTTTTTTATATACACCACAGTAAGTATAAGTACTTAACATTATAAATCATTCTTGTGAATGTTGCTCATTAAAGTCCAAACCCAATTCTCTAAATTACACAGTTCTTTATTTCCAGTAACTATGGAAGAAATACCTGACGACTTCTCCTTTTTTTACTGAGAATCATTTTTTACCATGAATTATTTAATGTAGTATTAAAAAAATACAGAATTACTTTTTGTAAGAAAGTTTATAAAAAGGTAAATTAATTAAAATATTTTATTACTAATATACGCTCTCTCTGTAGTTTTTCCGGGGTTGAGACCAGCTTATTAAATGTAATTACATTACGCGCGCGTTTTTTAATTTAATTTTATGTTAAATAATTAAAAACAAAGTATTCAGCGAATTTATTAAAAACATTACTTCAAAGAAAAGAAGAAAATCAAATAATGTAACTCATTGAGAAAGTTTAACATGAAATAATAAAATACTTGAAAAATAAGTTTATACCATAAATTATGTAAACAAAAATTTAATTTGACCAAAAAAAAATCCAAACAGTAATACGAATATTGATCTCTGAAAGCATTCAAAAAGTTTTATATGCATATTTACAGTTTTTATTGTACTGACGATGGAAGAAAGACCTTAAAAGCTGTTATTTTTTTTACTTATACAAACATTAGATGCCTTAAATAATTTAAAATTTTGTTTCGAAGCTTCGAAATTGACGTAATTAGGAACTGTGACACTACTATAACTTCTTGTTAAACAATAAGCATTTATAGGGGTGTTCCCATCGCTGATTTTTTTATCGGTTATTATTTTGGGTGTTTTCAACCAATTTATTGGCTTATGAAAAAAAATATGTCAGTTTATTGAAGAATAAAAAGTTCGTATATTTACCAGATTAAATAAAATACACAGTTAAAAAAATGAGTAATAAATTTAGTAACTAGTGATTAAAAGCAAATTTCGTAGACGGTTTTGGAATAAAATTAAGAATTAATATTAAAGTTTAGGTACACAAGATTGAAGTCTTAGTAGTGATAAAAAAAATTTTCTTGTACAGTATTCTAAAAATATTTTATGTTTATAAGATAAATTTGATGTAACGTTTTTAACTATTTCAGCTTAACAATCAATTTTAAATTTTAAAAATCGTTAAGGAAGTAATCGCTCTATAGATCCCCACAAAATGTGAAACAATATTAATTAATGAAAAAAATTCTTTTTGTTTATTAATGTGATCGTTAAAAGCTGTAAATTTAAGGTCTTTTTGAGTATTTTTTATTTATCATTGTAATAAGTCATGATTATTAAGGACTAGCACACCCCCCCCCCCCCCGTCTCAGCTTCGCCCGAGACTCACTAAATAAAACACCGTAGTGTGTTGATATGTAATATAAAACGTTTTCAGTTAAAATTTTTACATCTATTCGTGACAGTTCTAAAAGAAAAAATCTTCTTATTGAAACATATTTGTTCGGAATGCATACAGTTTATTTGGTCAAGTAAAAAGCTGTTTAAAGTGAAAAAAATATCATTATGCTAAACAGTACCGTGCATTCCTTATGCAATAAAATAATCTTTGGCCTTGAAAGGCCGTTGATTTGCAATTTCTCCCGTATAATGTATGATCAGGGCTATTTTTTAAAGCTGTAAAGATTCGAAGCTCTCAAAAAATATATAATTAAAAAATTTTTGCTTCTCATCTCACTACTTTAAACCAAAGCAACAAAGTCCTGGAGCTAAATCTCTACGTTTTTTATCGCAACAGAAATACAATTACATATTCTACCTATTTGAAAATCTGGAAAATTCAAGATATAACTATAAAATTTATAGTGAAAAGCTGATCCCTCACTTAATAAATTCTTTCGTCATTTTCTTGAAGCCTAAAATTGTATTCATAAGATGCATTTGAAGTTTTCCTTCTAATTCGACTTCTTGTGACTTTTGGCATAGTTGACACTCTTGTGAGCCCTAAAGGCTATTTTTTTCAACTTTATTAGGTTGTAATATATTTGTTAGCAAGGTAGTTCAACGTCCGAAGACCCTGAAAAGGCTTCTTAAGTAAACTCTTTCTTGATTAAAGTTTCCAGCAAACGTAATTGCCTCTGTAGCTCAGGGTGATCTTCTTTGGCCTGTTATTGCAGCACCACACTAATCGGAAAGAAAACTACAACGTTCGAAGCGTTGGAGCTAGTTGTAGAGCTCTTTCCCAACGTCTCCTAGTATAACGTCGAAGATGTTGGTGTCTAAGGTACCTTTTTTTTTTTGCAGACTCAGTTGTTTTGGTGATCTAAGGTAGAGAGGTTGCTTCGTGATGCTTGCCCGTTGGAAACTGTCCCATTAGCTCACGTTTATTTATATTTTCTTCACAGTTGTTAGGGTCTCCCAGAGCAGACCTTGGAGAGGATCGATAACTACTGGTTGAATGCTCAAAGTCGAGAGGATATATATAATATAGGGTCATCGATTACAGGGATCCCCAGCCTTGCGACGAACAACTCTGCTCGTGACGTCTGCCAGTGAATAGCTGACTTGGTTTAATAGTGGCTGACTTAACATAGTCTTTTAGTTGACGAATCGTCTCCGAAAATCGTAGTAAAAATGTATTTTCTGGCAAGGTAATTTAAACTTAAGTGGCTCTTTAAAGAACCGATGAGATTTATGGTCAAATAAAGAACGTAATTACTAATAATGGCCCTGTAAAGGGCCAGTGGTGAAACTTTCAGCTATTCCTTATTATTATTCTTGATAATGAAGAGCCAGCTGCGGGTAGCTTGACTCTTATCCTTTAGGTCTCTGCGTACGGAGACCATACAGGAGCAAGGTACGCCGCTGACCCAAAAAATATCTCGTCTTCAAGTCGTTTTCCGGATAACCAACCGTTCATCATTAGTCAGGAAAGTGGGTCTAGAAAATACTTTCTCTGTAGGTATTCTATCAGGACGACCACTAAAAAGGCCATTTGTGGCTGCCCGTACTCTTTAGGGCTGTCTTTCCTGGCTCTCATTTGAAGTAGAAAATTTTCTCACTGTACCAGGTCGAATGGATGAACGGCTATAAAGCTCTTAAGTACTAGAGCAGGTTGTGCTTTGGCTAGCACGTCTCCTGGTATTCCATCGGAGGCGTTGACGTTTCGAACGCCAATTTTTCCGTGTCACTTGGTTATTTGGGCGATCTGGGGTTATACCCGATTTATTTCGTTGCCTATAAAAGAAGAATGTCATCGGTAGCCAGAATGCCCACCTGCACGACACACTACTCTGTTCTTAATGTAGTGCTGATAGTAGATGACGATATTCGTCAACTCGATGGGGCATCTTATAACCACTCTTCACTATCTTTGATTGCGGGTTGCTTGAAATATACCTCGACGCCACCTAGCAGATCCTACTGAACTAAAGCGCAAAGCTGGATTATTTGAGCAAAACTTTGAGCTTATTTATGGCTACTGTTATAAACTTTTTCAAGAAAAAAACTATGCGAAAACCATCTCAGAATAATCAAGAACCAGTATGCAAACTTTCAGTAAAATCGGTTGAGTAGTTTCCGCGGTTAGCGATTATTACGGTTTTAGTGACTTTGCTTTTGATTATTGAGGGTTAATTGATTCTTTATGTATTAATTATTTATTATACTATGTATGTATGTGTGTATGTATATACATGGGAGCTTACGTGCTTTTAGAATATACATATACTAATAACATAGAAAAGTTACGAGAACAGTCCGCATAAGTACGATTTTGTACTTATAATAACCTTTTTTTACATAATAATGTCCGCAGAAGTCACCATTTATAAGGATGTTTGTGTGTATATATAAGTGACTGTAAGTTATAAAATACACGCTATAACAATGATACTTATTCTACCTATATTATGACTGAAACAAAAAAACAAAAAAAATAGATTAGAATATGTTGAGGCCAGGTCTCGAACCCACAATCTCTTGCGCCACAGTCCAGCATCTTACTAGCTCATCTACATTTGAATATGCAAGTGAACGACAAAAAATTGTACATGTACTCCAATTTCATTACTTTTAAAATGAATAACAATATTGCAATATTTGTATAAAACAATAAGTATCACTAAGAGATTGTAACAATTATGCATTCCATGAAGTACTGTTTATTCATCAGTAATGAAAAAATTTAATACGTCAATCCATAAAGGTATGAAAATTTGTTTAATTTAAAAAAGTTGAATAAAATTTAAATAATTTTTTAATTTTCCTGGGTCTTAATATTTAACAGTTACTAACTAATTAAGATTTATTGAATTTCACATTCGAAATAAAAGTGAATTTTAACATTTTTTAATAATTTGTGGAAATATTACTGTGAAGTAATAAGCAAAATTAAAACAAAAATCAAAGTTTATTTGGTAAAATTTTATGTTTAAAATACAGTGTTTCAAATATCATTTTCCTTATTCAAACTGGAGTTCATAAGTCATTAATTTTAATAATAATTTTTCTTATAATTGCTGTTATATTTAAATATTTTGCAACAGCAATTGTAATAACAAAAAAGTTTTTAATGGTTAAAAAACGTTCACCTCTTGTTTTAATCTAAAATTACCAACATCTTTACACTGTTAAAAACATGTGTATTAAATTTAATAACTATGTATTAGAAGCAAATTTCATAAACGGTTTTAAAATAAAATTAAAAATTAACATTAAAGTTTGAGAACAAAAGATTAAAATTTAATAAATAGATTATAAGTTTAATATCAATAAAATAGTGTAATTTTAAGATGTATGTACAGTAGTTAAAAACATATCTCTTGAATTAAATAAGTATTTGTATCAAAAGATTTATATAATTTCATAAGTAGTGATGGCAAAAATTTTCTGGTGCTGTATTTTGAAAGTATTGAATGTTTATAAGATAAATTTGATGTAATGGTTGTAACGTTTTCAGATTAACGGTAAATTTTATATTTTAAACAGCGTTGAGTAAAAATTGTTAATTATATCTTAAAATAAATGTAAAACAGTATCAATTAGTTTCTAAAAAAATTCCTTTTGTTTGATAACGTGATCTTTAAAAGCTGTAAATTTAAGGTCTTTTTAAGTATTTTTTATTTATCATTGAAATAAGTCATGTTAATCGAGAAATAACTGATTCCTGAAGTATTAATTATTAATTGTTATATACATATGTTTTTGTGTATGTATAAATAATTGACTTTTATGTATAAAATACACGCTATTAATAATTTATTTTGATACATAAATACCTACATTATGACTGAAACAAAAAAAAGTTATAGATTAAAATATGTTAAAGCCGGGTCTTGAACCCACAATCTCTTGCGCCACAGTCCAGCATCTTACTAGCTCATCTACATTTGAATATGCAAGTGAACGACAAAAAATTGTACATGTACTCCAATTTTATTACTTTTAAAATGAATAACAGTATTGCAATATTTGTATGAAACAATAAGTATCACTAAAAGATTTTAACAATTATGTATTTAAAAAATTACTATTTAATCATCAGTAGTAAATAAATTTAATACGTCAATCCATGAAAATATGAAAATTTGTTAAATTTAAAAAAGTTGAATAATGTTTATATGATTTTTTTAATTTTTCCGGGTCTTAATATTTAACAGTTACAACTACTAAGTACACTGTCAGTCAACAGTTCGACAGGTGACGAGTAAGTCAATACACTTACGAATCCTCGCGTGCCTGCGCCTGATGAGGCATATGTCAGCGAAACGTTGCGCACTAATAAAACAAAGGAAGAGAAAAAATTTAAATACACTCTAGTTGTGTTTATTCATTTCTCACATCTTGCTCCCAACGGATCACTGATCACCTTGAATTTCGAATTTCTTTGGAGAGCACTGATAAAATTTAAATAAACCAGTTACTAAGTAATTAAAATTTATTGAATTTCACGTTCGAAATAAAAGTGAATTTTACAATTTGTGGAAATATTACTATATATGTACTAATGAGCAAAATTAATATGCCGGTTCACAAAAATTAAAGTTTATTTAGTAAAATTTTACGTTTGAAATACAATGTTTCAAATATCATTTTCCATATTCAAACTAGAGTTCATAAGTCATCAATTAAAATAATAATTGTTCTTATGATTGCTCTTGTATTTAAATATTTTTCAACAGCAATTGTAATTAAAAAAAAAATTTTTATTATTTAAAAAATTTTCACCTCTTGTTTTGATAAAAATTACTCACATTTTTACGGTTCAGTAATTGAAATTTAGTATATTGACATTCTCAAAAATTATAAGTTTACCTTTTAAAATTAATATAAAGAATATAAATAATATACAAAAGGCATAAGAATTATATTTTTTTTGAAATGTATCTTTAAACAGTACTTGTTGAACTTGATGAAAGTTATTAAAATCTTAAGACATTTACTGGAACTTAATAAATTGAGTATAAATTAACAATTTCTTGTGTCTTATTAAAATTTCAGTCACAAAATTATAAAATTCAATTTAAATATTAAATTTTTTTTGTTCGTTTTTTTTTCTTTTTTTTTGCTAAACAAATCAAATTTTACATTCTCACCAATGAATTTTCATTAATTTTTACATAATATCTTAATTTTAACACTTGTACGTATCTTTTTGCTGTCATACAGCCATAAAAAACTTTTATTAATTAATTTATTAAAATCCATGAGATTTTGATGGAATTTAATAAAAACATACACGATATTCAAAACTTCTGTCACTTGTTATATTTGAAGTTACAAAATTATTTAATTTAATGTAACTTGTCTATGAAAATGTTATTAAAATTCAATATTTTTCTAACAGTGTACGGTTTAGTGATTAAAATTTATTAAATTGACATTCTCAAAAATTATAAGTTTGCATTTTAAAATAAATATCAATTGAATAGAAAAAGGCATAAGAATTATGAAATTTTATATTTTAAATGTATCTTTAAACAGTACTTATTAAACTGAATGAACTGAGTTATTAAAATCTTTAGACATTTACTAAAATTTAATCAATTGAGTATGACTTTAAAATCTTGTGTATCTTATTAGAATTTTCGTTACAAAATTATGAAATTTGATAAAAATATTAATTTTTTTTTTTATTATTAATAAGCGTTAGAAAATATTTATTTTCATTTGAGGATCATTAATTTAAATTCATGCATTCATTACAGTTTATAAGCTTTTCTGTAAATTTTATAATATTGTATATCAAATTATTTTAAGCAATTAAATTATGAAACTTAAAGTACCAGTGTTTCTTAAATTTCTTTTAAATTGAAGAATTTTTCAACAGTGATCATAAATTTTGTAAGTATTAAAAAATTTTAATACTTTTTTGAGCAATAATAATTTAATTTGAATAAATAATTACTTATTAAATACTTTTCAAAAATATTTGTTTGTCTTCAAGGTTTGTAAATAAAATTTCAACTAATTGCTAATGAATTTTTTAAAATTTCGACTTGATAACAAATGTAGACAATACAAATATTCATAACTAGTCTTTCAATTTTTAAATTATTATATTTTATTGTACTGCCTCAAATAGATAAGAAAATTATCATTTGCTGGCTTGTGAATATTGATTTGTTGAAAGAATTATCTTATTTAAGATAAGATAATCTTAAAGCACTGTTATTATTTTACTTTAAATTGGAAAATTTGTTTATTCAATATTAATTCATTGTACAAGTCTTGAAAAATCCTAATACTTTTTTAAGCAATAATACTTGAATTTTAATAACTCGTTTTAGTGACATAGTAATATGCTTATTAAATACTTTTCGAAAACATTTGTCATTACTTTAGCTTCACAAATAAAATTTTACATATCTGCAGATAAATTATTGTTGATTTTTACTTAATAATAAAAAAGGGGGTATGAATATTAATAAGTACCAGAATTGTTATATTTTAGTTTTTTAATAGACTATCTTATCGTAATAAAAAAATGATATGTAATGGCTTATGAATATTAATATTGTATGAAGACAATTTATCAATTTTTTTTTTTTCTAAATAAATCAGATTTTACATTCTTATCTTCTTATTAAAGGAATAATACGTATATGTGTTTACTATTTAATATTAAGTTAATACAGTGCCAGAGGTATTAACTCTTTGAATTTTGTAGTTTTTAAATAATACATTAAATAATTTATAGCAGAAAATGATTGTTAGTAAAAAAGGAGAAGTCGTCAGGTATTTCTTTCAGGTCAGGTATGGAGTGATCAAAAAATTTACCCACCCCAACTCCTGCAACAATAAAAAACCTTCATTATTCGTGGAAATCCAAACTGTCCGAAGTATTTTCGTCATATTTCATTCTGATTAAGGGTTTTGTTAGTATGTAAGAAGTTTCATCTAACTAATTTTATATACCAGCTGCAAACTAAACTAATGGATAGAAAATAGAAACTTGACTCTGTCAAGTGCCATTTTTGGCAATATTCAAAATTATTTTCAAACCAAAAGTCGACCTCTAAAAAGTAAACGCTTCCCACTAAAACAGTACCTACTGCAACTGAACCGATCGGTTTTTGTACACTAATTTAATTTAAAAACTAATGTTGTGGCAATTTTTTAAATTCAGCATTAAGGAAAAAAATGACCTTTCTTTTGTCCGATTATAACGCTAATCTTATTTAACTTTGGTTTCTGAAATGAATTATTGTAAGAAAACGATAAGCAACGTTGCGGTAGGTATGATTTTTGTGTAGGGGCATCGATGTTTTGGGCGTCAATTTACATTAAAAAATGACTCATAAATTGACTACCAGCATTAAAAATATTTGATATGTAGCATAGTCTAGTAGACAAACATACATGCGCTTGCGCGCACACACACACACACACTACATATACATGTACATGTATTAAGATAATAGATTTTTTCAGTGTCTAGCGTTGTAAAATTGAAAAAAAAAAATTTTACTCTATGAATAATTTCTAATCTTGCCGTAATTAGTACTTAATAAAGACATCTTTTTATTTTCTATCAATAAGCTTAGATTTCCGTTGGCGCATGATATTGACTACGTAGCACTTCTTAAATTCCAATCAAACCCTTTATCAGAATGAAATATGACAATTAAATTTCGCATCTCAACGTATCATATGGTTTGTCAACTTCTGTAAGAGTTGTAGCTAGTATTTTTTACCAATCCCGGGCCTAAGCTCTTGAGGGAGTTAAGTCACTCCCGCAAAGGGGTAAAGAGTGATGAAAAGCACACAGACAGACTGCTGTACCAAGCTAGCCCAAAAACGTCCGTTTTCTTGATTACAGAAAATACATTCGTGTTCAACTTGCCAATACTTATTAATGTATTACTAATATGCTTCAAAAAAATTAAAGAATATTTTTCTAGGTATCAAGTTTCTTATGATACAAATTAAATAGCACAAACACTTTTTTATAGGAGATGAAAAATTACTGAGTAAACGACGTAGTCAATCTGATCTTTCGTTAAAAGTAAGCTATGAATTTTCGAAATAAGAGCTTTTAACGATATACCATTAACGAACAAAGTCTCATGAAAAGATATACGAAGTTTAAGATCCAAATTTCGAGTAGAACGGCTTTTAGAAGTAATTTTTTGAAAAGCTATTGTGCCTCGCAATATAATATAATAAGTCGACCTGACAAGAGACAGTGAACTCGGTGCGTCCTTGTCTCCCGCATGAATGTAGCATACGAGCTAGAAACAAAATTTGTGTACGTTTCTGCAAATATCTTGAAAACTGTAGACGCGATTTTGTTAAAAGTTTGCACGTGTGTCAATAAAGTTGTCATGAATAATATATTAGTTTTTCAAAACTTTCTGATTGCTACGTCAAGCGTAATAAGTATTTTTCTGAAACTTTTTAGACAGCTAAAATTTGGACTTATGTCAAGGTAAATGCCCCTAAAATCGCACACTTGAGCATCTTATGAACTTTAAAGCCCAATAAATGAAAAAAAAAAAATTGCTTTTTGCGTTTTTCCGAATCCTATGATGATCTAGGACGTGATGAAATAATTGTTGCCTACATAATTGACTCGCTTTTTAGTTTTATGATAAATAAATGATTACTTATATGCCCTTCCATGTACTTATAAATAAACGTATAAAAATTAAAGTGCCCCTGTGTTCAAATTTTAATGTAACCAAAGTTGAACGGGCTTTTTTGTACGCAAGAGGATATCATTTATGTGAGAAAAACAACTAAATAATCTTAATTAGTTGATAATGTGCATTAAATTGTACAGGAAAACTAATAAGACAGCGTTATTAACATTTGTGAATAAAAATACGTCTTCTTAAAAGATTAGGAGGTATAGGTAAAGAGTAAATTGTTCAAAACTGAACACAGTGACCTTATAACTAAATGCAGCCGTTTAACCACAGGCACAATTTCCATCAACTGTAAACCTATAAATAAACACCTACGGTATTGAAGAAAAAGTTAATAACATTTAAACATTTTTTGTCTGCAATGATTTTATAATATACCAGGCTATTTTTAGTACTTTTTTTTATATAAAAGTATAATAAAAATTCAAGTTTCAAATTAAAATTTTATCAGTCCGTAAGTTTTTTCCCTCTTAAGTAGGATTCCGCAAATGTCGAATTTTGGCTGAAAAGAGAAAAGTTGTGGAGTTGCGGCTGAACGATAAGCTTCGTTTTCTACTGTATGTCGAATTGCGGATGGGCCTTTCTTATCTACGGTCGAATTGCGGCTGAGTAACGTTCGCATTACTAATTGATATATATAACGACATTTTTCCGTTACACTTTACCCAGGCTTCGGACTGGCAGTTCTAAAACTGACGTGTTTAAAAAATATAAATAAATAAGTGAATCGTGGTCATCTCGGCCTTTTCAGCATATATATAATCACCCAGGTAAAAATTTTTTCGATACAGTTTTTATAAAATTAAATCGAGTGCTTACTCCTTGTTGATATCGTAACATTTCAAGTCTTAAAAAATTTTCCTTTTCTTGCGTCGTCTTTGACTTTTCCCTACTACTTCGCATTTTTACGTACACTTCTGATTGAACATTCTTCTTCTGAATGGCTTTTATACAATTTGCTTAGACCAAGCTCTTGGATTCTTCGCCACCAGCTTTGGCCCAAATGAAACCTACAGGTCCAGATGTTTGTATTTGACAGACTGTTATTAATAGCACTGTGAATTGTTGGCTCAAAATCTGCGTATATGGTATTCGATTTGAACGACAGCTTTAGTTTCTTACATTCGTCATTCAATTAATATATTAAAAACTTGTTCGTACGAAGAAGTACTTTTGTCAAGAAGTAAAAAAAAGGCTAATGGGACATGAACATTATTTTGATGACCATGCACGATGAATAATTGCTTAAAAAATTTCCTTTCTCACTTATTCGCTACGTGCACAATTTTGAAGCAGCGCCACCAAGGGAGAAACGAGAACTATTGGTCTGGCATAGCAGAAGGCAATATTCGCGATATGTGCTTGATACCCATAGGAACACAGTACCTCGATGGATACACGAAAGGTTCTGTGTTTATTATATCACGAACTAATACAACGTCTCAAGTGGTACAATCCTATGTGAATAACTAAGGACAAAATTTGTACTACAAGCACTATTCGCTATGCGCCTATGTCAGGTGGCGCCATTGAGTGAGAGAAATTGTCCCTCGCTAAGATCGCCAGAATGCATGGAGTCTGAAAGAAAAATTTTTAAATAAATTAAAAAGAAGGTCATTAAGAGTGAATAGACCAAATGAATCAGTGATTTGAGTGTGTCTTATGTTAGTGTACAGTAATAAATTATGTTTGGTGTTGCCATGTGTAGTACAAGATTAGAAAAAATGGAAATATGGATTGTGACTATGAGAACACAGCATATTTGAGTGCATATACATGCTTACACTTGTGTAAAGCTAAAAAAAAACACAAGTAATCCATGGAAACATAGTATAAATGTGTAAAAGTTAACCTAGCCTGTCATTAGTATTAATTTTTATTGAACACTGTGTTGTGAGAAATGGATAAATGTAAGCAGTACTTGTGTTTCTCAAGCTCCATACAAGTGCAAGCATGTGTATACACATATATATGTTGTGTTAGCACAGTTGCAATCCATGTTCATATTTTTCCCAATCTTGTAGTGCATATGACAATACCAACCAAAACTTATTACTGTACATTAACATGATACACACTTATATCACTGATTCATTTGGTCAATCCATTCTTAATAAACTTTTTTTCAACTTATTAAAAAGTTTTCCTATAAGGCTCCATGCATTCTGGCGATTTTAGCGAGGGACAATTTCTCTCACTCGACGGCGCCACCTGAGATAGGCGCATAGCGAATAAGCGCTTGAGTATTGCTTCAACACAAGTCCGTGTACTGTGTGATACGAGATATGTTTTATTAGCCAAGGATTCTCACGAACGCACCTATTCTTACTAGTTTAGTGATCTATTGATATTTAAAATTAAACCGGCTAATATTTGATGAAATTTTGAGTGTTAAAGGGCTAGGCTCAAATTACGTTTGAGTTAACATCGACTTCTATGGTCATGTTGCGTCCTCGTTGATTTCATCTTACGGTCGAGTTGCGTTTCTGTTAACTTTATCTTATGGGCAAGTTCCATCCCGGTCATAAAGCCGATGAGAGTCATAACAATTTTCCCGTCAGGCTTTGGACTAGCAGTATAAGTACTTGTCGTGTTATAAAAAAATTGTAATGTTTGATAGAAAAAATTTTCTAAAGAGATTCTAAAAATTATTTGGACATTTCCTGAAAAAAGGTGACTTAGAAAATTACACTTTGTAACATTCAAAAAATTTGTTCATTGTTCTGCAAATGGAATTATCAAATCTTGTCCTTATCGATGGAGGTCTAGGCACGTGATTTTCGATATTATTATTCAAAATAAAGTTACAAAATTTCTCCATCTTTAGATTGTCAGGCATAATACTTCTCAAATCATCAGTAAAGCAGTTGCTTACATCGTCAAGATTTATATGAAGCAGTCCCAAAAACATTTATAGTCGGGGAGCCAGAGGTTCAAAAAACATGATTTTTGGTTGTTGGATGGAATTTAACGAAATCTTGCAAAAACTATAGATTGTTGTTCATATAATGATCCTATAAAAAAGTTAGAATGAACATGGTCAGGAAGATCCTTTTTTATTGCAAAATAAATGTGAAAACTGATTTTTTTTCAGTTATCTGACAATATCTAAGAAATGAGGCATTTTATCAAAAAAAGTTGAGTATGAAAGTTGTTAAACTAATGATTTTACATTAAAGGAAATTTTTTTTCAAGACCCGAAAATTGTTTATTCTTACCAAAAACATGCCGTAAAGTTGTAAAAAGTGAAATACAAAGAGATATAAAAAAATGAGGGAAAATATCATTTATTATTGTTGATATTTTAATAGTAGATAGGTATTAGTAATGTTGACAAAATGCACCATGTCCGCTTTTTCAAAAGTAGTATGGTGACCTACTGCAAAATTGTTAATTTAAAAGCTTAGAACGCTGTAAATCCTGTCACAGAGAGTAGATCTTGATAAAACCAATTGGAATCGGTATATAATAATATCATCTATTATGAAGCCGATTTTCAAAATTTTTAAACAAAAATTTTTTTTGTTATTAACAAAAAACCACTTTTTGTGGTTCCTAATTTTGTCAATTTGCAAGGTAGAGCTTTGGAGTAAAATTGCCTATAACTAACAATTTCTAAATAAATATTCTGGCAATTGATGCCTCATTATTTATGTTATGTACCTTGGCCTTTAGATATTTAGTCATCCAAGCTTCAATCGTCTACGTGCATTACATTAGGCTCAACAACTAAAATCGGAAAAGTATCGTTTCTCTGCTTTTGTTGGGCATGCAATATATTTATTTTGGTTACAAATTAATAAAAAAAATAGGTGTAATCCAATGCATTTCATTACAAAGCTCTATCGTGTAAATTGAAAAAATTACGAACCACAAAAAGTGGTTTTTTGTTAATAACAATAAAAAACCAATTGTTGAAAAATTTTAAAAAACGTCTTAATTATAGATAATGTTATCATCTACTGATTCCAATTAGTTTCATCAAGATCCGCTTTCTGTGGCAGGATTCATAGCATTGTAAACTTTTAAATTAACAATTTTGCAGTAGGTCGCCATATTGCTTTTGAAAAAGTGGACCTGGTGCATTTTGTTAACAATACTAATACCTATCTAAAGGTAAAATCATCAGTTGAACAACTTTTTTATTGAACTTTTTTCGATAAAATGCCTCATTTCTGAGATATTGTCAGATAACTGAAAAAAAATCAGTTTTCACATTTATTTTGCAATAAAAGATGATCTTCCTGACCATGTTCATTCTATCTTTTTTAAAGGATCATTATATGAACAACAATCTATAGTTTTTGCGAGATTTCGTTAAATTCTTTATGAATTGCTAATTAAAAGTCCACAAAAACAGTAGATAGATAAAATGATAAATGTAATTAGTTAAAGACGACGAAAGAGAGAAACTTCATGAATTTTTTTTTTGTTAAAGTTTGTAGACTTGCAACAGATTCTTTCGTATACCGTCAGTAATTATTAAGAAGAAACAACTAAGATAAATGCCTTGTTTCAGTATGCTTATTTTGCGCAATCCTATCGCATTCATACTACTTACATTATTAAATATTTATGTTTAAATATGTATTTGACGCTAAATGTACAGAAGGAATTTCATTGTACAATCGAAAAAATGAGGTTATCAAGATATTTCGAAAAAATTTAATGTATTCTGTTAGCAATAAATTGCCAAATTATTAAAAAAAATTTTTTTCTAAAGTACAATTATTTTTGTTAAAGCTGCTGACTTGAGAAAAATAGTTCGCATGAATCTAATAATGTATAGGTCCATTTGATGTAAAAAAGTATGCATAAAACTTCTTTTTTTTTTTTTTTTTTTTTTTTTTTTTTTTTTTTTTTTTTTTTTTTGTAAATAACACTATTCTGAATTGCAGGTAACTTATAGAACCTTTTTAATTGTCAATAATCTAAAAAAAGTTACAATTACACCAAAAATTGTACTTTTTGTGTTAATGTACTTAACTTTGTTAACCATTTTATCAGTAATTTTGTATTGTTCAAATTAAATTTCTCAAAAATTTTGTGCCCTTTTCAACGTTTTTGATGTATAAAAAAAGGTTGACTCATTTACTAAAATTTAATTTCATGTCTTTCTTCAAGTTCTTTTTTTAATCTCAAGTTTTCTGTCGTTTAAAGTTTTCTTACGCTGCACATCAATAACTAAAATTTGAGGTTCAACGATACTTTGTGTTTTTAATTTTGTAAAAGAAAAGGGTCGCAACTTGTACTAACGTATTTCTAGCATCATAATTAACGTTGATAAATTTGATTACGATCACAAATAGTTTTTTTCTTGTTTTTAATAACAACACTTTATTGCGTTAAATAGAAAAAACCTTATACTAGAAACCAATATGATTTTTATACTACAAATGTATTTTAACAATAATTTTAGAGATACCATGGCAGAAATTGACAAGTGTGAAGGTATTCCACCAACATCGGAAGTGTCTGAGTTACCAGAAATTAAACTTTTTGGGAGATGGAATTGCAATGATGTTAATCTTGATGACTTGTCATTGCAAGATTACATTGCAGTAAAAGAAAAAAATGCTAAATATTTACCTCATTCTGCGGGTCGTTATGCTGCTAAACGTTTTCGCAAAGCTCAATGTCCGATCGTTGAAAGATTAACTAATTCCTTAATGATGCATGGCAGGAATAATGGAAAGAAACTTATGGCAGTTCGTATCGTAAAACATGCATTTGAGATCATCCATCTTTTGACAGGAGAAAATCCCTTACAGGTTTGTGGACTATATATAATTATTAATTTTTTTACTATGCATTTTATAACTAATAATGTAGCATTAACGAGTATGAATGTAGTTTCCAAATGTTCCTTTATCGTCAAAGTTATTATTGTTATTATTATAATTATTATTACTGTCTTTATTAATTTTATCATTATTATCGTTATTGCTATAACTATTATTAGTATTATTACCATTATTGATATTGTTATTGTTATTATTACTGTTATTATTGTTATAATTATTATTATTGATATTGGTATTATTTTTATCTCTTGTTAGATTAAACACATTAGATTATTTGAATTTAAAACCCATCAAGTACGTTCATAATAAATGGCAAAAGTAATTTCATTCGAAATACGTGAGAGTGGCTCTGACTAATAAATAAATGATATCGTGATTCGGGGATATAAATGAAAATCATCAAGTAAAGCCAATTTAAACCTTAAAGACCTAAATAAAGAGAAAATATTTTGTTGAAGTTTTCCATTGACTTTCAGGCCTTAGTTATTAGGTAAAAAAATTACTTCCGTGCCTTATTTTTTTAATTAAAGAGGTTGAAATTTCAAGATAACTAAAAGTGGTTAAAAATCAAGTAGTTCAATTAATGTATAAAAAGCAAAATTTAAAATTTTTAATGTAGTAACACCTTATTACTTGCTCCTTTGCCATAATTGAATATAATTTACTTACAGAAGAACACTAAGTTGTTGGAGTATGACTATTTATTAAGCAAAACTTTTATAAATCAATATTTCGCCATTCCACAGATGGCCTCTTCAGGATAACAGACATCATGTAGGTGCTAGGATAGCACGTCGATCGGACAGTTAATTTATTTTCTATAGTTTATACATTATTACTGAGTTCTAAAATATAAAATAATATTTAAACATTTTTCATAAAAATTATAACGCAAAAATCATTTTTCGTACTGTTATTTCGTTACAATTTTTAAGAAGAATGTTTTAATATTATTTTATTATCCTGAAGAGGCCATCTCTGGAATGGCGTAATATTGATTTATAAAAGTTTTGCTTAATAAACAGTCATGCTCCAACAACCTAGTGTTTTTCTATAGGTAAATTATATTCAAAATTTAGACATTTACTTTAAACTTGGCTTACTTGTAGCAGATAAATGTTTAAGCTTCTAATCAAATGCTATATAACAACGAAGCTACTTAATCTTGTCAAATATGCAATTTGATTTTCGAATTATCTTTAAGACGTTAGTTTGGATTTATCAATAATATTTTAAGTTACAAATGTATGCAGGTTCTACTTATTACTTATATGTGAATTTATGAGCTTAAAATATAAATTTGTCACTATACTACCTAAAGTTTAGCTACGTACTTGATAAACTACTTTGTTATTTGTGATAATAAAGGATAATTAAGTAAACTAGGCGACTGACTTAAGGACCGGTGCACTAGTTCTTAAACGGTATAAATATAGGTAAAATACGTTCACTCAATTCTTTTATAACTATTAAAACATGTTGCTTTAACTAAATTATTTAATGCAAAAGATCCCTTGGAAGAATGTTACAGCTTATCATACATAAGCAAACTTTATATTTAACAATACTTTTAAAATTTTTAACCTTTTAACACAATCTCTAACGCAATGTTAGCCCATAATTCTAGCTAGATTAATAAATCAAAAATTAATTACTACACCTTAAAATTAATTACATAAATAATGATCTAGTAAGTAATAACTTGTCATGCAACATTAGTCAAAAATACACATCTAAAGGTTTGAAATAGCAACACATTTAAAATGCAGTAATCAAACATACTTACAATTGATTCATCTGGTAAATTAAGATATCAGACAAGATTTTTTACAAATTTTTCGGGACAAGGTTTGAACAGAAAAAAACACTTGCTTTTATTGCGATGTTTTGTCGACTGGTGCGTTGACCTCTTCAGACTTAATGTCTACTCCGCCGTAGGCAATACCCCCTCTCCACATCATAGCTCCGGAGTTTGCGAGTGGCTCGTCGCGCCGCGCCGCCGCATCCACGAAAATTAGCCAGTTTTTGAAATCGATTTTTTGCGTTCTTCCGGAATGTCAAACAGATCGACGTTTTGGTAAGTTGTAGAGTAACTCTCTGCGAGTACGATGCCGTTTGAAAAATGGCAATATGTTGAAAAACCAGCCACGTCCAATTTTTTGTGAAGGGACCATTTTTTGCTTCTTACAGCGGTTTGCAAAAAGTTTGTAACCGATCGTCTTGAAATTTAGTGCGAATGTGAAGGGGCACAAGATCTACCTTGTATTTAATTTTCAAGTCTTATTATTCAAATGAACGTGAGTAATAGGTTTAAAAAAAAAAATGGTCCAAGAGTGTACTTTTCGGCAAATTGCGAAAAAATGGCTGGGCCAATTTTATTCCTTTTAATCATTTTCTTCTTCTTAAAATTGCGCATCTTTTCTAACGGTACAACTTTCTTGTCCGACTTTCCAGTTTTTTTCTAGACGCGAATAACCATTTTCGACAACATTTACCATTTTTTGGGGCCGTTAGCTGACACAATTTAGAGTCTAAAACTATTAAGATTTGTTCAGAAACCTAATAACTACCATAATGATTTTTTCACGCTAATAGCAATTTCCCAAAATTAACCATGCTTTCCTTCTAATTATATCCTACTAAAGGTCAGTACTGGGTATTCCGTGGTACATCAGGAATACTCCGATCATCAAGAAGTTCAGTATTGTCCCTCCAATACAAGCAGCCCCTGTCCTTGCGTCAAAAATCTGCGTCTCCATTACGAACCACCCTAACCTCACCATCGCCACACTCGTGAACCTCCAACCCGGGTGCTTCGACCTTATACGACGTCCATGCGCTCTCGCACAGAACCCTGAAGAGCCTTAAAATACTCTAGGTTTTCAATCCCCCATGCTTCCATCGGATGCATCTCCATAATATCGCCGAATAGCATCCACTTCAATTCGTACGCTTCCTTCAGGAGCACTTATCTGTCCGCCGTATCGTTTACGGCCTAAACCCTATACAACTTTAAAACTATTCACAAGTACGCTTTCAAATACACAACACACAGTGGACTCACGCATACAATAACACCAAATTTAATCCCTTTAAGAGCAAGCTGGCCTCCGAAATTCTCCATTATTTTCCTCTTTTTCTTATGCCCTTTTGTCTTCTAGGAGAGTGGTCCTTACGGAACTGTCTCATGCGGGGAGGTTAGTTTTTGATCGGTAGGCACACCAGGTGAATCCGACACTACCACCGGATTAGCTGAGGTGTCTATGAAGATTTATGAAGGTGTTTATGAAGACAAGTTATTACTTACTAGATCATTATTTATGTAATTAATTTTAAGGTGTAGTAATTAATTTTTGATTCATTACTCTAGCTAGAAGTATGTGCAAACATTGCGTTAGAGATTGTGTTAAAAGGTTGAAAATTTTAAAAGTATTGTTGAATATAAAGTTTGCTTATGTATAATAAGCTGTAACATTCTTCCAAGGGATCTTTTGCATTAAATAATTTATTTAAAGCAACATGTTTCAATAGTTTTAAAAGAATTGAGTGAACGTATTTTTTATGTTGTGTCACATTTCTTCTCAAGTTTCCAATAACTTTGTTAAACCCACGATTCAGATAACCTACATGCTAAAAAAAATTTGTATTTATTGTACATTAGATTGTCGCTATCTACCTATATTTATACCGTTTAAGAACTAGTGCACCGGTCCTTAAGTCAGTCGCCTACTTTACTTAATTATCCTTTATTATCCCAAATAACAAAATAGTTTATCAAGTACGTAGCTAAACTTTAGGTAGTATAATGATAAATTTATATTTCAAGCTCATATATTCACATATAAGTAATAAGTAGAACCTGCAAACTTAAAATTTTATTGATAAATCCAGACTAACGTCTCAAAGATAACTTGGAAATCAAATTGCATATTTGACAAGATTAAAAAAGTAAAAAAAGTAAAATAATACAAAAAATAATCGACAGTTTATTTTTACGGTCATCATTTGAACTCTTTAATTTCAGTTATAATCTTCGTTTAAATGACGCTAAAATATTTCAAATATTCAGAAAAGACAAAATATAAATTTATTATCATTTGTTATCTAGAGAAAATGGTCAACAGACAATGTGTGCTTTGAAGTATTTAGTATAAATTTAAGTACGTTTATAATTTTTATTCGAGGAAAAACTGTCACTTATTATATTGTTGATATAGCAACACAGAATTATAAAACAAAATCTGATAGTATTATTCAAAATTCCTTAACAGGAAGTTTTGAATATTTTTTCTAAAGCTTTCACTTTATGAATTAAATTTAAAAATTGATGCAGTCATCATGTTCATTAGAAATCTAAGTCAAGTAGACAGGTTGGATAATAGAACAAATTCAAAATAACAAGACTGACTGACGATGAAATTAAAGAAAATGACTAAAAAAATGAAATTGTGCAATTAATTAACGTTGAACTTTATTTAAAGTAACTTTTGTATCTATAAGATTTTTTCATTTTTCAAAAAAAAGACTATTTGAACTTGGACAATTTTATGCTGCTTTTTCCAGATGTAAGAATCCAAGTAACGTTTGTATAACAATGAAGTCAGAATATAATTAGCTAATATAAAACCTGCTAAGTTTTAGCTATCAATGTTTATGCAATAGAAAGTTTCAAATTTTTGAATATTGGCTCAAAAAAGATGTTTTTTGCATTTTGCGGGAAAACCACGGAACCAATTAGAATCAACCAGAGCTCCGTTTCCGACGCTAAAAATCGTGTCTTACCATTATTGCCATTTTTTTTTGGCATTAGAGGGAAATATTTTTTGTTCGATTTTATTACAACCGATTGGCATTGTTTAATTCTCAACAACATATTTTTCTTAAGCTAGTCTGAATTTCACGAAAAATTACTGACGTTTTATTTAATTTGATCACGTATTTTAGATAGGATTCCCATAGATTCAATAGAAAAAGCTCAAATGAGTAATCTCTTTTAATTTTTTATCGCGGGCATGTACGAATGTACATTTAATTTCTGTATTTATGAGTAAATTTGTGACTGACATGTAGTTAAGTGTGTGTGTGTGTGTGTGTGTGTGTGTGTGTGTGTGTGTGTGTGTGTGTGTGTGTGTGTGTGTGTGTGTGTATACGATATTCGTTTCAAGTTGATCTTCAGTCTTTACGGTTGTCAGACCTATACAGACCCGAGTGATTTATAAATTTTTAGAATGGTTTCATATTTGACTCCTGTTATACGGTTAGTTCATTTTAATTAATTAAGTTCATATATTTCGATTCCTGTTAAAATATATATGTGGGTTTTTTTTTAATTGTCGGTATTGCTCCTTGATTAGCTTTTTAACTGATCATGTGCTTATGCATTGACTCTGCAAATCTTAACTATTTGATATATGATTGCAGCAATATGATCTTTACATTTAAAAACATTCAAAGTGAAGGAAAACTTTAGGCACAAAGAAAACGCGTGGTTGTTCGGTAAAAATTTGTCGATTTTTCAACAGCGACGCTTAGAGATAGGCTAGTAACCACTTGGCAGTCTGGAAATGGGCGGCGCAGTTTATAAAAAAACCTCTTTTGATTAAGTCTTTGCGGGCGAATCCGGCGAAAAGTCTTTTAATCTGAAGTTACAGAGAGCAATTACTATGCCTTTTTTTACTCTTTACCGAAATAAACAGATGATTTTAAATATTAGTCTATAATGCAGAACTATTTTCATATAAAAAATGAATTTTTGTAAAACATTTATTTGTAACTGAATATTTCGTAGCAAGGAAGGTTATACTAATCGATCGATACCTAGTCTGCTTGTAAATTTAGTTATTTCGTTTACTAAAGTCAAAATAAATTGTTGGTATTACAATTTACTTAAGATATTATCAATAAAATTGCCTTGTCTTAATTCCATTGTAACAATTACTTTTAAACAAATGCACGTGTCACTGTGTTAGAAAAAATTGAATTAAGAATACTACAAAACTTTCAATTAAATAACTCACCGAGGCATAGTCTGCTAGTCTGCACACAACTGGTCTCCGGCATCTAAACGCGCGCTAATCTCATGTATATCAGGCTTGTATGGGCGTCTCGTTTTTAGCATTTGGCGTTTGCGCAATTGGTTAGTTGTAAGTAGAACTATTGTGCTTGAGGCAGCTTACAGACGTTGTGCCTTGTAATTTAGGCAAAATGACACCAACGACACCTTCGATCAAATCCATATCACGTAAGCAACAACTGAGAGCTGCCGGAAGCATGCAGCGCTTAGGAATAAAATACGCAAAAATTGCTTCCAAGGTTATAAACTCGTTACAAGAAGTTAATGTACTGAAATACCCAGTTAAATCTTTTATCGGAAAGGTACCTTTTTGCCTCTTCCTATTGTCTTTTTGAACGTGCGTACCTTGAATTTTTGGTCTAATGCATCGTAGTCATCAATGTGAATTCATGCTCTCATGCATCATGCACTTGACTTAGATAAGTTCTTGATCCAATTTGCATTACGTTTTATCTGTTACCTGGTGAAAGGGTGGCAACTTCCTTATATTTGAAAGACTTGATTTAATGCAGGGAGGGTCTCAGTATGTTGTCCGCATCAGTTATTTTTCCTTCATTTCCTATTTTACAGCAATCCTGTCAGTACCTTCCAGCAGCTAAGTACAGTACTATCACATACTGTAGTATGTATGGTATGGACATAGGTGGACTGTTTTTCTTTTTCTCTTGAAAGGAAGAGAAAGCGCTCTCAAACAGCGTTGTGTTGCGTTACTTTTAAAAAAATTTTAAAAAATAATTCCGTGTTTCAAATCAGCCCGTACGTTTCGGCTGGCAAAAATTGTGTGATGTACGTTAGGTGTAACCTTTCTGTTAACCGTAGTTTGGTTCGGTTAACAAGCAAAACAAAAAAATTTTTTTTCATCGCCCCATATCTCGGTTCTTGATAAATAGGGAGCATTAGTTTAAATGGACGAAAGGTTGGAAATCGCTTTTACTGCAATATTACCAAGTGTCATCCGGTTATTTTGCTGATGCTATAATCACGCATCATTGCTCTAACTATGAAAAGTGATAAAAGTCGAACTGAACAGACAAGTTAGGTATTTGCTTCGTGCAACAATTTGAAACAGCGCCTCTTGCAGGGGAAAAGATGTCGATGCTAACTAACAAGAATACTCAGCATCTAACAGACAATGATAAATTACAAGTGTTTATTTAGATAGTAATAAACATTCAACAACTAAAATAAGTATTTTAAGTCCCAAATAGCATGTTGATAGCAAATTATACTTTTTTTCAATTTTATGAAGAAAAGTAAGTTTCTAGAATGAAATGGATATAATGTATGAGTGAGACTAAAAAATAAAAATGGAACTTGAACGATAACTTATAGCAAAGAATAAACTTGATGTACTTGAAAATTAAAAAAAAACCATACTTGCGATCAGACACATGCAAAAAAAGATAGCTTATATTTTTCGAAAGAAAGAGAAGTAAAAAGTATGCAAGGAAATTACTGTGACTCTGATCTTGACGAGTCAAGAAAAAATATATTACTACGTCTACACGATGATGGAGGCCAAAACTTTTTGCAAAAAGAGATTGATAGAATTAGCGCTTAAAAATAATTTTTGCTACATTATTGTAGACAAGAAGTATTGTTAAGTACTGAGTATTAAAAGCGATGGCAACTATTTATTTCCATGTCTCTCTTATTTTATACATGAAAACGAAACCGTTATACTAAAGTTCAACAGGAACTTGTTAACTACGCCGTAAAGTACTGGGATAAGCGAAAAAATACTCTCGAGTACACAACGTGCCTGCATACGTACGAAAATGCAGAGATGTACAAAACGATTTCAAGTCGGAATACAAAATTGGGCACGATGTTTAAAGTAATGAGTTTTGTTCTACTGAACAGCAAGTCTGTAAATATTGTAAAAAAATAAATGGTAACTGGCTAGTATATCCTATAAAAATACGTCAACGATGATGATTTGTAACGTGTCACATACTATTCACTGGAAACGAGCTGAGTGGTCATTATATGATATTTAAAGCGAGATACGTATGGGTAATGATAATTGATTTGATATAACAGGTACTATTCTAGTCAACGGTAAAAGCAATATTCTAAGTAATAGTGATTGTCATGATGCATAAAGTTAGTGGGCAAAATCTTACGAAATTTATTATAACTAGTCGTGGAGAAAGTGATGATAGTATTGAACATGATGATGCAGCTAATTATTCGCTTAGTGATATAGGGTGCTTCAGATAATGTAGACTAATAGCGACGTTAAAGTTAATAAATGTACCAGTATTATTGAAACCGTTAAAGAGAAAGATGATAATCTAGGTATCAACATTGACGACGGGAGCGATATTAATGAAAGTATGGAAAATGTTGATGACATTCACGTTGACGTAGAAAACGATTCTGCAGAGGCCTTATCCGAAGACGAATCTGTAACGAAAAATATTAAGGTCGTTGTTTCCCAATGTATAGGTCAATCGTATATATAGATAAACAATACTAAGGTTCGTATATCATCCCGTGTTCGAAACATCAGAGAAATGTTAATTGAATGCTTTTGTGTACACTTACATAAACATATACATCTATGTACTTGTACTCATGTAACAATGTGACGCTGCCCCATACGCGATACTTACTTGGTTATCTTCCAAAATCAAAAAAGAGCACTTTTTTGATTACTATTACTTTGAAACTATATGGTTAAAAATTCTCAAATAAATGTATGTGTTTTTTTACTGTCAAATGTAGTTTTCAGTAGTTTTTAAATTATTTATAGATGTACGGTAAGTTACACTTTTTAAAATAATGCGGCTATGTAGGGTTTGCACCATTGCTCCAATGTTTAAAGAGTGATTTTTTGACAAGGATGTTTCAACAACGACGTAATAAATCAGTCTAAAATTTTTTACACATATTTCTCGACGCTTATATTAGTTTTGCTAAAAATTTCGTACCTTTTTAGATACTTATGATTTAGGAAACAACTACCTTAATCTGTAAATTCAAGTTTTTTCCATTTTACTGGGATAAAAAGAATGACCCGGGTTAGGCGAATGTAGATAAAGGTCCTTGGACAACATCTAATGGTCTAAGAAATAACCAGAAAATAATCACTGTATACTTGAATTTTTATTTTGAATGTAAATTTTTGCAACATTATTTTTCAATAACAATTATTTACTCGGATGAGGTAGCAAACGAAGCAACTAATGACAGGGTATTGTAATTATTCTAACATCAGGTAACAAAAATATAATTAAAAAAAAAGCTTTTTCAACTGATAGTAACAATCTGTGAAAAACGGTACATTTCATTGTATGTACAATGAGTTAAAAATTCAAAATTGAAAAAAAACATAGAGTTAAAAACATTTAGTAATATCATAATAAAAATTTTTCTTGTTGCAGTACTAGGTCTTACAATAATTCGTGTAACTTCGATGTATTATTCAAGTCCAATTTTCTTTCAACGATAGCAGATCTTTTGCAGCTCTTTCTAGCTTCTTTTTCTAAATGCTTGTACAAATCGTGGGCTAGGCTGGAAATATAAACGCAAGCAACGATTGTATCTAAGGCTGCATTTTCAACTCCAGAATGTATTGTGCCTATGACATAATAGAAAAAGATTTATGTCATACAATTAAAAATGCGATCAAGTTAGAAATATCGTACTTTAAGTAAAAAGAAAAAATATTGTTCACTATTTACGGTTTCCTTTGCAAATACTGTATTGTTCAATCACAAGTTTCTCCACTGTGTCTTCTTAGCTTTAAACATTGATACCACGGCTTTTGAGATTTTTTTTTCCCACTTTTTTTGAAATGAATCTACCGTTTCTTGATAGTGAAAAGGATATGGTGTAATAAATAAGAACTTGCGGATAAATACTACATAAATATTTTTTTTGTAAACAGGAAAAAAAGTGCGGTTATCTCTTGTGAGTCGTGAATGCAACGTTGCCCACTTTAGAGCAAGCAACGCAGTTGCACGATTGCGCGTAAGTAAGTAGAGTTTCTAAGAGCAGTGGTATTCAATTTTCCTTGTCATAAGTATACACGTAAGCGGGTAAAGTTTAGGTTGAGCACGACTGCTCTCAAGGAATGTCCTTAAGGTGGCTCCAGTGGCCTCAATGTTAAAATTATAAATAACCCAACCGAGGTTAATAAAATTGAATTATATTCTTTGAATTCCCATCTTTCTATTCGTATAAAAAAAAATTAAGGTTGACGATGAAAATTGTAAGAAATCATGCTTACAAAATCGTAGTTTTAAGACGGGTTGGATAGGAAATGCAAGCTTACGCGATATACAACCTACTGCTGCACTTATATAAATAACCCGTAAGGTGTAAAAAATATACTATCTTGTATATATTATTACACAGTTTTCGATGACATGAGAAAAGTGTCTTGTTATTGAACAAAATCTTTAAATAATCGGAGACTAAGTATACAGTTGCGAGTGCAAGTCAGCTCTCAGCTGTCTGCATTCTGCAGAGTACATATATATAGGTATAACTACTCTTGAACTTAGGAGCGTACCGTAACAGTTCATCAATTAGGGCACCATAAAACTTTTTTGTTTTTTTATATTAACTCACTAAAGTAACAGATAAAATGTAGAATATGGCTTACAACAGTCTCTACGATAATTTTATACCATATTTTAAAGAAAATAATGATTAATTTTTAGTCTCCCCATTTTGATACGGCACTAGGCGCTGGAGCCACCTTAATTGAAACGCCAGTTACAAACTACCAAAAACAGGATGAATTTGGTTCTTTTTGTCAATTTGCAGAAAAATCCTATTTAAATCCACCAGAACTCATTTTGTTCGTCTTACAATTGCGCATCTTTTTCATACGAAACGTTTTTTTTTTGTCTAAATTACAGCTTTTCCAATAGAGCAAAAAATCTCTTTTGGCCATTTTTACTATTTTTTTAAACCTATTGCTGACATTTTTTTCTGTCCGAAAGTGGTTACTTTTCTTGGTCGAACGAGCTCTAGTGGTTACAAATCCAACAGTTTTTTAAGTATTACTTATCAATAAAATGTGCCCTCAAGTGAGCAAGAATCAGTAATTGGCAATCTAAGTGTTTTTGAGTACAGTAAATTAAAAAAACACATTCTCGGTGAAGCAAGCATCCGTAATAAGTAACCCAACTGTTTTTTTTAAACGCTAACTACCTGATAGAATCGCTTAATTTTGTTTAACAACGTAAAGTATAACACATATGAAATAAGTGTAGTTTTATTCTTCTAATAACAAGTTACACTGTCTTAAGGTTGTAAAAAGTTTCAACTGGTCTCAACCATGAAAGAGAGAGAGAGAAACTCTGTGTGTGTGTGTGTGTGTGTGTGTGTGTGTGTGTGTGTGTGTCAGTTTGGGTTACTTAAAGACAAAAAATATGTTGTTTAAAAAGTGACAAAAGATTTTCATGCTAAGTGCAAAAGAAATAAACTGGTTTTTGTCTAGTTTAAATTACCGGTCCTTGCCCAAAGCAATAATATGCAAAATGTGTTACGAATAAAGTTCTTGTTTTAAGTGTCAAGTAAAAAAAAATAAAACACGAGTATGTTAATTTTATTAACATAGAAATATATATATATATATATATATATATATATATAAACTCAAACTTTTAAAGTTACTAATTTGTATTATTATTATTATTATTATTATTATTATTATTATTGTTATTATAAATAAAAATGACATATGATGGATATGGAACACTTGAATTTTACATTATTTTAATAAAAAGACACTTGTATAGATTTTCCAACTATTACTATAAACACATTTAAAAATCGACAATAATAATATACTTGTGTTTATTTGAAATTCATCTAAACTGTTTTAATAACTAAGTCATTTAAACTGCAGTCTGCACACTATTTCTTTGTAAAAATTCCAGGAAACTTGTCATAACTTCTAATTATTAAATGACATTAAATTACTAAGCGTTTTGTAGCATAGACTATATTTTACTCTTGAATAATAGAAAAATACGGTGAACTTTTAAATCGATAACTCTTGCTAACCTAAAAACAAATTTTTGTAAGGAACAATACGAAAAATAGTTAAGTCTCTATTTGCCAATGAATCCTCGTCTAAAAGCTTTGTTTATTTATTAATAATACTTGAAAAAGTGTTGAGTTTCTAATCGCTCACGCTTGCTTGACAGAAAAAGCATTCTAATAACTAATAATACTTGAAAAAAGTTGTGTCTTTTCTCAATGCCAATACTTGTTTATCTATGAGCAAATTTTATTAACAAATACACTAAAAAACTAATGGGTTCCTCATTGCCAATGCGTGCTCGCCTCAAAGCTTGTTTTATTTATTAATAATACTTAAAAATTGTTAGGTTTCACCTTGCCGATGCTGCTTGCCTAAACGCGTATTTTATTTAGTAAAATTATGGGTTTATTTAGTAAAAATTATTTTAAAAAACTGTTGGGCTTCTTATTGCACATGCAGCAAGCTTGCTTCAAAAAAAAAATTTTTTTTTTATATTATCAGTACTAAAAAACTGTTAAGTTTTTCATTGCCTATGCTTATTTTCTTAATAGCACATTAAATCAATAAATATTCCAAAAAACTTGAAAATTTCTTAACATCGATGCTTGTTCACCTTAAAGCTCATTTTATTTATTGATAATACTAAACAACTATTAGGTTTCTAACTGTTTAGGTCGCTACTAAAACTTGTATATGTTATTCCATTATGCTTTTAACGTCTTCTAATGATGTAGCCCCCTGTAATTTATTTAAAATAAGTTTTTAAAAAAAGCGCTCATAATCTTTTAGAAAAACTATGTCCAATCTACCCACAGCTATATTTTTATAAACGCATGAACCTAAAATTGGCGGCCAGAGTTAGCGGTCAGCTAGGGGCAAATAGGTGATGTCAAGGGACCCCGTAAACAAAATAACGAATATAAAGGTCAGCCACAGCTCAGAACAGTTATTAACGATACTAAATTAGTATTTAAACTTATTCAGTGCCAGAATATGGTGAGTCAAAAAGTTACAAACAAATTAAACAAAAAAAAAAAAATTAAAAATTAAAAGAACATATTGTTGCTGAACATATAACTAAAAATATATTTCAAACGTTATAAATAAATTAAACAGGCAAAATATCCATTTTTAAAGAAAAATGAGTTTTAACTTGGCCAAGAATTATCCTAGACGCTAGAATTTCAACAAATGTGCTTTCTTCTAGGTATAATATTAGCACATATTATTGCCAACATGGGTGAAAAATTATTTGATGAGCTAAAAATAAATTATTTAGGCAAAATAACGATTGTTTAAGAAAAATTGACTATAACTCAGGTCAGCATGATCCCAGACCCTTAAAATTAAACAAGTGTGATTTTCAATTGGTATATAATAAGAAAATATTAATGCCTATACAAGTGAAAGGTTATTTAAAAAATTAAAAACAAATTACATAGGCAAGATATCAATTTTTAGTGAAAAGTCAGCTGTAACTTGGCCCATTACAATCTCAGACACTTGAATCAAGCATACACACTCTCATAATAGTTAATTATTAGCACATCTTATTGCTGACACGGGTAAAAAGTTGTTGAAAAAGTCACAATTAAATTATTCAGGGAAATTATCAATTTTCTGTTAAAAATCGAGAATGATCCCCGACACTAAAAATTCAACAAATGTGCTTTTTTCTTAGTATAATATTGGCACATATTATTGCCAACATGAGTAAAAAATTATTTAATAAGTTAGAATTAAGTTATTTAGGAAAAATATTGATTTTTTGAGAAAAATTGACTATAACTTGGGTCAGCATGTTCCCAGACCCTGGAAATGAAAGAAGTTTGTTTCTTTATCAGTATAACATGAGAAAATGTTAATGCCCACATGGGTGACAGGTTATTTAAACAGTTATTAACAAATTAAATAGGCAAAATATCGATTATTAGTGAATTATCGGCTGTAACTTGGTGCAGCACAATTCCAGACACTTGAAATTAAACACATGTGCTTTTTTATTAGTATTTTATAACAGCAGATCAATGCGAAGATGGGTGAAAAGGTATTTAAAAAGCTATAAATAATCTTTGTTAGCAGAATATCAATTTTTAGTGGAAATTCTACTACAAATTGGCCCAGCGTTATTCCAAGACCTCTAAAATTAAACGTATATGCTCTTTTATTAGTATATTATTAGCACATATTATCGCTAACACATATGTTACGTTATTTAAAAAGTTATGAATATTTTTAGTTGGCGAGATTTCTTTTTTTTAATGAAATAATATTAAAATATCATTAAATGTTAACCATCAGCGCAACTTATAATGAGCAAAGCTTATTAATTAAAACAGCATGCTATGTTCTTAATTATTTCTATATACATATTTTCTTACCGTCTATGCACGTACATTAATAAATAAATAGTAAACAGAAAAATAATTCTATACCTGCTGAATTTTTTTATACCGTACTTTTTTCCCATGTTCGCATCGATATGTTTTTATTAAATACTGATAAAAGGGTACATAAATTCAATTTTAAGTATCTGGCTAGGCTAAATTATAGTCGACTTATTAAAGAAAATCGATATTTCGGTTATTTATTTTATTTAGTACTGTTCAAATAATTTTTTACGTGTATAAGCATTCATATAGTATTTCTATATGCTAATAAAAGAGTACACATGTTTAATTTCAAGGGTCTAGGATTGTGCTGAGCCAAGTTACAGCCGACGTTTCACTCAAAGTCGCTATTTCACTTACTGAGTTTATTCATAACTTTTTAAATAAATTTTTACCCGTGCTTGCCTTAATATGTTCTCATTATATAATAATAACATAGTATGTTTGTTTAATTTCAAGGGTCTAGGACAATTTTCATATGATTTTTCACCAAAAATCGATGTATAGCCTAAATGATTTATTTATAACTTTTTAAGTGTGTATACTTGATTTAAAGGTTCTAGGACCATGCTGAGCCAAGTTATAGTCGATTTTTCCCAGATAATCGATATTTTGCCTAAATAATTTATTTATAACTTTTTCAATAACTTTCCATCCGTGTTGGCAATAATATGTGCTTATAATGAACTATTATAAAAGTGTGTATGCTCGACTACAAGTGTCTATGATTGTGCTGGGCCAAGTTACAGCCGATTTTTCACTAAAAATTGAAATACTGCTTATTTAATTTGTTCACAACTTTTTTATTTACCATATTCTGGCACTGAATAAAGTTTAAATACTTATTTAATATTGTTAATAATTGTTCTGAGCTGTGGCTGACTTGAATATTCGTTATTTTTTTAAGTCACGGAGCCCCTTGACAACCACCTACTCGCCCCTGGCTGGCCGCTAACTCTGGTCGCCAATTTTAGTTTCATAGCTTTTGCCAGTCCTGATTTATTGATATCTTTCTTATAGACCAAGAGCTGGGGTCAAGTGGGTAGATAAATTGCGAAATCACCGCCAATTTGTCAAATATTGAGAAAACTTATGATTCGTAGAGATCCGAAGTATTTTTGCCAAATCTATTGATAATATTTTTTTTTTTTTTTTTTTTTTTTTTTTTTTTTTTTTTTTTTTTTTATTATTATGAAGCGGTGAGAGGAAAATCTTCCTAGACATCCCAGATAATCCGGTAGTAGTATCGGATTCCCTCGGTGTGCTTACCGACTAAAAACTAACCTCCCCGAAGAGACAGGTCCGTAGGGACCACTCCCCTAGAAGACAAAAGGGTATTAGAGAAGAAAGAACTAGGAAAATAACAGAGAATTTCGAAGGCTAGCTTGGTCTCAAAGAAATGAGAGGAAGAGCACTTATGCATCTAGGCAAAGCTCGAATCTTGGCTTGCGCTGGAATAGAGTTGGTCCAATTTGTAGAGAATGGAAATTTGTCAAAAAAAATGACATTCGTGACAAAATTAGACTTACAGTAGTAGCCGAAAATTAAACGTCAAGCTAAAGTACACCTCGTAAAAATGCCAAAACAGTCGCCACTCCACCAAACTTTTTTTTTTAATATTAATATATACTCGAAAACAAAGTGGTAGAAATGTTCGGTATCCATAGCAGTGCTGTTTTATTAATGCACAACGCTTACCAGACCCACTGACTTACGCAAAATAAGGTGATTTACCCTCCTCATATACACTCACTCGACTCCAGCTCTTAGCCTATTAAAGCGTGCATGATAAAATTTTTCCAATAAGCTAATGTCAAGTTTATACTGATTCTACATAAACTTATTTTAAGTCTATACAGCATAGAAATCTAAAAGGTGTATTCAGCAATTTTTTGACAGCAAATGCTAAGTACAGGCCTTTAAGCAGTCATCCTAGTAGTAATAAAAAAATGTATTGACTTGGTTAAATATGATATAATAATACCTATCATTTTACAGTTTTTACTTTATCGTACGGTACTGATAGGATCAACACAAGGAATTATTTTAATAAACTTGTAATAAATAAACCTTCCGCTCTGAATTCTGTTATCAAGAGGAACAGTAATGTTGAGGTGTAATCCACAATAAGAGAGAATCAAAAAATTAATCACCAGAAGACAGCATGTGTTTGTGAAGTACTATATTATACCGGTAGCATATTTATATTCCGTACATTTTTATAGCCAAAAAAACGACTTTAAATTACATTGTAGCATACTTAATAAAAGATTACACACTTATTGACTGTGTAGGTGACTGATGTCACAATTAAACCTGACGAGGTCTTTTACTTAGCCAATGACAAAAGCACATACGTGCATAGTAACACAGCAATGCAAAGCCGTTATACGCACCGTTCGTCAGAATGGCTGTAGGATATTCAAAAAAAAAGTATATCATACTGCTGGGAATATGTATATATTACGAAACCTAATAAAAACATACTTAAACTATAGCATTTTGTATCTGTAGTGGTAATAATATAGTGATCAAGAGTAGTGGAGGAAGTGCCGTGCAGTCCCACGGCACGTACTACAACGTACGAAATAAAATTGTTACCATAAGCTAATGTGTTAAGTCTATACTGCTGCTGCATAGAATTATTGCACCCTAAGGGTTGCACCTTTGAAAAAATGACAACGTTGCGTAATTAGGAACAATCCTGTTCATATACATTTGTGACATGTTCTACCATCCCACCAGTAAAAAATCAGGTGACTTTAATCTACGTAACATTCATGCGATCATGAACAAAAAAAAGACAGTAGAACGTAGATTTTATTTTAAAATTTATTTTATCTTCTGTAAAGAATAAGACACAAATTTTTAGAATAATATTTTAACTATTTAGTGTTCATAATCTGCTGGTCTATGCTTCAGCTACATTAACGGCTGTATTTGGTGCGCATTAATAATCTGGATTCACTGTGCAAGCCAGATTTTTTCGAAACCCGTACATAAATATATATATATATATATATATATAATCATCGGCCACAGTAGCACAGTGATATGAGGCTCTTTTACCGTCAAGCTTGAATCAGATGGCGCCAGGGCACGTCGCGGCTGTCATACTTACACACCGTCAAATTTACAGTTGTGTATTGCGTTCGTGAGCCTATCTGTGTAGTGAGCAAAGCAGAAGACATAACCTTTGTAAATGATTGCTGTTGTTTGCAGACAATTTTTGTTTGCATTTACGTTTAAAGATAGTAGGAAAAATGAAGTGCAGTGTAATATCCTGCGATAAGAAAGTGAAATTTAAATTTCCTTCTGATAGTGTGATAAAAAAAAAGTGGCTCGAAGCAATTGGGAGACCAACATTTTTGCCGCTCCCAAGTCATGGCTTACCTGTCCACGAGTTCTGCTTTTCTTTCACTGACTCTTGCTCCTTTCCCTTTTAAAAGCTTTTTCAATTCTGAAACTTTTAAGCTCCCATAATATTCTTTCTTGTCTTCCTTATTCATTTCAAAATTTCAAATATTGCGCTTTACCACTACACTTTAATTTCCTATGTACATACAATACTGAAAAGTAATGTTGTGTGAGTGAGACGGCCATGACAGCCGCGACGTGCCCTGGCGCCATCTGATTCAAGCTTGACGGTAAAAGAGCCTCATAGGTTCTGGTTCTTATATCTCAGGGCCTTTGTAGTGCAGGCTTGAAAGTTCTAGACCCAATCCTTACGCCCTTAGCTTGCACCTCTATTATAAGGTAAAATTGTCTTAATTTTCATGTCATTTCTACTAAGTTGATTATTTTTTCTAGCCTTCCTCAGCCACTTTTTACTAGTCCTAAGCTCAACGATATAATTAATTCAAAAATTAAATATTTAACCGATTTAAAAGTTAATGGATTGGCGCGTGAAGCGCGCAGGGAGGCGGAGCCCCACCAGTATATATATGGGGCATTCCACGAGAAATAGGACAAAAAAAAATTTTTTTTCCTTCAAACTCTGGTGATCGAAAGTACTCCAGGAAAAACGTTACTGTAATTTATTCAGATTTTTTGACCATTACCTCAGCCGTCCGTGACTGTCACAAATTTTAAGTTTTTCATTAGAAGGAAAGATTCTTAATTTTGTAGACGAATCGATGTGTATGCAAAAAAAAATAGCTTTTTCTCAACATTTTGTCCGTAGAATACAATGAAAACATTAACAATTTTGATGTTAGGATTCTTTCTGTTTTTAAGGTTTTAATTTTCAAAATCAATTTTTCAGAAAGTATAACGGTTTTTTTTTAATTTTTTAATTTTTTTTTTTTTTCCTTAAGTTAGCTTAGAATGTGTACTTTTACAAACATGTTAGTCTTACGATGAAAGTAGAAACAGCGTAATCGCTAGAGGGCCCTGAATGTTGGAAAACACAGTTTTTTCAATTTATCTTATTCCACAAGACAAAAAAGTATGTGTGAAGAACAAATTTTAACACAACTACAGGATTTGCATACGTTTCCTGTGTCCAATTTGTTGAATTCCAAATGGCGGATACAATATGGCGATCAATATTTTAAAAATGGTGAAATTTTGCAAATTAAAAAATATTGCCATATTCTCCGTAAAATATGAGTTGTAAATGTTTTCTGCAAAATTTTTTGAAATGCTGTTGATTTTGAGAAAAAAATTTATTTTGTTTGTTGTCGTTCATCTATAAATAAGTTTTTTCTCATGACGTAGTGCTAGGGTAGTAAGTTGTATATTGCGTAACGTGGAATAGCGCCATACAGAAAGTTACCTTACTGTGTTTACTAATCTTCAAAGCAAGGGCACGTTAATGTATCATCACCATGTTAAGCGGATAAGTCTTGGTATTTGAATTTCTAAAGCGATTTCCTAATTAATCCCAATAAACCTATGATATTACATTGCTAGGGACGTAGATATGGAAGTAGCGGAAAAAAACTTTTTTAACGCTTGTTAACCGAACTAAATTGCGGTTAACAGATAATATGCACGCAAAAAGGTTCGCGCTGTGTAAGACAGTGCAGTCGACACCTTAATACCTCGTGCGAATTTGCCTTGTGAGATGGTGTGTACTGCACGGTATTTTTACGTGTAAGCACGTCTACCTTCTGTGTATACTATCACTAAAAAACTTGTACAGCCGTATCGGCAGTACAACACTGCCGAAATGGCAGTGTTGGCCACAGCGATCACTGTTTGGCGCCACCCAGTGGCTATCGCAGGAGAGTCCTGCAGTTGTAGCAGTACCTATAGGTGTATACACAGCTAATCTGTTAAGTTGATACCACCGCCGAAACCGCTGTACTTACTCCTGCACTATACATGCAATGTATACCTTCTGCACGTATTATGCAAGGCTTTATGGGTATGCGTATATATCGTATATACACACTTCAGTAGACCGAAGTATATACATACACACAAGAGCATATTTGCATTAGGGTATATGTACAACCATGCGATAAAGTTTTGTCTATTATTTTTTATGTTTGAAAAAGGATGAAAATTGTGAAAATTAGATCTACGTAAAAGATAGTAATAATAGGATATTTTTTCTACAGGGTTAAAATATTTTAAAGAAATTGAAGAGCCTCACCACGACGTTTAAGCATATTCATTTCTGCCATGCATTTTATACAAAAGTATCAACAATTTTGTTTTTTATAAAATATATTTAGTTGAAACAAATAATTTGTCGCGTATTTTTTCAGCAACACATGAAAAGATATTTATATATTCACACTATCCTTATGTACATACTTTTGTTACTTTTTACATATACTGTATACTTACCTCTGCATACTAGTTATATGATCGCGGGAGTAAGAACAGCGGTGTCAGCGGTTTCAGCCGTGGTATTAACCTAACGGATTAGCTGTGTACGTACTGCCACAACTGCAGGACTCTGCTGCGATAGCCGCAGGGTGGCGCCAAACAGTAGTCGCTGTGGCCAACACTGCCGTTTTGGCTGTACAAGTTTTTCAGTGCACATAGTCTGTAGAACTGCACTCACACGCTCTTTTGACCTGCGTGCACGGCATTTTCGGGTGTACAGAGAAGTAGTCGTCCTTGCGTTAAGCATACGTACATGGAAAAAGAGTTGGAAGAAGTGCTGCCTCATAACAGATGGCTGCTGCACTAACCACGCAGAGCGCAGAGCTCCGTTGGCGTTGACTAGAGGCTCTCTGTTGTGGGAAAGCTGTGCTTCCACTTTTGGTACAGTAGCAGTGCCAGCTTAGTAAGAGTGCCTCTGCCATGTAAGAATTGGTAAAATTCTCTATACGTTATAATGTACATAAGCTCTCATTACTGGGAGAGCTGCTCGCTTAATATGTAGTGTCTGTATTCCAGTACGTAAAAGAGAATAAGTTGTATTTTGTGTAATTTAAAAGAGTGCATACATGCGTGTAATGTGTATAGAATGAACTGAACTCAGTGTATATATTTCTCTCTCTCTCTCTCTCTCTCTTTCTCCACACACACGAGATAGTTCTTTAATTTTTCGCAACTCTAAATGCTTAAAAACTTGGTACTTATATCGTTAAAACAAACCATTGGTGCTTATATCGTTTATGATAAAACAGTTTAGAAATAAGGTAGGGACACTTTTTAAGCTGCAACAATACAATACATTTTGTCGAACAGACCGAGTTCAAGCAAACTTGAATGTCAAGTAACTTTTTTTCTGAGCCTCCCAGCCAAAAATCACAAGAGTTGACAATTGTTTATCATGCATTTTTACTCCAAAAAATTAATTGTACGAGTAAATTGGATGCTCAGGAAAAAAGTTCGATTTAGGTCCGTACATGTCACACACTAGCCTTTTTATCTCAAAAGATCATAGTATAGGGTATATAAAAAGAAAGTTTAAGAAAAGTAAAAATTGGACATTTTGCACATTACACTTGGACATTTTGTTTTTTTAAGTTTTGGATTAAAAACTACTGTTTTCTCTCTTGTTGTAGTTGTAAGAAGTTTAGAAAAAAATTGACATGGAATTTAAATTTTCTAAAATTGTGTCTGCATTCTATAACCTGGTTTCTCTATCGAAAGGGGTTTTGAAGAGTCAACAACACTTTTCTAATTTCTTACAATACACAAAATCTAAAACATACCTACTCATATGCACATAATAGTTCAGATTTTGCATTTTTATAGAATTTTTAAGTCATACCATGTCCATAACCTATATTTGTCTTTTTAAGGTAGTCACATGCCATTTTATTTTTATATTCTGTATACAGATATATCTACGTCACAATTGTTAAAAAACATATTTAAAATTAAAAGTTCAAATCATATATATTTATACTGAACCCATCATGAATTTAAATATACAGGTTTTTTTTCAACATCTGCCTTTTCTGGAGATAACAGATTTCTCATTCATATATTACCAGAATGATTTGTGATTCTGATGTATATTGATGAACTGCTTACATACATACATAAATAAACACTTACATAAACTTCTTCTTTTCCTCTTCGTCAAAATAATAACCAAAAGTTTTATGCATCAGGTGTTGTTGCACTCAAAGGAGAGCTATATTAAAGTGACTAGCTCTCTCAGTCGATAAGAAAGCCTTTGTTTCAAATGTTTAGTACAGTAACTGCACCATATGGGGCAACAGCGCTACCTGAACGGAAAGCTTAGCGGGGGTCTAGCGTGTGCCTACCTAGCGAGGCAAAAGTATAGAGGCAGATGGCGTGATTAGCTTGGCCCTACCAAGGCAACCTCTCTAGAGTATATTTTCTGCATACCCCCACCGAAAATGCTTTAAGTATATATGTTCTGCTCTGCTTCTTAACCTCGCTCACTAGGTGTGCGTAATATACTGTACTTCAAGAAATGAATTCTTAGACAAGGAGAATAAAAAATAGTATAATGCCTTACAACAATGGTAACTTTTTTATTAAAGAAATAAATTATTTATACAATGTAAAAAAATACAGTAGGGAAAAAATAGTGTCAGTTGAACAAAACTGTGAAAATATTTTCTAATTCTTTCTTTGCGATTGCACGTTTTAAAGCAAGAGTTCTCTTGACCCTTTTCTTACTTAATGACAACGATCGTTTCACTGTCTCACTCATTTTACAAAAAAAAAATTAAAAAAACCATTCAATAAAAATGCAGAGAACTCTTAACATGTCAGTTGATTATCACACACACACACACACACTGCTCCGAAATGGCTGTCATTCGCATCAGTTGTACCTATATATTGTAGCTACAGCTACAGCATAAGAAAGAGTGAGATGGAAGATACCTAGCTAGGCTTCCTACCTAGTCCCTACCAATTCCACCGTTACAAAACCTACCTTGGGCCTACCTAGGCCCCCTCTAACTACCGAGGCAGCATAGTTAAATTTCCGATCGGGTACTGTATGAGTGGGGCAGTAGCTCTCCCACTTTTGAGGGCAGCCACGGTACGCTATGGGAGAGGTGCTCTCCGAAAAGTAGGAAAGCACCCAAACCAATGTAAGAGGACGCTGCTGTATCACCACGTGCACAGCACCTCTCCCAACTCTTTCTCCGTGTACGTATAATAAATACGCCAACTTTTCAATCAGCCTATGATAACAATGTAACTCAGTACTGTCATTAATAATTGTTTTATTTAATACAATCAGTAAAAAAAATCACAGTACATGTCATAAGTAGACATATATACCATCGTTTTTTGAAAAAATGAGAGATGAAATAACAGTAATTAAAGAATCGTAATGTATGTATTTGCAATTTTCTTTTTCGACATAAACAAAACCTGCTAAAAAAATGCTAATCAAATCCAATTTGTTTTGTTGGAATGTACCTAACAATAATTTTCTTGTCTACCACAAGTCTATTTATTATTTTGCTGTATTGTATACCATGATTTTTGGCAATTTTTTCAACTATGCACGTATTTTTCTTATAATTGAATTTATGATTAGTGATTTTACTTAATTCAGTCCTGTTACTCGCTTAAGGAAACAAAATATTCACTTCAGAACCAGCCACAGCTGAGCCTTCGAATGCACGCATTTTATTATACTTTTCAAAAGGCTGCAACTTTAAACTAAGTTGCATTCGAATTCTAACAGTCTTTAAGATAATGATTGATGTGTTATAAGTAGACACGTATTGTGATTTTCTAACACTGGAAAGTTGAAAGCGACGCTCACCCAAAATCCCTCCAGCGGTTCACCCAAGTTATTGGTTCAACTGTTCACCCGGCTTGGGTGAGCAGTTCACCCAAGACAGGGAAGCAGCAGCATCAAATCCTTGGGTGAGCAAATACCGCAGTTTTTGATTTAACAGCTTAATTAAAATGCCATTTACTACTTGTACACGTAAATAACTCTTTTAACCATCATGTATAATCATACATATCATTTTTTTATTTTAATACATATGGGAGACATGCAAGATATGTGAATTTAATATTTTGTATGTATAAATAAATCATATACAAATTTTTTTAAGGTGCAAGGCTGTACGCTCGATAAAATCAAATTATGAAAATATATTAAAATACAATTTAGAAACTATGAATATTATAATTAATCGTAAATGAATATAAAAAAATGTTTACATAGGAAAATAAGTAGGTTACACAAATAAGTTTTTTTTTCCGCATATTCTTGGGGTTAAAAATCAATTTTCACAAGTTCAATCGTTTAGGATTTTTTTTTTAATTTACATAGAACTGAGTTTTTTTGATTCATTTGTTAATATTATTAGATCCATAAATTGCATACATTAATATTTGCGTACCTGACTTTTTTGTGCATATTTAAAGTGAAGCAGAAATCATTCCGATTGTAAAAATGCTCCTGTTCATAATAAAAAATATCTTTCAAATTGTTTGTTAAAAAATTTTTATTCACCAAAGATAGAACCAATTTAAAATTACAAAAAGTATTTTATTACAACATAATGGGTCATGTATTTAGAAATACACGCTTATTGGAGAACATACTTTTTTTTTAATTGACTTGGCATAAAGTTTGTACACAGGTATGATAAGCAATAAAACAAAACTTTGACTTTTTACGATTAATAACTAGCTTACCTTCAAATACAGCTAATGAGATGCACCTTACACAATACACATATACACAAACCGTCAATAAGTAGATGGAACTTACTAAATGACGCAGCGCTGACAAGAATATCTAATCCTTTCATTGGATGATCCATAGTAAAATATCAAACTTAAACAAATAACTTATAAGTAGCCGTATTGTGCTGAGCTATTAACGGTTCTATCAACAACTGCGCAGAGTTTGCTCACCCAAGGTCTTGGTGCTGCTGCTTTCCTGTCTTGGGTGAACTGCCCACCCAAACTAGGTGAACAGTCAAACCAAAAACTTGCGTGAGCCGCTAGAGGGATTTATGGTAAGCGTCGCTTCCAACTTTTTTCCAGTGTTCTGATTGTATATTTAATATCAATAATACTTTCACTTTCCATTTGTATTTAATAAAACAATTATCAATAACAGTACTGAGTTACCTCATTACCATACACTGATTTAAAACTCATCTTATTTATTATACGTATGTATGCTCAACGCAAGGACGAATACTTCTCTTTACACCCGAAAATGCCGTGCACGCAGGTCAAAAGAGCGTGTGAGTGCAGCTCTACAGACTGTGTAGTATACACAGAAGGTAGACGTGCCTACACGTAAAAATACCGTGCAGTGCACGTCATCTTACAAAGCAAATGCGCACGAGGTATTAAGGTGTTGACTGCACTGTCTTACACAGTGTGAACCTTTTTGCGTGTATGCTCAATGTGTGCCACAAAAATTTTGCTAGTCGAAACATACGAACAGATTTCGAATATTTAAGAAAAAAAAAAGAAGAAAAATAACTCTTGTTAACCGCTTGAAATTTGAAGAGATTGTTACCAACCATCTCCTTATGCCTCAAAAAAATTTCCATCCGTTTTTATTTAGCAATTTTAGTAAAATTGATTTTGCAAGGTATCGAAAAATGATGCTTTTAACAATATATTTGCAAAACAAGGTTAATTTTGTTGAAATTGGCTAGCGTTTGACTTTGAATACTGTGATTCAAAATCAATTGATGTTGATTGGCCAATACTGCAAAAAAGATTTAATTAATATTAAATTTATTAATATTAAATTAGAGCTAATGCTCTAGAATACAAAACATTCAGACAAAACATTTTTTAATTCCTTTGAAAAACGGAACGATTAAAGTGAAGACATATTCGCAATCTTCTACTAATAAAGATTTTGTAATATAAGTTTTTCATTATTCTTGACAAAAATAAATTTAATAAAAAAAACGACATGATTTTATTTAAACCTGCATGAAAATAACTATTTGGAATAAATTACGATTATAACAGTTAATAATAATTGACTTCTATAAAAATTATTAAATATTAAAACTGTTGACCGCCACTTCAGACCCACCATTTTGAATTTACTCAATCTGTAACTTGATCCGTGATTAGCCACCGTAGTAACTTTAAAACACCTCAGAGTTATACAATAGCAAAATTTTATGAATATTATTCCAGTTAATCTGGCAAAAAAAAATTTCAAATGTTTGTTAATTTTTTTCTCAAAATCGGCAGCATTTCAAAAAATTTTGCAGAAAACATTTACATCTTGAAATTTTACGTAGAATTTGGTGGTATTTTTTAGTTTGCAAAATTTCACCATTTTTTAAATATTGACCGCCATATTGGATCCGCCATTTGGAATTCAACAAATTTGACACAGGAAACGTGTGCAAATCCTGTAGTTGTGTTGAAATCTATTCTTTACGCGAACTTTTGTTGTCTTATGGAATAAGATGAAATGAAAAATATCGTGTTTTTCAACATTCATCGTCTTCTAGCGCTTACACTGTTTCTACTTCCATCGTAAGATAAAAATGTTTGTAAAAGTACACATTCCAAGCTAACTTAGAATAACGACAGCTGGCTGCCAACAACACCTTGATGTCATAAATGCTACGAACCTTAAATTAGCGACCTGAGTTGGCGGCCAGCCAGGGGCGAATAGGTGGTGTCAAGGGGCCCCTTACCTTAAAAAATGAGGAAAATAAAGACCAGCCGCCGCTCAAAGCTACTATTAACAATATTTAATAAATATTTTAACTTTATTCAATGCCAGAATATGGCAAGTAAGAAGATTATAAACAAATTAACCAAACATGTAAATATCACTTTACTATGTAAAATCGTTTATAACTTGGCCCAGCATGATTTCAGACACTTAAAATTAAAAATACATAAAAATTTATTGGCACATCAAAATATCGATTTTTAGAGGAAAATCGGCTATAACTTAACCCAGCACGATCCCAGGCCCTTAAAATTCAACACACGTACTCTTCTAATGACATACAATTAGCAAATGTTATAGCCAACACGAGTGAACAAATATTTAAAAAGTTATAAACAAATTATACAGGCAAAATATTGAATCTCATATTAAGATGGGCCAAGGGATTGTCAATTTTTGTCTGAAAATCGATAATTTTTCCCTATTAGATAATTTATATAATTCAAAATAACTTTTTACGCCCGTTAGCCTTTATATGTTCTATAATGTAACAATAATTCAATATGTATTTTTAATTTTAAGAGTCTGGATCATACTGGGCCGAGTTATAGCCAATTTTTTTGTGAAAATCAATAATATACCAACTTACTTCGTTTACGACGTTTTAAATAACTTCTCATACGTGTTGTCGACAATATGTGCTAATTGTATGATATAAAAAGAGTACGTGTATTTAATTTTAAGTGCTTGGAATAATGTTGGGACAAGTTATTGCCGATTTTTCACTAAAAATCGATATTTTGCCTGTTTCATTTGTTTATAACTTTTTAAATATTTTTTCACCCGTGTTGGCTATAATATTTGCTAATTGTATGTCATTAGAAGAGTACGTGTGTTCAATTTCAAAGGCTTAGGATCATGGTGGGCCAAGTTATAGCCGATTTTCCTCTAAAAATCGACATTTATCCTGTTTAATTTGTTTATAACTTTTTAAATATTTTTTCACCTGTGTTGTCTATCATATTTGTTAATTATATGTCATTACAAGAGTACGTGTGTTAAATTTCAAGGGTCTGGGATCATGCTAAGCCAAGTTAAAGCCGATTTTCCACTAAAAATCGATATTTTGCCTGTTTAATGTGTTCATAAATTTTTAAATATTTTTTCACCCGTGTTGGCAATAATATGTGCTAATTGTATGTCATTAGAAGAGTACGTGTGTTCAATTTTAAAGGTTTATGATCATGGTAGGCCAAGTTATAGCCGATTTTCCTTTAAAAATCGACATTTATCCTGTTTAATTTGTTTATAACTTTTTAAATATTTTTTCACCCGTGTTTGCTATAATATTTGCTAATTGTATGTCATTAGAAAAGTACGTGTGTTGAATTTCAAGGTTCTGGGATCATGCTAAGCCAAGTTAAAGCCGATTTTCCACTAAAAATCAATATTTTGCCTGTTTAATTTGTTCATAAGTTTTTAAATATTTTTTCACCCGTGTTTGCTATAATATTTGCTAATTTTATGTCATTATAAAAGTACGTGTGTTGAATTTCAAGGTTCTGGGATCATGCTGGGCCAAGTTATAGCCGATTTTTCTCTAAAAATCGATATTTTGCCTGTTTGATTTGTTTATAACTTTTTATATATTTTTTCACCCGTGTTTGCTATAATATTTGCTAATTGTATGTCATTAAAAAAGTACGTGTGTTGAATTTCAAGGTTCTGGGATCATGCTGGGCCAAGTTATAGCCGATTTTCCTTTAAAAATCGATATTTTGCCTGTTCAATTTGTTTATAACTTTTTATACATTTTTTCACCCGTGTTTGCTATAATATTTGCTAATTGTATGTCATTAAAAAAGTACGTGTGTTGAATTTCAAGGTTCTGGGATCATGCTGGGCCAAGTTATAGCCGATTTTCCTCTAAAAATCGATATTTTGCCTGTTCAATTTGTTTATAACTTTTTAAAAATTTTTTTATCTGTGCTGGCGATTATATTATATTTTCTTTAAATATACCAATAAACTATTATGCATTTTCAATTTCAAGTGTCTGAAATCATGCTGGGCCAAGTTATAAACGATTTTACATAGTAAAGTGATATTTACATGTGTGGTTAATTTGTTTATAACCTTCTTACTTGCCATTCTGGCATTGAATAAAGTTAAAGTTTTTAGCATATATCGTTAATAGTCGCTCTGAGCGGTGGCTGGTTTTTATTTTCCTCATTTTTTAAGATACGGGGCCCCTTGACACCACCTATTTGCCCCTGGCTGGCCGCTAACTCTGGCCGCCAATTTCAGGTTCATGCAAATGCTGACAGCGTTTAAAGCCTGCATGCAGGGACTACCAAACAAGAAATTTGCTCTCGGCCTCCCGGCAAAAAGCAAGCAGAGCCTACTTAAGCTCATTGCACTCTTTAATAATAGCACAGTTGTACTTTCATTGAATTAATAATGAAGTTGTTCTCGAGATTGTTGTTGTTATTTCAACCTGTGCTACTTTCCACTCCCACACACACATAAACATTTGCATACCAAACTGCTTGACAATTCAACAGAAGGAATCTTGACTTCAAAAATGTTGAGAATATTTTCATCGTGTTCTACAGGGGAGAATACTAACAGTAAGGTAAATGTACCAAAGCTTGGCCACTAAAAAATTGGTACCAAAGACTGGCCACAATCACAACATAATGATTCGTACAAATTTCTGCAGCTGTAAAAAATATTTTTATTAATATTCACGCTTAAAAATTATATACACTTCATTGTTAAAAGTTATGTCGATGATACTTTAACCAAGAAATTAAAAAAAAGTGTTTTTAGAAAGTGATTTTAGTCGGCTGGCCAGGCTTTTGGGACATCTGACAACGTAACCTCACTTTTAGTGTGTCCTAACAACTGGCCAATGTTGATTGCGTGCAATTCATACGACTGGCCAGTTATTAGGACTTGAAGTTTTGGCCACTGAGACAAAATTTTTCTACAGTGGCCAAGAATTAGGACATTCGACCAAGTCAAATAATAAATAAATACTTTTTTCCTCTGTTTAAAAAAAATTATTTTTTCTGCGTGCAGCTTACAATAGTGTCATAACCATCAAATAATACCCAGAAAGACTTGAAATTTTTTTAAAAATATTCATGGAGTATTTTAGAAATTGGCCTACTAAGGTGGCCAACGTTTGGTACATTTACCTTACCAAAACAGTTGCTGTAATTATCAAATATTTTGGTACAGACATCATCTGTTATCTTATAGAAGTAAATACGGTGATTTGGGCGCAGCTTGGCCTGACTTGACACGAATATCGGTCAGGCTAAGCTGCACCCAAGTTTTTGATATAATCTACATTAATTTGAATTAAGATAAAAGAAAATTTTTTTAAACTATTTGTGGACAGGAAGAAAAAGTATATTTCATAAATGGTCCTAGACGATCCAGAAAAACCTAGTTATGTAAGACACTTAATTATTACGTTCTGTCTAGAGGTAAAAATATTTTGTCAATGGCTTGGATAGGAATTGCATCTGTATTACTACCAAAAGGTATGACCAGTCACAAAACTTTCCGTTTATCTTTAGATTTAGATAAAATTGACAGTGTATTTTTAGAATTTAAAACTAAAAAAAAAAATCAAGAGAAGTTAATTTAATTATATGAGACCGACAATGGGGAAAAATCAAAAAATTAATCACCAGAGGGTAGCTTGTGATTGAGAAGTACTATATTCTACTGCTGTAAAATTTTGGTATTAGGTGGTGTGCTATAAATTTACCATTATTATTAAAATTTTTAAATATGGTTCTTAATTGTTAAAATACTTTATTTTTTAAAAAGATTGTAAAACCAAGATGTACATAATTATCAAACGTTGTACCTATTGTTTTATATTATGTCCCTATTTATGCCACTTATTAAACAACGTAAATTTAGCATAATATTTTAAGACAATCGAGCTTTTTCACTCGCATAACACTATTTTATTTAACAAAAATAATTAAAATCGTTTATTTGTTTACTAGAAGTATATAAATTCTCATTTATGGAATTATCTTTCAGATTGCTCATTTATTGTGAAGAAAATAGAATTTTTCTTGTGAATTCATAAAGATACATAAAATGTACAAGTATCACAATTTTTTTATCAAGTTAGTTGTATAACAAATACATGAATTTTCATATTCCATGAATAAAGACACAATCCACGAATAGGGACATTTACCTTACATGTATCCCAATTGGTTTTGTATTCGGAATGTGCCAACGAATGTTACCAAACTTCTTTTGAAGCTAATAACCGGACTTCGTAATTTGTTACTAAAATTTTTTTGAAACAATTGAATGGCAATGATTCAAGTAATCCACCCTCGCTTATCGTGTTCAAGGGGTCAAACAAAAAAAAAGGTGCATAAAATAAAAAAAGGTGGATCCGTGGACCTCGATCAGCCACGCTCACATACGGCTGGGCCCGGACTAATGCCGTTTACTCCTTATTTTTTATCTCCCATACAAAAAGTATTTAGGCTATTTGATTAACACCATAAGAAAACCAATACCTTATAAAACGTTCTGTTATTTTTTTCAAGTGTATTATTTAAACATTACCGAGTACTGACAAGTTAAGCACAAATGCATTTTTTGTAATCAAGAGAGCGGACGCTTTTGGGCTAGATTAGTACAGCAGACTTTGTCACGGTGCCTTATGCACAGACACGTGCTTTCCTTCAGCTCTCCGCAGGAGCAACCCAACTCCCTTACAAAGTTTAGGAGTATTATTTAGAGAGGCAAGTGTAAAATGATAATATTTTGAAAAATTTTTGGCAAGTCACGATGTTTTTTGTTAAGCATCTTTCTTTTGTACTACGGTATTTAGAAAAACGTTTTTTAAATTTTTTTTATTTTCACGCACTTACAATATACTCGTATTTTAATGAAAAGGCAACCTAGCCTTGTTCTCTCATGAGACACCGTGTCAGATTGTCATAACTTAACAATTATTTTCTCGAAAATTTCCCTAGTGAAAAATCTGAAAAAATTCATGTGCACTCCTGATATGCTCAAATATAGCATACATTTTTCGGCACGATTCTTAATTTTAAACTTTTCTCCTAAACCTCTTTCAACAAGCATGAGTTTTTTTTATTGCAATCAGTGTATAAAATAGTCAATATTGCATAAGTCATTTACAAAAATTAGTGAAAATTTTTCGATATTAAGAAAACAAAAATCTAAGACCAGTTTTACTACTGCGAAGCTGGTTATAAAATAGATCCAACAACTGATCTCAAAACTAGTTTCTAACTTGTCTTGTAACTAATAAGTGATAAAAAAATTAAAGTTGCACTGCATTATGGCCATAACTTTTACCTATGTGAGCTATCCTTGTAACGCTGGCGACCGTTTTACTTTAAAAAACCGTCAATAAAGTACAAACTATCAGTTTGCCAATTTTATATTTTAAAAATATAACTTACCACCAAAACGATACAATAATTCTTGAAGCAAGTATTATTTATTGTGGAAATCCTTCATTTCTATCGAGTTTTTATACATACAATGACATGGATATTAATAATTGTTAATATTATTATTAATCTCAACTCATGCAATTTTTACGGATATTTTACATGCATACACTGCACCTGATGCATGCATGTATACTCGCTCTTACGTTACGAGTTACGATTGCACACATCAAAACAAAGCATCTGCCAAATTAGTGAATAGAGTGTCGGTTACCCGGTCATACTATACGTCACTGCATCTCAACTCTGGAGCTCGAGCCCTCCCTGACTTGTGCAGCAGCTGCGCAAGTAACTGAGGTAACAGCCGTGAGTAACAACAACCGTGTGTTAGTCACTGCTTTCACCGTAGTACTTTTAAAAAAGCTAATAGGTACGTATTACAATATGAGAAGAGGTAATCTCAACAACTGCTGCTTATAAAAAAAAAGGAATTTCTAGTCTCTTCTTCTAGAGAATAATTTTGACAGTAGTGACTTTTTTGAAAGCAATGAATTCAATATCATCATTTTCCTTCAAAGATATTCTATTTTTGTTTTCTAAAATATTAATATTTCAAAATTACTGTCTACAACACAGAAGTATTCTAAAACCTCTTTATTTGATCGAGCAAATCGTCATAATTTTTATTTATATACATTAATTTAGAAGAAAAAAGTAAAATCAAAAAATTACTTTTTTTCCCTCACTTTGACTTTTTGGCTTACAAAAATTTTAGAGAAATTCAACATTTGTACAGGCTTAACACAAATACACTTTTAATATATCGTGAAATGCGCATACATAGATTTATAAAAAACTATTTTTGTATACATAGATAAATATATACTTAGACATGGTAAAAGGCAATGAAAAAAACAAATATTACTCTTTTTAATTGAGGAAATTTTCAAAACTACCATTTATAAAGAGTAATTTTGCGATTTAACCACTTTTAAAAGAGTAATAAGGTAAAATGGGGTATAGTAGGACAACGCAGAAATTGCAGGGTATAGTGGGACAGGACGAGAAAATCATAACTAGTAAATTCATTTGTTAAAAAATATCCTTAAAAAAAATTTCCTAATATTCTTTTATCTCTTAGCTAGATAAGACTCCCAAAATTAATTGTGGTAAACGTTCAAGGGAGAATGAAAAAAATATTTTATCAAGCTGTCCAAGCACTCGTTTGATGCATACGTCTTAACGAGGCATTTCGCCCATTTTAGATGTGACACTAAAGTCGACTATCAAGATAATATACCGAAAATAAAATTTTTTTCGTACGTTCAAACTATTTATACGTTATAATATGACACTCAAGAACAAGTTTTCTTAATTAGATCTTAAAAATAATTACTTGGTCATAAAATATAGCCTGTCCTAGTATACCCTTACTTTCTGCAAACACCATGTAGAAGTGGGACGAGGCTTATCATTGCTGTCCCACTACTGCATCCTTTTTTTAAAAACTAAGTATTAGTGGGACAAGTACTTGACAAGACCAAATTCTAATCTTAACGACTGTGATTTTATTCTTTTTACTGTAGTAATCGTGCGAGTGTCATCAGTCTAATCTTTAGTAGTAAAATTAAACTCAAATATATATGTAGGATTAGTAGTTACGTGAATAAGAGCATTGTTACCTGATAAATAGACATAATCTGAAACCTAACCTCAATGCAATCTGTATTAATACATTCTACCAAATGTAAAAAAATCAGTTTAGCAGACAATGATATATATTTTCAATAATTAATTTTCATTATTCTCACATTCAGAAAAAACTGAACAATATCAATACCTCTAAAAATTTTCAACAGGAAAATACAGGTATTACTTTACTCACATTACATTTTCATTTGGTATCTCAGACTTAAAAACTTGCTTCTTATCTCAACAGAAAAATCAAATAATTCTCCTTTAAAAAATATATTTTCTGTAAGCAATCTTAGTTTTAAGATCAAAAAAGAAGCAGCTAAAAAAAACCAACCTGCTGCAGTTGTTAAAAATTTAATACATTACTGAAAAAAAAAGCAGTAGGCTTTATTTAATAAACAAAAAAAAGAAGAAATAAAAATGCTAAAGAGTATGAAGAAAATTTAAACAAGAAGTTTTAAGAGAGTAAAATAACTGTTAGAAACAAAAAAAAATTAACTTGAAAATTAAAAATTAAAAAAAAATTGTTAAATAAGAAAACTGGAATGCGAATAATGACTAAATAGTACAGGAAATGAAAAAAATCTTCATCTAAACTTAGACAATGAAAAAGCATTAAGTACGTGTAAAGTTCATTGATTGCAGAGCAAAATGAAAAGAAAAATGGATAAATTTTAAAACCTTAACAGGAGCTGCTGAGCGTTAGCCATTAATATGTTTTCCCAGTTGAGTGTTGTACCCGTCATTTTTTTTTTCTCGTCCCTCTTTGGTGCTACCGCCCAGTTTCTTCGACTTAGCTTTGCATTTGGTGAGTATGTATCATCATTTTTATCGCGTCTCCTTACTGGTGACTTAAGTAAGCTAGATCAGCTTGACGATCTGCAAGCGAACAATCGGACTTTTCTTCGCAGTCTTTCTTGTGATAGTTGCTGCTACTCCATCAAAATCTAAGCTTTGATCAATACTTCAAGCATGTATAGCATCTTACGGTTTCGACGCATCTCCTCACATAGCAGATAGTAAAGCCTATTCGTATGTTCCTCATTTTTCCTGTATTGCTGGCATTAGTCTCTTGTGCGTTCCCTAAAAATACTTTATGCTAATTTGTATAAGCCCTCAGTACCGTTACTGTTCCCCAAAGAACCTTTGCCAAGTGTGGATTTGACGTCTTCTTTTTCCGTCAATAGATTAAGGTCCTGTATTTCGAGTGTGACCTTTTTTATCTTTCTTTACCTATCCAACTCCCCTTTACTGCCATTGCCTAACTGTTGATAAGGAATTTACTATCCTTTACTTCTTTTGCCTTGAAAAAAAATTTCCCTTTTTGGTTATGGTAACTCATTTAATCGTATTGTCTGCTTTCTCAGGCTTCAAGTTTGACCATTTTTTTTTTAAGAACTCGAACAAAATTTTGCCCTTCTGTAACCTGAATAAGTAATACCTTTTTTTTAGAATTTCTTTATTTGCTATTCTCTATGCTGAACAATATCTTAAAAATTCTGTCGTGATCCTCGTTAACCTTTCTTTCTTTCTTACGAGGTAAATTATAGTAAGTGGCTCATCAGTACTTCAGGACTCTTTTCTCGTTCATCGACCAACACCTTTCTGATTCATCAGAAATAAATCAAGCACAACTATCTCTTTTTTTCTTATCTGTAGGTCTTTCTTTCTAGGTTATGATTAGATGTTTCAGAATCTTATTTACTTTGTTTTTACTTTACGACTTTCTTTACATTTAGCAAGCAGCTTTTCAATTGGCTTTGTGCCTTCTTACTAAGTATAGCTATTTTAACTGACACGGTGGTGCAGCGGTAGAGTTGCAGTCTCGCCGATTTGAGAGCTTAAGCAGAGTTGGCCGTGGTTGGTAGTCGGATGGGTGACTGCTCGACGATTATTCCATTTGCTTGCGCTGGTGGTTAATCAGATCCATTGACTGTCTCTTAATCATTACGACAACGTGAGCAGGAGGTGTGTAGAAGTTCAGGCATAATGTCTAGACTATATAGATATTTGTTTGGAACTTGGGCAATACACCGGCCGTTCCAGGATGGGTTTTTCCCGAGTGGTTTTCCCACCCACAGGACTAAAATCCTGCCAAATGCGAATCGGAATCCCCTTACTCTTCTCATTCCCAGCCCCCAAAGTGCCAAGTGCCCAGAGACGCACGTATTTTTGTTAACGTTTTGTTGCTGCCTTTACGATTTCTTGCATCTTTTTCTTTTTGTCTAGAAAACAAATAATTATTACTATCATTTTTGTTACAATGTATATTATATATAATACGTTATTACTACACTACACAGGTAGGCCACATTAATAAGATGTACTCTAAAATAGAACTGTTGAATCAGTAAAGCTAGTGAAAAACCTTGACACTTCAACAATATCAAAAACACTCAAACTCTACAATTGTTTCCAGATCAAAAATGTGAAACCAGATAATTGATACTAATTCTAGACGGTAAAACATAATAAGAGACATCGAGACAATAACGTAGTAGATTAGCAAAATAGTCTAATTATTTTTAAACAGAGAAAGCTGTTGATTAGTTTTTAATACTGTAATGAAAGATATCAGTTTTTAGGCTGAAAAAAATTTGATCGACCCAAGCTAAAACTGAAAGTAAACGTACTCAACAAATTTATGGTTCCTAAAGTTAGTCATTGTAATTTTGAATGCCACACCAATCGTAGTACGTAGGTCACTTTTGCTAGAATAAATTTTCTAAAGATAATTTTTCTAATTTTTGTGGTTCTACAATACAATTTTCTAACACAGATCTTTCTAAGCATATAATTTTAGTAAAATATTTTCTAACACATTTTTATATAATGCAAAATGTTACGAAGGTTCATCATGAAATCGTCGTTATCTACAAATTGTAGATATTACAACATAGTTTCGAAACTCTTTTTTCATTGGGTTTTCGTTTTGGATCAGAAGGCGCCCTCACACCAGTTGCTTTGGCATGGTTTGCGTATCTCCGTGCTTAGTTTGGTAAAGTCAGTTTTTCGGCCCAGGATAATTTAAGTAGCTCGAAAAAAAATAAAGTAGTAGTTTCAATGTATTATTACAAAACGAAACATAATTCAACGAGTAGAAATGTCAGTAAAAGCTCGACAAAAATGGGAAAAATGGCCAAAATATGTTTTTCGCGTCTAGAAAACAAAAGATCGTTCATAACAAAGTGTTTGCAATCTTAAGACGAAAAAATTAGCCGCGTTGGGTTTAGAACGGTTCAGCCGTTATTTCGCAAATCTCAAAAAACTGCAGCAAAAACCGAAAAATAGCCATAAAAAAGTTGTTAGCCAACATAGGTAAATTTTTCAAAAGTACTTCGCTTCGTCTGTATTTACTCAACAAGTACCTTAAATGCCATTTATTTTTACTAACTAGAAGTATCTTTAAAATTGATTGTTAAAGTACGTTTGAAAAATGTACCTATGTTGGCTAACAACTTTTTTATGACCATTTTTCGAGAGATCCTTTTTTTGGTTTGGACTGCGGTTCGTGAATAGTTTATTACCGATTATGCTGAAATTATGTGTGTATAAGGGCTATGATATATGTCTTGTATTGAAATTTTAACTCTAAATATTGTAGAGAATGCGAGTTATTAAATTTCTAAGAAATGGCTCAAAATAGCCGTTTTTTGTTATTTGCGAAAAAACGGCTGAACTGATGTGAACCCAACGCGGCTTAGTTTGGGTTTACAGTGGTTTAGTTTTAGCGCTTAGTAAATCACTTTGGGCCCTAAGGCAGAAGCGTAATTTAGGCCCGGAGGGATCAAAAAACTCTTGGCCCGTGGGCGCAAAGTGTGACCCAGGAGGGCAATGCGGCAGTTGCACTCTATGCCCATGGTAAGAAAAATAACACTTTTTTTTTAATTTGAAAAAAATTCCATTTTACAAGTAAAATGTACTGAAAAAGGATCTCAGGAATCATGATTTTAGAAAAGTTATGTAAGGAAAAAAAAATTTTACACTAAAATCTTAAGAAAATGTTTTTCAAAAAGTGTACCCAAATCAGCGTAACGTATTCCATACTCCACAATACAAATCATCTATAAAGACTTATTTTTTGGAATCTCATTTACTAGTGTTTCCTCGCACTGTCCGTAAAAGTATGCGTGGTATAGACTTACCGTAGATTGTATGCACAAGTAACACACAATACTATTGTGGAAACATCTCCAAAACTACATCGTAATTTGCTCTGTTAATAGACATATAGATGCGTCATAGAATAAGCTTTGTTTCATTGTATTTTTTATGAATTGTTTATAGTTTTAACCAATAATTCAGCAGATTGACTAACAGATTTTTTGTTTACCTCATAATAGTGAATGTTCCATACCACAACTTAAGCTTTGGTTTACCAGAAAACTGCATAAGAATATCATGATGTGTGTGCTCTTTCAGGAAAGTGACTTCTATTGTCGCTATTTTGTTCTTTCAAAAAAATGCCATGAGTTCAATCTTGAGAAATTTTTTAAGGGATTGAGCAGTCTCTAGTAGTAGTTACCAAAGCTGTCTGCACAGTAAAAAATTTTCGTAATTTTACAACCCAGGATGTTAAAAAAAAAGATATACTAGCCAACGCTAAATGTAAGATTTTTTCCAACGCTGGTAGTAAATTAACGAACCCTTTTTTACTATGTGCCAAACTGTACTAGGGTACACTAGATAGGCTTTTAAAAACTTGTTAAAACGAAGTTTTCAGAAAATATTCTAGTGTAATTTACAGTCATGTTTAACGACATCATTGAATTTGGGCACAACTCTAACAAAAATTTAATTTAGCGCGTGCCCACACACACGCGTGAGCGTGTGTGCATGCACAATATAGTTTCAACTATTTTAAGTTACCTAGTTTTCACGGTGCTTTAATAGCTTGTTGTGTCATTTTTTCACTATCCGATTACTGCCATCTGAAATTTGTTAAATCAAATTTTATCTAATGTCTTTTAGCCTGATAATTTTGGTCGTAACTATACGTCCTTCGCGTTATTGTTGTTATTAAGTTCATCTAAAATTTAAAAGTATATCTTGTTCTCAAATTATTAGTGTTTTAGTTGCATTCTACATTGTTTGCAATGCTTCTGCGTTTGATACACCTTCAACTTCGAAAGTCCTGATTAAGTAGCTTCTAGTTATTAATCATTTATAATTCAACAATTCCACTGATTTTATATTAAAAAATTACAAGTATGTTCCAATTTCGGCTATAAAATTAATCGCAAAACTTTAGCTTAATCATTTTTGAAAATGAAATATTGAGTAATATTTATTTTTTAATTGATCAGTATTTAAAACAAAGTGTTATCAACTATCAAAATTGTTAAATAACTTTTTGTTCTAGATTCTTGTAACAGCTATAATAAATTCTGGACCACGTGAAGATTCTACACGAATTGGTAGAGCTGGTACAGTCCGTCGGCAAGCAGTTGATGTTTCGCCTTTGCGTCGCGTCAATCAAGCAATTTGGTTATTGTGTACTGGAGCTAGAGAGGCAGCATTTAGAAATATTAAAACTATTGCTGAATGCTTAGCTGATGAGCTTATAAATGCAGCAAAAGGTTCTTCTAATTCTTATGCTATCAAAAAAAAAGATGAACTTGAGCGAGTTGCTAAATCAAACAGATAAAGTATTAAATCTGTTATCCAACAATAAAGATTTTTAAAAACAAAAAAAAAAATTCGTATCCATTTTTTTACCTGTGCTGAACCTCTTCAATCATTGTAAGAATACTATACTCTGTACTTGTTTAATCATTTGGTAAAAGATATTTTTAAGCTAATTAATTTTGTTTTACAATATACGTCTTTAACAATAATCAGTTTTTGTTAAGTATAAATATTCTTCAGTAATACCTTACCAACACCTTAGCAAATAAGCGGCAAAGTTTCTTTTTGATAATAAAGATGTTGTATGCTATTATTTAACATATCAATATTGTTTCGTTATATAATCAGAATTTTTTCAGTAGTATTTAGAACAAACTTTTTTCTATAAACACTAAAATGAGCACTCTGCTCAGTGCACATTCTCTTATTCATCTCTAAATGATCATAACTTGGTTGAAAAGGGAGATGATAAAAGTGATCATTTCAGAATACTGTACTAATATTCTAATTAGTGATTGCGCTAAAAGCGCAGCCATTACTCATCCGATACTAATTATTCCTTTGAAATGGAGACAAAATAAAACGTGAAGAATAATTATCTAACTGTTGATCTCCTTTTTCGTTTTGCTCTCAAGCTTTATAAGAACCAAGCAAAGAAAAATTAGTTTTATATTGAAGCATAACTATTATTAATAACAATTAACAAATTAAACATTGATAAAGTAAAATACAAAGTTGATAAATAATAACTTTTAAAACATTTAGCTACCGTTAGTGGAGGGTGCAAAATATAAGTCTGACTTTTAGATTAGAAACGTTGTCACGCATCTTGTGTATTGCTATTAAAAAATCAACAATCTTCAAAAACACTTCAATCAACTTATCAATAACATTTTTAATGAATATAATTGTTTTTAATATTTTGGCTTACATAGTGCTCAAGAAAAGTCTTATTGTACATAAAGTAATTGACCAATTTTAAAGATGATTCTATAAATAAGGACAAAGTTGAACATAACTTGCTGTCCATCTTTTAAAGTCATAGGCTGTGGGTATTGCCAAGAAGTTGGGAAGCGAGAGTGGTGTAATAAGATATAATGTGTATTGTAGTAAGTAGGTCTTTATTTAAGTGCTGTTATATATGAACTCACGCGTTCTGCTTATCATCGCGTTAGTCATACTCACCTCTCGTATCTTTGACTAACAACGCCGCGCGCCGCGGTCTATCAATATATCACAATACCTCCCTTGTTTTAATTTAAATCAGAAACCTTGTGCGCTAATTAAGTAGATTGTCATACTATGTTAACAATTTGCTCTCAATGTCGTTTCGTTACAACGCTGGCTGCTATTTCTATTTGAAATGTAGGGAGTGTAAGTTTTTTTCGAATCCTACCTGTAATGCGTTAACCACCCGAGACTCCGTAATTTTCAGTCATAATAGCAATTAATTATAACTCCATAACTATTGTAGTAATATTATATACTAACGTTATGATAACTGCTATTAACCTGTTCGCTTAAGTGTTTTATTGGAAGTTGACCACTTCCGGATAATTTAAATAAGCATCTACCACTAACAAATTGCAATGTACCTTATCCCATGCCTTCTCTGGCCATGGCGAAGGTGTAAGGAGCGCGTGTGATGGCGCCATTTGAGTTTGTACACGAAACGTACATGCTTCAACCATATCCTATATACCCACGTCAATACCTGGCCACCAAACATAAGACCGTGTTGAAGTTTTAATTTAAACAATGCCAAGGTGTAATACATAAAAGTCTCGCGACAGAAATTCTCTCAGACAAATCAATATTATGGTTTTAAATTCCCAAAAAGGCAACTTTCTTCGACCCAAAATTGATTCCTTTTACTAAAATATTTTTTTTGTCTTTTCAGAGCCTGGTGCTACACGTCGGCCAACCAAAACTTAAGTTTCTAATTGTATTTTTTAAAAGTCAAATACCCGAACCGTCTTGGATCCATAATGTCCCTGTGTACAGTCTGTACCGAAAGCGACGGTGTTATCGTTAATAGGTAACCGTGACAATGCGTCACAGTTTGCATTATTTTTTGAGCTGATCAATTATATTACGTATTTGAATCTCAAACAGAAATACGCCCAACGCTGCAGTCTGCTTGCTGTAGTCAAAGAAATACCTTGTTGTGGTCCGAAAATTGTCTCTAGGTGCGTGTGATCTGTACTTAAAATTATTTTTCTGCCATAAACAAAATTATAAAATTTCGTAAATCCAAAGACTATTGCACTTGCCTCTTTATCATTGATTGCCCTATTAGGCTCCTTGTCCAGAATACGCTTTGATGCGTACGCCGTTCGGTTCCGTGACCATAGCAATGAGACACTAACTCATTTTTAACTCCTTCAAAGGCCTCCACGCATTCCTCTGTCCAATCTAATTCTTTTGCTGCGGATTCAAAAAGTGGTCTTAATTTTTCTGATCCATCCCGCAAAAATCTAGCATAAAAATTAATCAGGCCCAGAAAAGAAGACAGTTGCTTACTTTTTCCCGAACAAGGTAGTCGATAAACTAGGCCGATACCAGCACACACCCCCCTGCCAGCCCACGTGCGCAAACAGCCATGACTCTACACAAAGCGCTAGGGGTTATGCGCAGCTTCCTTCTCTCTGGTTAGCCTGTAGGAGAGAGTGTTTTGTATGTTTGGATGAGAGTACCAACCACGCGCTTATATCTGTGAGGTATGACGAATAAGTGTTACCTCTCTAAGGTAATATATGTACACATCTGCATGTTCATCTACATACATAGATGAATACTTTCGTACGATGCGTGTATGTGTATATTTTTATAAATATTTTTAGTTTAAAATTTATAATAAGTAGGTAATAGGGTAGGACTAGAGTTAGAAATGTAGCACTGTATCTTTAGATCGAGTGGTCCTTGGTCTGAATTTGACTATGTATAGATTTTTTTATGGGTGGACTGCTTATGCACAGCAGAAATAGAATCAGCAAATTAACAGCAGTAGGAATTATCTTGTTTGTGGATCGAGAGGTCCTTGGTTCGAACTTGACTACCGGCCTATGTGTAATTTTTTTTACTGGTGAACTGTTAACGCACAGCAGAAATATAAACTGCAAATAGCAGTAGCAGCAGTAAAATCAGCAGTAGGAGTTATCTTGTATTACCTTTCTACGTATAACTAAGAAATCCAACAATACACTTACCTGTAGGGTACGTCAGCAGCCAGAAGTATCTTTTATTTGTGACCGAAAAATCTCAGTCATACGCTCTTTTACGTGCAGTACAACCAATACTTATTACAAAGAGAGAGATATGAATAGATACGAACACGAATGGGACAAGGATGGAATTTTTAAATCATTACGTAATTTTCGTTAAAAACAAATTTTATTTATTTAACTGTTTTACCATTTATTTTTCAAGTAATAAAAATATTTGTCTTACATCTTTTTGATTAAATTTAAGTTTTGTATAATACTTCGACATACTTTTTTTTCTTTCCTCCATTGATGCTCTTTTCCTCTTTTCTTTTTTTTTGGTGACGGTTGTCGAGTTTTCAAGCTCAACTGGTGGTGGTGGTAATGGAATATTATCATGCTGACTGAGGTTTTTAGTTGATAAATCCAGTGGCTGCAATACCTCACTATTTGGGCCAACTATTGGTGACGTTGCCTCGGACATCACCAATTGTTACCGGTGACCATGTAAGATCAATTATTGGTGGTGATGCAGCTGGCGGTGACGGTGATGTTGCCCGATGACTAGTATGCAGCTTTCCGAACTCCTCCGTAAATGAAAGAGTTGGGCTTGATAGTGATATCAACGGCAAAAGTGTATTTTGTATTACTGGTGGTATAGGGTCAACGTTCGGCAACGTTGCCTTTGATACCACTGATTTTTTTTCCGGTGACCACGTGAGGTCAATTATGGGCGGAAGTTAAGGAAGTGGCGGTGATGTTTGACGTCTAGCGACTTGATGCTGTTCATCGAACTCCTCCGTAAATGAAGGAGTAGGACTTACAGGTGTTATTGGTAGAAAGGGTTCATCGAGTAATAACGGTGATGTTAGGTAAGCGGCCAATCTCTGCCAAAATAAATCATCGTCGTTGCGGTCATCACTTTGCAAATATTCAACCAATTCACCCAGCTGTTCTTCAACTGGCAGCGATGGAAAAAGGCGATCAGCGGTGAGCGTCCCCGCATCCTGAGAGTTAGGTGGTTGCAACGGTAATAGATGATCAGCGACGACTTGTTCTGCATCCTGAGAGTTGGTGACTGGTGAAGACTCAATTAACTGCCACGCAAAAAAAATTTGTACCGTGAGAGTACAGGGGTCCAGCTAAAGAGAGCCCAAACATGCTTGAAACGCATTTAGTATAGCATTCCCAACTTTAGACTCGTACAGTTCAAAGCAACGCTGTACTGTAGAGGTCTAGGGAGGGGGCTGTCTTGAGGCAGCGCTTGGAACGTACACGCACGGAAGATTGTTGTTACCAGAAAAACAGGTTCTATATGTTAGTACAAGTATTTTCGATACTCTGTACAACAAAAATGTGTACTGGTACAGGTATATTTGTTACGGTAGTATACTTTAAAGTACCTTAGTGAGTATAGATAAACCTTATACTTAATACGTCAAAATGCGAAACTTGTTACGGGTTTTTCCTGTACCAGTACAGAAAGTTAGTCGGCCAGTGGGAGCATTCAGAATGTCAGTATTTATATATATATATAGATATATATATATATATATTCATACGTAGCTGTGAAAGTTCAAGAGGTTAGGATTTCAGTATATCCACCACAACACAAAATAAAGTTCAATACATTGATACGAATCTAACAAGATATAATGATGAGTGCAGTAAGCACTTGTAGTCACTTTCCTGTTGCGTATAATATTTGGTTTTCACTCGCAAAGAACAATTTACATATTGAGCCAAAATAACAATGACAATCCCATACATGTATGCAAGTATGCATATATATATATATATATATATCCACTGTATATTATAAGCGCACGTACTATGCGTGGTAGACGGTACAGTAGAAAGCCATGCGCAGTATACAAATTTAATAGACTATCCATGGTACAGAAAAATTCTGTACCAAAGCTATTGAAAAACTTGTACTAGTATAGTTATAAAACCGACTAGTCACAGGTTTTTCGGTGATCCAGATAAGTATGTCAAAATGTGAGACTGGTTGCAGAAATCTCAAGACCTGTACGTTATTTTTCTATGCTCATCACTTTTGGTACAGCTTATTCTGGTAACAACAATCTTCCGTGCGTACCAACCTCCGAGCTTGAGCTGTAACTACGGATGTTATAGTTACGGTGTATATAGTCAGCTTCTGCTATGTGTACATATGTCTTGTCAGACAGCAAGTCTGTAATAACTATACATAGTGATTACAGACGTGCTGTGTATATATATATACCGTAACTATAACATCGGTAGTTACAGCTCAAGCTCGGAGGTTGGTACGTATACGTTCCAAGCGCTGGCTCAGACAGCCCCCTTCCTAGACCTATACAGCAAAGCGTTGCTTTGAACTGTACGAGTCCAAAGTTGGGATAGCTGCGAGCAGACAGCTGTATTGAATGCGATTAATACGTGTTTGTACTCTCACAGTACAAATTTTTTTTGCGTGTGCTTGCAAACGTTCATTTCCAAACGCTCTGTCGGTGTAAAAGATACTTGCCGAGAATTTCTGAGGGACTGACACCTCGTTTAAATAGGCAGTCGAACAGCTAAGCCGAAAAATTATAGTGTTAGAAAAGGATACAATTATGTCTACTACTATCTCTCTTCTTTAAATGCAAATAGCATTATACATGTAGAAATTCATGAGAAAGGGAAAACTGCGTTTTGCATCTATTGGACCGTTATTGAGCAGAAATCGATTAGTAGGGGCAAATTGTATTAGAAAGGATACAGTTATGACTGTATCCATCACTCTGTTTCAAATGTAAACAGCATTATACATGTAAAAATTAATGAGTAGGAGAAGTTGCACATCCAAAATACCCCCCCCCCCACCTAATACATACATGCGTATGTTCGCAAGTTAGTCATGCACTTAATTTTCTTTGAGTGGTAAAATTTTCCCACTTCTACAACAGCATTCAAGGAAGCAACAAGTCTAAAAGAGGAAAACAGCAAACACTATTCGTTTTTCAAGTTTTTGTTTTAGTAAGAAACATGAATGCAGTACTAACGTGTACAGAGCTTCGTTCTTCCTGTGGGTCTGGCGATCTTCTTGTTACCTGCGAAATTGTGTCTATACTCATCTCATGTTTAAAGAACTTCGTTCTTACCGTGGGTCCCATGATCCATTAATACCCCCTGGTTTGTTGTTGTTTTTTTTTTTTTTAATTTCTTGTTTTATTTTTTTCTTTATTTCTTGTTTAATTTTTTTTCTTCATTTCTTGTTTTATTTTTTTTTTCATATTTCATTTTATTACATTTTTTTGTATTTCCTTTATTTAATTTCTTTTTTTATTTTCATATTTAATCTTCTTTGTGTCATTCCCTTTTTTATTTTATTTTTTTCCCTTCCATTGTATCTATTCATGTCTTGTGTAATTTTATTTTATTTTCATATTTTATTTCATTAATTTAAAAAAAAAATTTTTTTCACTTATTTTTTTGCGATTTTATAGCCCATTAATACAATTTTTGTTTTATTTTTATATAATTACTCAATGGAATTGTGCCATTATTTGTTTATCAAATTCAAAATAAGTACCCTTAAAAACCATTAAAATGATATGAAACTCAAAATATATTTATGTAATGATCTTACATAATTCCTTTATGATTGATTTAATGAATTACTTTATTTATGTAATTATGTGATATTGTAACATAATTTGTTTGTCGAATTCGAAATAAGCGCCTTTAAAAACCATTGATACGTTCTTCAACTCTATTCTGTATGTTTGTTGTAATTTTTTTTTTTTTTTTTTTTTTTTAGATGTATTATTTAGAAAACAAAATTTATCGTGAATTAAATGTATTATCAGTGAATGCATATAAAAATGGAGTATTATAGTTACGAACCACACGATAAGTACAAGAAACCGAGTTTTCATAGTCGGCAGCGCTCGTAGCAGAGTGGGTAAGGTACCTTGACTCGTATGCATGAGGTCGGGGGTTCAAATCTCTTTATTGGAAAGTGTTTTTTATTTATTTTTTTTTTTTTTTTAGAATTGTAAAAGAAAAAAATTCCAAGTCAAATAAAAATTATTGTGGGAAAATAAAATTAAAATTTGTTTAAAAATTAATTGCTTGGGAGTGTGAGGTGGAATGGTAGGTAAAGGTGCGCAGAAGAGTACGGCATGGTTGGCAGATATACATATATAGTGGGGAGAGAGAAAGTGTGTAGAGAACAGCAGGTGAGGGGGATGGGGTAAGGGGGGAAACTTGAGAGGAAGAGACTTCTGTTTCAAAAAAAAAATCTGTCGCTTTTGAAATTCCAGTCCCCCGAGTACGCGACATAAAGAACTTCGTTCTAATAAAGAAAAAAATATAAACGTGAAAAAAAAGTTATAGTTGAATATGTGAGGTGGAATGGTAGGTAAAGGTGCGCAGAAGAGTACGGCACGGTTGGCAGATATACATGTATAGTGGGGAGAGAGAAATTGTGTAGAGAACAGCAGGTGAGGGGGACGGGGTAAGGGGGGATACTTGAGAGGAAGAGACTTCTGTTTCAAAAAAAAAAATCTGTCGCTTTTGAAATTCCAGTCCCCCGAGTACGAGACAGAAAGAACTTCGTTCTAATAAAGAAAAAAATTTAAACGTGAAAAAAAAGTTATAGTTGAATAATGAACAGTATGTTTGTAACTTTGTGAGTACAATGTAAAAATCTGTGAGATACAACTGTATTATTAAATGAAACAAATAGTATTAAATTTTTTAAATATCAAGTCTTTTATTTTGACATAACGTAAACTTTTTTTTAGATAAGAAAAAAAACTTTCACAAACATTGTTTCTCTTTTTTTAAAGTTGTACCGCAATTATTAATAATTTTTTGTTCGATGTGGCAGAGAAAATATGGATTTGGAGTATAAAAAATATTTAAAAAAATTGAATCTCACATTTTCCGACTACCTATTACTAAAATTTCGATTCAGAACATGACGATACATAACGTAAGTGAGGATGCACTCTCTCCATTTCAAAAAACTTTTATCAGTTTGTAGGCTAAAATAAGTTCCAGTTCTTTTTATTTCATTAATAAAACGTTAATTTATCTAGGAATATAATCACTGTAATAGCAATATGGACTGGATTACATGTAATTAAATTGGAAATTGGGCGTTTGTCCAGAATTAGCTTAATAGATGTCCGGAATCACCTTAATACAAATAAAGTGTGTCCCGTTACAGCTGAATTGGACATAAGTTTAAAAATTCGATTTTTAAACACTTATAAAGAAACAAATCAATAATTTTTTCTTTAACCGATAGAAAAAAATGTGTGCTAACAGTTGAAAACGATTTTACGTACTATCTGGATTCTGGAAGTACGAGTCCCGTTAGATGGCACTGATGCTGGTCTCAAAGTTATACCAAACAAAGCAGACGACAGTAGTGTTACACTGCTACCAGTGTACATATGCTCTAGTGTTACATTACCACTAGTTCACATACGCTGTAGTGTTACACTACTACCAGTGTACATACGCTGTAGTGTTACACTACTACCAGTGAACATACGCTGTAGTGTACTACTACTGTGTACTGTTTTCAACATAAACAAAACATATATTATATAAAAACTTACTGTCCACGTCTGCGGTGCTAAATATTTTAAATATTGACCTTAATACTGCAGGAGATATGTCATATTTTACGTTATGATATGATGAGTGTGAATATGATGAATATGATTCAAATTTAAAATCATGCTTCCTTCTTCAAAAGGCTTTACTCCACCATACACATATTTAATTAACTTAAATATTTTTATTGCAGAACACGAAATTTTGATAAACGTTAACAATAATATAATATTAATCTACCAACATTGTAAACAAGTTTTGTACTTGCCACTCTGTATCACGTGGTGTTAGTATAACTTTGAGATCAGCATCAGCGCCATCTAACGGGACTCGTACTTCCGAATATCCGGATTGTGATATGGTTTATGAAAAACCGAGGATAATAATTTCACAGTCTCAATTTACCTTATTAGAACTTGCTTGTCTTGGTTGCAAGCGTAAATAAGTACCAGCTCTTGAAATTTCAAAACCGATTGATAATAACTCTTTGTGAAGATCAGTTTTCCAAAAAAAAAATTGTCTCAGCTTCAATAGGTCAAGCATAAGAATTTTTTTTGTTAATTAAAAGAAACCAGCTATTTTATACTATTATCCAAAATAAAAATAAAATAATGATTTCTCGAAAAAAAATTATTTTTTAGGTTTTTTAACAAATACCCGACTTTTCAACCGATTTTTTAGGAATTAACGATACATTTGAAAAACGCACTATAATACACTATATAACTCCAAGATTTCAAGAAGATTTTAAGTTTGAAAAGGACTCTAAAAATGTAAGCATCTATGGTGTATAAAGCTTTTAAAAAAACGTGATTTTTTCGATAAATTTAATTATTACAAAAAGTTTGTTAAATTTTTTAAAAACGTGGGTCTGAAGTCGGGTAAGAGCGATACTTTCACCAAATTTCGTGAAAAAAATTTTTTTTCTCAAAAATTAAGACTTTTTACAAAAACGTTTTTTTATTGTTTTATTGCGAATTGAAAATTTATTTTTTAATTTTTCAACATCGGATTTGTACAGATTGATTCGTATTCGATAGTTTTACGATTTTTGTTCGGAATTTTTTTCTTACGAGCCTGAAGAGAGTGAAGCGAAAAAAACCATGTTTGACACACTTTAGGCAATATTTACTGTGGGTTCTTGATGTGCCAGTTGTTTGATTTTAGTTTTTTGAATTCTACGGGAAATTTCCGATTTTTTAGTTAGTTTTGTTTACTGTATCTCTGAATTAAAAAATTAACATGGTGCCGAATAGACAGGCTTCATCATTAGGCAATAAAGGTAGAGTATCTGAATTTCTCTTATGAAATATTCTTCCAGTTATTTCATGACCACTGAAAGATAAAAAAAAATTGGTTTCTGAAATATAATTTTTCTTATACAACGGAAGATTTAGGGATTGCATGTACAAAGCCCGTAATAAAAACGTAACCTGAAAATTTTCTTTGAATATCCATTTCTTAGATACTGTGTAAATGTCTTTACATATATTGATACAATGATGCTTATTTTATTTAATAATTTTATATAAAATCTAGGCCAATTCTGTAATGGTAATTGTATAAAAACGTAACCTACAAAGTTTTTTTCAAGTCTGCATTTTTTAAATACCGTGCGAACGTCAACAGACATATAAATATAGTTTCAGACAACGCGTAAAAAATCTTATTACAAGCAACTTAATCTAAATAACCCAATAGACATTAACCCAAGTACCCAGAGGACAGCAAATAATTTAAGTATCGTTCATTTGTTGTTGAAAATAGTGACAATTAATTAATGGATTCATTCCGTAATAAGCCAAAAACTTAATCATAAGTAAGTTCAACCAAATAACTCAACAGGCTCTAGTCACCAAAAATAAGTAATTTTAGAGTTATTAAGTTATAAAAAAAAGAAATACTTATAAAGACATAATAAAATAACGAGCGGAGTTAATTAATAAGTAATGTAAATAAAAGTCAGTAAATTAGTACGATTGAGTCTCTGCACTTCAGTTTGAAAATTGTCTGTATCCTAAGCAATACATGTACAGTTACGTAACAAGCTCGAGTGTCGGCATCATAGTTTCTTTCATAAATTATCTTTATTTCAAGTACCTCAAGTAACCCATTACTCTATAGTGTCTACACTTACTGCAGATGAAGTTTTCAATTTTGTCATAGGTAGTAAGAATTGTCATTAACGCTACCGACTGCAGTCTCTACACTTCTGTTTATTATAAACATGGTTGAATTATTAGCACTTAATTTCTTTCACCATATATGGTTCAGTTAAATTAACTAAACGTATTAATTTACTTCCAAAATAATGCGTAGCTTGCTACTCATTATTTTTAATCTAAGTTTAGACATTTTGTATGAAGCAATACAATCTAATAATTGTTATTATTTTCAGCTATCAGTAGCCTATAATTAAATTATTTGTTGTCCCCTGGGTGAGTGGTTTAGCGTTCAATACAGTATTTAGTTAATGGTGATTGCAATTAAGTTTTTAGTTATTGTCTTGTTTATCCGTTTGTAATTTGCCATTTCTTATGACAAAAAAGATATAATTATATCAGTATTTATTATTACCTTTATGATTAAGTATTTACATCATTATGCATGTATAAACATGGATTCAATCAGATTGGTGTAGAAATTAATTCAATTAAGGTTAGTTGTATGAATTTTTCATAAAATATACCCTGATATCAAGAGTATTATTTTAAAATACAAGAAAAATTGCAAAAGTGGTATTTAAATGCGCTTTTCTACATTAAGCACTAATTTAAAACCATTTAAAAATTTCAGTTTGGATTTCCAATAAGTGGATGAGAAAAAGAATCAACTCCTATATATGTGCATGCTATAAAGATATTGATCTAAGTGCAGCTTGATGCAAATTTGTTCTAAAATCTTAATTTTTCAACCTCATTTATATATTGTAAAAATTATCTACTAGATTTACAGAATACAAAATTAAATTATTTGTCGGTCTATTTGCAATATCAAGATCGAAACAAAATGAAAGTGTCATGATAATATGTATGTTACTTATTAAATTTCTACTTCCTTGATTACATAATATAATTCTTGTTAGAATAATAAATGGTTGGGAATTTGAAAACTGTTTTATCTATGAATCTTTTACAGGTGGATAAATAAATCTGATTCAATGTAAATTAGTTAGTTAAACTTATAACCTTCCTAAAATCGTCTTTTAATTACAAATATTATTAATTATAAGACAAAAAATTCGTTTTCGAGATTGTAAACGTTCGAAAATAATGACAACAAATCAACCTTTGATAAATATTTGTAGGTCGAGGTTTTTTTTTTGCAATTATAACTCATACGCACCATTCACTGTACATTTAACAAGAAAAAGAGAGAACTTATACCTTCGTATGTCAACATTTGTGAGATGTTCTCAAAACTACAAATTAACAAAAACTCGGTTACATCTTACATTTCAGCATATTTAATACTTTTCCTCGATTTTCCGATAAATGGTTAAGTAAACAGCAGAATTTGTACTTCTATGTCTGTTAACTTTTGCAAGGTATCTAAGAAATACTGACTTGAAGAAAACTTTGTAGGTTACGTTTTTATTTTATTGTCACAACAGAATTCGTCCTAGGTATTATAATAAATTATTAAATAAAATAAGCATAATTATATCAACATATATGAACACATTAACGCAGTATCTAAGAAATGGAGATTGTAAAAAGTTTTTGGGTTAAATTTTTATTACGGGCTTTGTACATCACTCTCAAAATCTTCTATTGGATAAGAAAAATTATACTGCAGAAACTTAGTTTCGATCATTCAGCGGTCGTAAAATAACTGAAAGAATAAAATTCAACGAAAATTTGTGGGCTAGCTCCCTTTTTTCGTAACTTGAGTATTTTTTGTTGAATGACATTTAATTAATTAGTAAATAAAAAAAAATCTACTTTTACGTATGTTGACATTGGCCAAGTATCTGAAAAATAAAGATTTAAAAAAAATTTTTAGGTTCCGTATTCTTTCTGAGCTATTCAGCTACTCTACCTTTATTGCCTATTGAATAAGAAACAAAATGTAAAAAAAAACTTATTTTTTATCTTCTAAAAGTTTTGTATACTTAGAAAATCGAGGTTTAACAACAATTTGCAGATAAGGTTTTCATATTATTTGATTTTCAGAATTTTTTCCTACTTGCCTTCCCAATTTCAAAGAAAATAAAAAAAAAACGAGTGCTCTATCTTTTTTCGTTCTCGAGATATTAGATTTAGAGTTAAAAAAAGCAAAATCTCCCACTGTGCGGCATTGGCTTCAGATAATCGTTCATTTTTTTAACTAGGTCGTTCTACGCTATAGCTGTTGGTTTTTGGTGGTACACATTAATTTTTTTACAGCTTATATGTTCTTTAACAACGTGCATAAACAATACGGCACGTTTCATATCCACCTCTAAAATTTTCTTCGCAAAACAAAGCAACTCTATTCGCTCCACAAGTGACTTCCAGTCATCTGATACTAAACAAAAAAATATTTTTGTATCTGCCGACATACTATCCTTCGACCACCTTCGTCCTTTGTTTAACTATCCTTTTGTGTATTCGCTAATTCCTTGCGCACCAAGTCGACGAGGAGTGAACGTAAAATATCTAACTTTTGGCTTATTTCAGCTTTAACGCCCGTGGTAAGCAACTGCAATATAATATTGCTTTTGCATAGGTGCCGCGCTTCACTTTATGTCGACTTTTTGATATACTTTTTGTATCATTGTCCTCTTGTATTTCTTTTTCTGTGACACGATCTATTTGAGCCTTTCCTTCTGTATCACCCATTAAACTTTTTATATTAAACTACTTTACCTGGTGTTTTCGTGGCTTTCCTCAACATTCTTTGCTCACACCAAAAACCGAACAATCTTACTCAAATATAAACTAAAGTCGCTGAAACCGTTGTAATCGCTAACCACGAAAACTACTCAACCAATCTTGCTGAAATTTACCATACTGATTCTTGACACTTCCGAAATGGTTTTAGTATAGTTTTTAGTTCAAAAAAATTAATAACAGTAATAACAAATAAGCTCAAAGTTTTTTAAAAATACACTAGCTTTTCACTTCAGTTCAGTAGGAGCCGCTAGGTAGTGTAGAAGTAAAATCAAAGCTACCTACTATAGAATTAAGTAAGCCTGGTTATTAAATCCCCGAGAAAAGTACCGAATATCACAGTCGATCATCGGCAGTGCATGAAGCATAGAGCTGGAAGTCCATTACGGGAGATATCTGCTTTTCATTATAACCCTTTCAGTAATCTCTCAAACCTTCCAGATTTTTAAATAGGTAGAATATGTATTTGTATTTTTGTAGCAATAAAAAATGGAAAGATTAAGCTCCAGAACTTTGTTGCTCTGGTAACAAAATTTCAAGACTGGAAAAACAATTTTTTAGTAATATATGTTCATCAATTTTCGACTCTTTACAATTATAACAAAAAGCCCTTTTTTTATTATAACGCGAGAGAGTGAAAACTAACGACCCTGTAGGGGCAATAACCATTCATGGCATAAGAATGCACGGTTGTTTTAGCATATTTATATTTTTTTCATTTTTTACAGCTTATTGATATTTTGGCCAAATAAACTGCATGAATTCTGAACAAAAACATTTCAAATAAGAAGTTTTTTCTACTTTGAGAAGTATCAGTATTGGATGTACAATCTTTAATTAAAAACGTTTTACTTTACATCTCAACACACTGCAGTGTTCCATTCAGTAAGTCTCGGGCGAAGCCAACAGACGGGGGGGGGGGGTTGGCCGTTAGTAATAAATAAAACATTCCGTTTTCATCGCCAATTGCCGTATATTTTATAAAGTCCTAGGCTTTGGGCATCCCCAAGGAGTTGGGGAGCGAGAATGGTGTAATAAGATAGAATGTGTGTTGTAGTAATAGGTCTTTATTTAAGTGCTGTTATACATTGACTCACGTGCCCTGCTTTTCATTGCGTTAGTCATACTCACGTCTCGTATTTTAAGCTAACTAGCTAACAGCGTCGTGCGCTTGCGCCGTGGTCTGTCGATACATCACAATATTTTTCAAACGGTACATATGATAGTTTACTTCAACTAGTAATTCATACAATTATCGTTATGTAAGTAAAAAAAAAAACTTTCATTGTTTTGAAATATACTAAAAGTATGTTTTTAGATAGTTTCATAAATAGGGATATAAGTATGAAAAGTATGGATACAATCTTAGTAAAAAATTATCAGCTATTATTTTAACTGTAAATTATAGCTGTATTTACGGCTATAATTAGCTACAATAATAGAGTCATGGACATTTTGCCCAAACGACAAAACGCCCACCAATGAGTAGACAGTATTTTAAATATCGCCCACCAATCAGAGCAAGGACGACAAAACGCCCACCAATGGGAAGACAGTATCATAAATATTGCCCACCAATCAGGGCAAGGGTCGGTTCCCAACAGCGTTCACTCAGGGGGTAATGCGAACTGTAGCAAAACCAAGTGGTAACTGCGTATATAATAATTTATTTCAGCACAAAATCATGTTACCACAGAGTCTTCCGCTGGTAAGATATCTTTCGCCGGTAATGTAGACTTATTAAAATATTTGTAAATCCGCTAGATGTCAGGGCTAGTATTAAAGTTTGAATCTCCACTTGGGGAGTCGGGTGTTAACTTCGACCGTGATAGGACGTTGTTACGTATAGCTCCGTCATAAGGTTGCCTTTTCCGTACGTTGTCGTAAGATCTTCAACTCGCCAACGCTTCCGGTCGTCCTGGGCTGGGAGCAATATCCCTGTTGCCACCCGTTGCATACTGCCGCACCTGCTCTGCAAGGAAGATCATATTACACTCTAGCCCCCGTTTTTACGGGAGGCTCGCTAAAAATGGCACCTCATCCGCCTACAGCGAAATTAAAACAGTGTACAAACGACAGCATGGAGGTGGATACCCCCAACAACAAGAGGAAACTCTCCGGCGCCGGCCTTCAGGAAGCTGAAACGGAAACTACAGAACGCAAAAGGGCTCTTTCTGCCATCAATCGAATCTCGGCGAAAGCATCAATAACAACACCTACTGTAAAAGACGGCAAATTGACCGAATGCCCAACCAGTGCCGCGACTACGTTTGAAACCAAACCAGAATCGCAAGAAAAACAAAACACTACCGACCTATACAAAGGCAATAACAGTGGTCCGTACGGTGTATGGCTAAGAAAAATTCGAAAGGACGACTCGGAGTTAAGCCCGTATAAGGTAGGCAGTATCTTATTCCTAAAGTATAAGTCGATTGACGTCATCAAAAGAAAAGACAAGTTCAAGGTCGAAGTGATATTTAAAAACCTAACGGAAGCAAACAAACTGCTACTCGACAGAGAAATTCAACAACACAACCTCGAGACCTTTATACCGGGATTTCGTAAACAAAGAAAGGCTATCGCCAGAAATATACCAACCGATTTGACCGAGCAACAGATTCTAGAAGCGTGCAAGTCGGAAATCAAAATTTCTTCTGTCTCTAGATTAAATAGAAGGAACCCCAATCCTACATCAGAAGAAGATAAATGGATTCCCAGCCGCTCGATTATCATAATTTTTGACGGCCAAACTTTACCCACAGAAATCTATATTTTTAACGTTAAAACGTATATAACTCCATACGTATCCAGGCCTATGCAGTGTTACAATTGCCTAAGGTACGGCCACACGACAAAAACCTGCAAAGCGAGAAAAATCTGCAACGTTTGCGGCGAGGTAGAACAAGAAAATTGTTGCGATAAGAAAACCCTGAAATGCATAAATTGCGCGGGAAATCACAGAAGCACAGATAAAACCTGCGAAATCTACGAAAAGCACTTGAGGATAAACACAATCATGGCATACCACAACCTATCCTTTGTAGAGGCAAAGAATATTATCATGCCAAAGCCTGCCCACCCACCTATCAATTCAAAGGAGAACTTCCCGGCTCTAAAAGAAAACAAAAATGTAAAACTCTACAGCCAAATAGCCGAAGAATACAAGACGCTAGTTTCCGAGCACAAAAAGGGAAAAGGCCACACAAAAACAACTGAGCACAAAGAGAGGAATATCAAGTTCTACGGAGATGTGGAAAGTGAGGCGTGCACCGATCCAACCGCCGCTGACAAACGCCAAGGAGAACCCCGACCGCACGCCACACCACAGGCAAACAAAACATCTGCAAGTCTCCAGCATCATCATCAGGAACAACCGGGACCTCTTCAACACCCCAATAAGCCGCCTGGAACAACCACCGCTGCCGAACTAATAGGAAAAATAATTCAAAAAACGGAAGAAGAAAGACTAGAAAAATGGGTAACGAAAAATAAAAACAAGAAAGGTAACAAATAGGCTCGATAAGAATACAAAATCTGATTGCTTATTTCTAACGGATACACTAAATAGAATATATCCTCATACATTTACCTTTACTTTGAAATACCTAAGTTAGTTTTCACTTATTTTACTTAAAATGGATAATAATTTAAAAATTTGCCAATGGAACGCTAGAAGTATTAGAAATAAGCTAGATCTTAACAAATATGCAGAAAACTATGACATTATTGTAATCGTTGAAACATGGCTTACTCATAAAGAAAATTTTAACTTAAAAAATTTTAATGTCGCTAGGAACGACAGAGAGGACAAGACTGGGGGTGGAGTGGCGATCTTCGTCAGGGACACCCTCGTTTTCAGCCGTATTAACTTAAACATTAACACCAGCAGCTTGGAAATCGAATCTATTCTGGTCGACACGACCCTTGGAGAGGTGCTGATTGTCGCCTGCTACAGGCCACCCACCCAAGGTAAAAACTTATCCCCCGAAGAGATATCGGGTCTCTCCGCTGTGGCCACTGGACACGGGGGGGCTCTGATCCTCGGCGACTTTAATTCACACCACCCCCTTTGGGGAAGTGAAAAAACGTGCGCTAATGGCCGGACACTCGTCGACAACCTGGACTTGGAGGAGCTCTTTATCCTGAATAACTCAGATCACACCCACTTTTACTTCCACGGAAATACTTTAAAATACTCGTGCATAGACCTCTCTTTTATATCAATGAATCTCGCGCTGTCTACTAATTGGTCAGTCTTAGACGACCCCTGGGGAAGTAACCACTTCCCAATTGAGATCAATATTAACACATCACCCGTGCACACATACAAATTAAAATATAAACATAATCTAAGCAAATTAAACTGGCAAGAATTCACCGATAAATTAAACGATTCAAATTCTACTTTTACAAATTTAAACTTTACAAACCTAAATGCTATTTCAAGATACCAATTGTTAACTAATTTCATCAATCAAACCATAGTAGAATCCTCCAACAAACATAAACTGTCAAACCTCAACAACCATCAGCCCTATAAGACCAAAGAAAACAGTATACCAAAAAAACCACACAACCTCTGGTGGAACGGGGACTGCGAGAAAGCCTTGAGAGTGCGCAGAGCGACATACAAGTCTTTGAAATACAAATGTGACTTGAACTCGTTTGTCAATTATAAGAGGATACTTGCGGAGACCAGGAGGACCATAAAGGAAACCAAAAAATCTTCTTTTAGAGGCTTCTGTGAATCAATAAACAGAACCACGCCAATTTCGGCCGTATGGAAAAAGATTAAAATCTTTAAAAATGGCTTAAATAGGCCAAATTTTTCAGAAGGCAATAAATCCTTCCTTACAAATGCAAATAATTGCTTCTCAAGCCTGTGCCAGAGTAAGAAACTCTCACACGAGGCTTTTGAAATCGGGGACTATGACCATGTACAAACCAACGAGTCTTCACTCTTGAGAGAACCTTTTAGGTTTGAGGAATTAACCTCGGCAATCGAGTCAACCAAACCGGACTCAGCACCCGGGGCTGACAAGATTACATACGGTATCATAAAGGTTTTACCAGAATGTATTAAAAGAGTCATATTGGACGTATTTAACGACTTCTTCCACCTAGGGATTTACCCAAAAGAGTGGAGGGAGTATTTAATAATGTTCATTCCAAAGAAAAATAACAAAGCACGACCAATTGCTCTGGCTTCCAGCCTCCTCAAAATCTTTGAAAAACTTGTAAACTACCGTTTAACATGGTACCTGGAACACAATGACCTTCTATCAAAGACCCAGTTTGGTTTCCGCAAGGGAAAATCATGCATAGACAACCTCACTATATTGACAAACGACATACACCAAAGCTTTTTCAGGGAGGAGAAGCTTGTGGCTCTTTTCCTTGACATAAAGGGAGCGTTCGACAGCGTGATCCCAGATCTGCTCCTGGGGGATCTCGCAGACCTCAATTTACCACCAGAATATCTAAAATTTTTCAAAATGCTAACTTACAATAGACAGATAGTCCCTATAAATCTTCCAAACAACAACTCCTCTCACAATGTCACCATAGGCCTTCCCCAGGGCTGTATCTCAAGCCCCCTACTCTTTACAATATATACTAACTTTTTGGACCAACTCATAAACGGTCCTTTTAAGCTGCTCAAATTCGCAGATGACTTTGTAATATACGCTTCAAGTAATGACGCTAAACAATTAGTCTCACTCTTTCAATTGAAAATAAATGAACTACACCAAGCATTAAACTACAAAAACTTAATCCTCGAACCAGGTAAATGCAAACTTATGATTTTTAGCGCGAAAAACATAAAAAAACTACTTGAATACTCGGTAAAAATAAACAACTACGAAATATACCCATCTAAGGAGGTAAAATTTCTGGGGGTGCATTTTGATAAACAGCTAAATTGGGGAGCTCATATAAAATACCTAAAGGATAATTGCATACTCCCGATCAGTATTCTGAAATGTCTTAGAGGCGTGTACTGGGGATCGGACCCCGAGATACTCCTGATGCTATATAAATCTATGATTCGGTCTAAACTGGAGTATGCTAGTTTTTTAATTTCACCAATCAAGGTCACTCATAGGAGCTCTTTGCAAAAAATTCAGAATACAGCCGTGAGGCTGGCCCTCGGATACCAAAGTAGTACCCCCATAAACGTACTCACAGCCGAATCAAAAGTTCCATATCTTACCCATAGAATCGAATTTTTATGCTATAAATACATCTTGAAACAATTGTCCTATAGGAACAACATCATAATAGACAGCATAGAATCAACGCATGAAATCGCAGAGCACCCACTGCACAAACACAACTTTGAAAAGTCTCTCTTAATCACCTGCTACGGGAAATCCTGGCCAGAAAACGGCCTTATCATACAACACAACAAATACCAAAAATTCTTAACTTCATACTGGACCAACTTCACAAAATTCGATATCGACCTAAATTATGGCAAAAAAATCGGAGCTTCTCCAAGCCCAGTGATTCATTTTAAAAACACCTTTCAAAACTGTGAAACTCAGTTCATTGACATATATACTGATGGGTCTAGATCGCTCGACGACGGCGGGTGCGCCGTCGGTTTTGCGGTCTGGAGCCAACTAGAATTCTTTAGGACAGCAAAAAAAATCTCGAATATGGCTTCTATTTATACGGCTGAGTGTCTGGCGATTATGAGTGCTCTTGAGGGAATCCTCGAGTGGTCAAATCTTAATCCTTTCGAGGATAGAGGGTTTAGAGTCTTCTCGGACTCCAGGAGTGCCCTGGAAGCCTTGAGCTTCTTACGCGGTCTCGACTGGGAGTCCCCCTTGCTGGTCCAGCTAAAAGGCATACTATTAGCACTAAAAGAAAAGAACATCCAAGTCAAGCTCTTTTGGATCCCATCGCACGTGGGAATAGCTGGAAATGAGAATGCCGATACGATGGCAAAAACGGCTGCCACGAGTGGTGCCCTGGCGGTGGTCGACATTCCGTACTCCGACTTAGTATCTAAATACAAAATAATCTGTGATAATAACAATAAAAATCAATTCTTAGACCAGAGCACAGAAAAAGGAGTGCAATATTTTTGTAACTACTTCACTGAATCAAAAAATCCGTGGTTCAATAAATTCAATATCCCTAGAAGAGCAATAACCACAATAAACAGACTAAGGAGCAACCACACTTCACTAAATCACCAACTGTATAAATACAAAATAGTTAATAGTGATAAATGTAAATGTGGAAGGGATCAGGACACTCCGGAACACATCTTTTGGCAATGCGAACTCTTCGAAGACGAAAGGAAAATAATGCTTCGCAGACTACATGAAACCCGAGGCCCTGGCCCCTTCTCCATAGCATCACTACTCTCCAACCTAAATATTATAACAGCACACATTATCTCAGACTTTATTATGAACATAGACATCTACATTTAAAACATACAACAGTCTAAAATAATACAGTACTTAAAATTATCTGAGCACAGAATTTGATTGACAGTTTGTAAAAATCACCACCGAACAATTAGTATATAAACAAAGCTCCTTTTAAATACGATTTAAGAAACCCGCACTCTGTAAACCCATAACTGAACTGTAAATTCGAAGTATATTACTCCACGTATGCTATGTATTTTACTCGCTCTGTATTCTGGCTGTGTAACATATGTTTTATGCCAATAAAAATCATTTTAACTAAACTAATCTCCACTTGATGTATATATATTTATTTTTAAGTACTCCATAGTCTGTAGTCAAATCTTGTAATTATTCTTGTAAAACATTATTTATTAACTACGTCATGGCTGTATACCTCAAAGTTTTGCCAATAAAAATTACTATAGAATAGAATCTCCACTTGGCGATTTAAAGTGACAATGGAAGAATTAGCTACCATGATACAAAATCTAAATATTAAGAAAAATACTGAGATTGTTTTTACGATTTTTCGAGTTTTAATTATTAGTATTTTGATATTTTCATGGTAAAAAAGTTTTCATATTATTTTATGCATATATTAAGTATTGGTATCATGGAGTATTCTAAATTATCGTTACTTTTGCTTTCTTACAGACAAATCTTGTAATTGACTGTAATTGACTACAAAGTAGCTATAATCATGTACAAATAACAACTATAAAAAGTAGCTGTTTACAGCTATAAATTTCTAGCGAATTTTAATTAACAGAATTTGTTGAATAATTTTTTTTTGTAAGGTATATCAGCCACATAAGGTGATATTATCCGTATAATAACACTAAAAGTGGGGGGTTTATTTTTGAACAATAAACGAAAAAAATTTTAACAGTAACACTTTTTTGTTTCTTCATTTATTTTTTAAAAATACTTGAACCCCCCTTTTTTAGTATTATTATACGGATAATATCACCTTATACGTCTGACATACCTTACAAAAAAAAAGATTATTGAATAAATTCTGTTAATTAAAATTCGCTAGAAATTTATAGCTGTAAACAGCTACTTCTTATAGTTGTTATTTGTACATGATTATAGCTACTTTGTAGTCAATTATAGCTATTATTATAGCTGATTATAGCTGTAAATACAGCTATTATTATAGCTGATTATAGCTGTAAATACAGCTATAATTTATATTTAAAATAGTAGCTAATCATTTTTGACTGAGATGTTTCATAGTTATGTAGACTTTTTTCTCATAACTATTTAATAATAAAAGGTAATTTACGAAATAAGAATCATGTTTAAAAATTAAAATAATAATGATAAGTTTATAGCGTACTAGCATTGATTAAAATTTCTGACGTAAAAGCTCATAATTAAAAGAAAAAACTAAACAAACTAAAAGCATTTAAAATAAAATGTGTAGTTGTTGGGGCATTTATCTTAGTTTTGTCGATTACGAAAAATGTATTTAAATTGTTTCATTAAATTCGTAGCTGAGGGAGAACCTGGAGTCATAAAACTTCGTATTAACTTTTATTATACAGTTTTGTACTTGTATTTCAGTACAAAGTTTTATGCGATTCTGATTGTTGATTGAGTAACCAAACCCACTAAGTACAAACATAAATAACATACAAATGAATGTAAAGGATGCTATTATTTCTATAATATAGTACTTGTTGCAGGTGTGTAATTACAGATTTTGACAGTTTTTTATCGAAAACAGTACTTAAAATAAAACACTGTATTAAGAATACGAGGATGCATCGTTAAAAAGAGTTAACTACAATGAAAATCAAAAGTCCAGTAAAAGTGCAAATGGAGTAGCCAATAAAGGGTCGTTTGAAATACAATAAATCAAATTACAATATTAATACTTGTACATTGCCATGTGAAACCTATGAAACGAAACTATGTTCGTAATACATCTATTCTGCACCATTCATTGCTTCAATGATTTTAAAAATTAAAAATGTTTTTGATACACGGGAAATTCTGTATAATTGTAATTTAAATTATTGAAGAAATTCATACGACCAATATTAGTATACAAGTAAATGTTGATAGGTTCATCTAAGTCATTGTATCAAGTATCAAGAGGTGCATATGCATAGATGGCGGCACTTTCAATACAAGTACTCTATATCCTCCATACATTATGCCTTTTTTTCAATATCCAATATACTTTAGACTCATAATACTAAACCACATAGTTTCTTTTTCAAGAAAATTTTCTTAAGAAATAAAGAAGAATGAGAAAAATATCCTCCCCGGGTGTGGATCAAACACACTACCTCCTGTTTACTAGACAGTTGCTCTACCACTTGAGCTACCGAGGAGCTGTACATTCACTTGCACCGTAAGTTTAGATAAGTTTCTTATTAGATAAGTCACATAACTACTTTATCGAGGTTAGGTGAAAGACAGCTCTAAAAATTAAGAATGAGGAACTTATCTAAACTTACGGTGCGAGTGAATTTACAGCTCCTCGGTAGCTCAAGTGGTAGAGCAACTGTCTAGTAAACATGATGAGGTTGTGTGTTCGATCCGCACCCGGGGAGGATGTTTTTTTCTTTCTTATTCATTTCTTAAGAAAATTTTCTTGAAAAAGAAACTATGTGGTTTAGTATTATGAGTTTTAAGTATATTGGATATTGAAAAAAGGGCATGTAAGGAGAATATAGAGTGCTTGTATTGAAAGTGTCCTCATCTATGCATATGCACCTCTTGATGCAATGATTTAGATGTATCAACATTCGCTTGTATACTATTGGACGTATGAATTTCTAATTTACCGACAAGCATTAGAGTCACATAACTACGAAATTATTTAAGTTTTGTTTCTGATTAAGATTTTCACATGAATTTAATTCATTCTTATTATTCGGAGAATCCGCACTTGAATTTATTAATTTCGTGTGCAAAAGTTGTAACCTTATCAAAATTGAAAGTGTGGTCAAGCTAACATAACAAAAAAGAGTGGGTCACGACATATGATGTATATATATACCAACGCCTATCACCCGATGACTCGGGACCTGGGGCGCTTACTGGCCACTCTATAAATTAACAAAATGTTAGTTAATAACCCAAGGGCCTATCACCAAGTGACCCGGGGCGTTTAATGGACATATTAAAAAATAATAAAATGTTAACTTATAATACAAGCTCCTATCACTCAATAACCTAGGGCGCTTACTGGCCACATTAAAAAATGGTAAAATGTTAACTTATAACACAAGTGCCTATTACTCAATGACCCGGGGCGCTTACTGGCCACTAAAACAATTAATAAAATCTTAAATTATACAAGCGCCTATGACCCGATGACTCAGGGCGCTTACTGGCAACTCTACTAAATAGTAAAATTCTAAACAATAACACAATAAACCGGGGCGTTTACTGGCCGCACTATTAAATAATAAATTATTAACTGATAACACAAGAGTCAACTACACGGAGAAATTCTGTCACAGCTAACGTCGGTGCAGTGCTGATGGCGAAAACAGTATGCGTGGTGGTAGCGCAAAACAACGTGCGCAGACAGCAAAAAAACGGTGCGAACGCGCACGTGATTTCGAGCTGCAGGTGCACGCTTTTTTCCCGTGCAAGCCACTGGAACTTCGACTGAGCGGCTCCAGTATAGTTCGACACTTATTTATTAATGCTTTTTTATTATAAATGCTAATTTAGCTATGTAACTCATACGCATACATGCATATAAGTTACATAGTTAGGCATTAATAAAAAAGTGTCGAACTATACCGGAGCCACTCAGTCAAAATTCCAGTGGCTTGCACAGGAAAAGAGCATGCATCTGCAGCTCGAAATCACGTGTGCATTCGTTCCGTTTTTTTTGCTATCTGCGCACGTTGTTTTGCGCTCCCACCACGCACGCTGTTTTTGCCAGCAGCACTGCACAACCTTTAGCTGTGACAAAATTTCTCCGTGTACCAAAGATCCTTGTCGAATTTCACAATTAATTGAAATATTAAATTGATGCCATCGCAACCCTATGAAATAGTACTTTTTGGACGATACATTTTCACATATCGGTACAAAGAAAAAGTGTTTTAAGGTGGCTCCAGTGGCCTCAATGTTAAAATTATAAATAACCCAACCGAGGTTAATAAAATTGAATTATATTCTTTGAATTCCCATCTTTCTATTCGTATAAAAAAAAATTAAGGTTGACGATGAAAATTGTAAGAAATCATGCTTACAAAATCGTAGTTTTAAGACGGGTTGGATAGGAAATGCAAGCTTACGCGATATACAACCTACTGCTGCACTTATATAAATAACCCGTAAGGTGTAAAAAACATACTATCTTGTATATATTATTACGCAGTTTTCGATGACATGAGAAAAGTGTCTTGTTATCGAACAAAATCTTTAAATAATCGGAGACTAAGTATACAGTTGCGAGTGCAAGTCAGCTCTCAGCTGTCTGCATTCTGCAGAGTACATATATATAGGTATAACTACTCTTGAACTTAGGAGCGTACCGTAACAGTTCATCAATTAGGGCACCATAAAACTTTTTTGTTTTTTTAATAATAACTCACTAAAGTAACAGATAAAATGTAGAATATGGCTTACAATAGTCTCTACGATAATTTTATACCATATTTTAAAGAAAGTAATGATTAATTTTTAGTCTCTCCATTTTGATACGGCATTAGGCACTGGAACCACCTTAAGAGATGTACCATATAATTGTCCTAGTATTATTAAGGCCTAATTAATTAATAAATAATAAATTTCAAAATCTTTTTCAGATTTCTTTATCATTATTATACGTTGCATCATAAGTCGTTGCGTTTCTAATAATGTATATTATTAATAAATAATTGACTATCGCCCTTACTAACATCTCTCTATATGATAAACCAATGAGAGCTTCCGTGTTTATAAATGAATTATTATTTATTTTGTTCAACTGTATACTCGTCTAGAATCATTTTTTTTCTTTAATTGTAAATAGAGCCCCTAAATATCAGGTGGTAGGCGCTTGTGTTATACAATAACGTTTTTTAAACAACAAAGTGGCCAGTAAGCGCCCCACGTCATTGAGTGATAGGCGCTTGTAATATTTAAGATTTTATTAATTATTTTAATGGCCAGAAAGCGCTTGTATTATTTAAGATTTTATTAATCTATAGAGTGACAAGAAAGCGCCCCAGGTCCCAAGTCATCGGGTGATAGGCGCTGGTATATATATTTCATAAGTATACATCAGCGATAGTTCACAGCTTGGCCGGCGGTGGCGTTGATAAAGATGTGCTCTGAAGGTTGCGGTTGGCAGCAAATTTTTCACCATCGCAGCCAACACTGTCCGGAAGTACGGGCCCCGGTAGATGACGCTGATGCTGATCTCAAAGTTATACTAAGATCACGTGACACAGAGTGGCAAGTACAAACTTCTTTACAATTTTGGTAGGTAAATATTATATTATTGTTAATATTTATCAAAATGTGAAGCATTACAGTAAAAATATTTAAGTTAATTAAATATGTTAATGGTGGAGTTGAGCTTTTTAAAAAAGAAACCATAATTTTAAATTTGAATCATGTTTTACTATATGTATAGTCGTTATAAAAACTCTAAAACAGGATTAGATAAATACTTAGCTGTATTTCATCTTTTTTTAATAATTACCCCACGAAATCGTCGATATCGAAACTGATAATAATAAGAAAGAAATAAATGCAGTGTGCAGTTATAAGGCAGAAAATTCTAGTTCTTGTAAACATATTGTAGGATTGTGGGTGCATGTTTATTTTTAAACAGAGAAGTATTTAATGATAATTAATACGGTACTGTATCCCTATCTCAAGTTATGACGTCAATCATGGCGTCATTTGTGACATCGTAAAATACGTCATTCATGACGTCATATATGACCTTACATTGACGTTAATACGATGTCATTTACGACGTCGCAAAAGACCCACTTCACGACGTCTCAAAAGACGTCATTTACATAGGTTATTGTATAAAAAAGGGCTGTTTAAAAGCATTTAATGGCCCAATAGATGCTACTATCAGAATGGTAACACCAAAACAGGAGGATTCAAAAAGTTTTTGAATTTAGAAATTTTTTTCCCTATTTTAGGAAAAAAAAATTTTTTCTTCATTATTACAAAAAAAACTTAAACCCCGGTTTTTGTGTTACCACCCTGATAGAACAACCAGAGATTAGTAGAGAGATTGCTGACTGCAATGCTACGGCGCGAGTTCACTTTTGGCCACTGTTTCGAGCGCCCCGTCGCGGCCAAGCGGTCGAACCAGGCACACATATTTTTTTTTTTTATTTGAGAAGCATGGAGGGGGTATACCGAGTGTGTGCCTACAGATTCGCGTGGAAATGGTCATGTAGGCACATACTTTGGAGACGCGTGGAAGGGGTATACTGAATATGTGCCTACGGAGAGAGGAGTGGTGTGCATGGAAATGCCGACTACAGCTATATAACTATATACCCGCGTATATCATAGCGAAAGAAAGCGACGAGTCTTTCTCGCTATATACTTATACTTACTAACTTCTTAAATAAGGTCTTAGAAATTAAGGGGAAATAGAGAAGAAAAAAAGATTTCACATCTAATATTTGTAAAATTAAAAAACCTATTTTAATTTACAATTCTCTATAACATATGAAAGTTCAAGAGAGGCTAGCCATATTATTTTTCGAAAATTAAATCATACAAATAAATGTTTACGCAATTGGAAGCTCAGACATTCCAGGCATTTATTTTTTAGTTCTTCTTATACTTTGGATTTTCGTTTATTACTGCGTATCAAAGTACGTTGAAAAAGTATTTAGCTTGAAATATTTTTTGAGGTTGATAGTATGGCTATAAGCACCTTAAATAAAAATTATTATTTTTACTTATCATAATCGCTATGAACTGTAGGCCAAGCTCCGGAAGGTATTAATGAACATGTGTGACTTTAGGTTGTATGAGGTCCGAAGTTTGAATAGCTGAGATGACTAGGGCTTATGCCTTCGACGGCATATTTTGGCGATTTGGGGTTCAATTCTGATTGCCATTAGATTTTTTTTTTTTTTTTAATATAATTAAGTATTCTATTTCAATTTCTTATTGCAACTTTCATTTTAATTTATGAATATTGTCAACACTTTTTTTTCGGGCACGTTAAAAAAATTTTATTTTTAATACTGTGTCACGTACATAGAATCCTACGCAATCCGACTATTAAATAATTTATTACGTTAATAGTTATAGCTGGCAAGGCTAATTCATAATCTTAAAGGTAATAATTTGAATGATAGTAACATTGATAACCAACTAAATACTTGGTAGATCATAAAAATCTTTATGTGCGTATTCGTATGCTTGCATGTGTGTGATCTCAGAATTTTTGACCGATGTCAATGATTCAGGACTCAGCAGGATTACTTTTTCATATTTTTACGATGGCTTGGGAAAAACAATCATCATAGCTTTTTAAGGTTGTCATACCTCTTGACGATTTCTTGATTTTTTTAAGCAGATTGTTGTATTATTCAGGTGAAAAAAATATTCTTATACATGTTTTAGTTTTACTTAGGAAAAATTCAAACAATTACATTTTTTTAAATCTCTCCATACGTTATACAGTTTCCTTTTGAACAATAAAACAATTTTTTTTCTTTCGATTCATGCATTTAAGACTAGTATTTCAATAAGATTGATAGAACAATTCCCTAATTTGTAATTTTAATTAAATTCTTAACAAGATCTTATTTCATGTAGTACGAAAAAACCACATTTTCTATTTTCGCACACTCCATAAGAGTTTTTTTTATAGGATAATTTTTTACTTTAATGTGATAAATATTATGATTTCATTGACAGGTTTTACACATCTGAGCTTGTAATTTATATATGTACATTTTAATACTTACTGTAGCTAAAAAAAATAAATGTAGTTTGGTTTGTTCTTTAATATCTTATACGATTGTTTCATTAAAAAAAACTTTAGATTGCAATAAATTACTAAAACTTTTAATTTGCTACTCAACGTAATTTAATATTGTTGAATAAATTTCTACCTGCAGAGAAAATACTGAAACATTTAACGATAGCAAGGCTCATTCATAATTTTATGATACCAAACAAATGATTTTTCATCAAATAATAATTTTATTTTAATAAAATAAATACTATGCTTTCCTCAACCAATTTAACTAGTCTAACGTTTTAATTTACATGTACTTTTAAACGCTTATTTAAATATTTTTTTGATTTTTTTTTATTGCTGAGAAATAAAAAATTAAAGATCTAAAAACTTTATGGAAAGAAAAAAAAAAAATTAAGCAATTCGGGATCTATTAAATAAAATTATTTCGAAAATTATTTTGATATTACAAATAAGGAAATTGTTGTATCAATTTTAATAATATGTAAAGTTTGCATGGATTTATTGAAGCCACTGGTGCAATTTAGATTGTAGGATTTGATATAATTTTAATATCTATGTGCTGACAGCAAAAAATTTTAAGCACCCTTTTTTTTTAATTGAAAAAAATACTATTGTAGAAATTTACTGGTAATAATTGTTGAGAAAATTATTAAAACGAAAGTAAATTTTTTGGGCCTTTGGCTATTTTCTCTTGTAAACTGGATGTTTATAATTTTTGGGAAGTTTGAAACCATTTGAATTTCATTCATAACCTTAAAAATCATTTGTTTAGTATCATAAAATTATGAATGAGCCTTGCTATCGTTAAATGTTTCAGTATTTTCTCTGCAGGTAGAAATTTATTTAACAATATTAAATAACGTTGAGTAGCAAATTAAAAGTTTTAGTAATTTATTGCAATCTAAAGTTTTTTTTAATGAAACAATCGTATAAGATATTTAAGAACAAACCAAACTACATTTATTTTTTTTAGCTACAGTAAGTATTAAAATGTACATATATAAATTATAAGCTCAGATGTGTAAAACCTGTCAATGAAATCATAATATTTATCACATAAAAGTAAAATTATCCTATAAAAAAACTGTTATGGAGTGTGCGAAAAATAGAAAATGTAGTTTTCTCGTACTGTATGAAATAAGATCTTGTTAAGAATTTAATTAAAATTACAAATTAGGGAATTGTTCTATCAATCTTATTGAAATACTAGTCTTAAATGCATGAATCGAAAGAAAAAAAATTGTTTTATTGTTCAAAAGGAAACTGTATAACGTATGGAGAGATTTAAAAAAATGTAATTGTTTGAATTTTTCCTAAGTAAAACTAAAACATGTATAAGAATATTTTTTTCACCTGAATAATACAACAATCTGCTTAAAAAAATCAAGAAATCGTCAAGAGGTATGACAACCTTAAAAAGCTATGATGATTGTTTTTCCCAAGCCATCGTAAAAATATGAAAAAGTAATCCTGCTGAGTCCTGAATCATTGACATCGGTCAAAAATTCTGAGATCACACACATGCAAGCATACGAATACGCACATAAAGATTTTTATGATCTACCAAGTATTTAGTTGGTTATCAATGTTACTATCATTCAAATTATTACCTTTAAGATTATGAATTAGCCTTGCCAGCTATAACTATTAACGTAATAAATTATTTAATAGTCGGATTGCGTAGGATTCTATGTACGTGACACAGTATTAAAAATAAAATTTTTTTAACGTGCCCGAAAAAAAAGTGTTGACAATATTCATAAATTAAAATGAAAGTTGCAATAAGAAATTGAAATAGAATACTTAATTATATTAAAAAAAAAAAAAAAATCTAATGGCAATCAGAATTGAACCCCAAATCGCCAAAATATGCCGTCGAAGGCATAAGCCCTAGTCATCTCAGCTATTCAAACTTCGGACCTCATACAACCTAAAGTCACACATGTTCATTAATACCTTCCGGAGCTTGGCCTACAGTTCATAGCGATTATGATAAGTAAAAATAATAATTTTTATTTAAGGTGCTTATAGCCATACTATCAACCTCAAAAAATATTTCAAGCTAAATACTTTTTCAACGTACTTTGATACGCAGTAATAAACGAAAATCCAAAGTATAAGAAGAACTAAAAAATAAATGCCTGGAATGTCTGAGCTTCCAATTGCGTAAACATTTATTTGTATGATTTAATTTTCGATAAACAATATGGCTAGCCTCTCTTGAACTTTCATATGTTACAGAGAATTGTAAATTAAAATAGGTTTTTTAATTTTACAGATATTAGATGTGAAATCTTTTTTTCTTCTCTATTTCCCCTTAATTTCTAAGACCTTATTTAAGAAGTTAGTATGTATAAGTATATAGCTAGAAAGACTCGTCGCTTCCTTTCGCTATGATATACGCGGGTATATAGTTATATAGCTGTAGTCGGCATTTCCATGCACACCACTTATCTCTCCGTAGGCACATATTCAGTATACCCCTTCCACGCGTCTCCAAAGTATGTGCCTACATGACTATTTCCACGCGAATCTGTAGGCACACACTCGGTATACCCCCTCCATGCTTCTCAAATAAAAAAAAAAAATATGTGTGCCTGGTTCGACCGCTTGGCCGCGACGGGGCGCTCGAAACAGTGGCCAAAAGTGAACTCGCGCCGTAGCATTGCAGTCAGCAATCTCTCTACTAATCTCTGGTTGTTCTATCAGGGTGGTAACACAAAAACCGGGGTTTAAGTTTTTTTTGTAATAATGAAGAAAAAATTTTTTTTTCCTAAAATAGGGAAAAAAATTTCTAAATTCAAAAACTTTTTGAATCCTCCTGTTTTGGTGTTACCATTCTGATAGTAGCATCTATTGGGCCATTAAATGCTTTTAAACAGCCCTTTTTTATACAATAACCTATGTAAATGACGTCTTTTGAGACGTCGTGAAGTGGGTCTTTTGCGACGTCGTAAATGACATCGTATTAACGTCAATGTAAGGTCATATATGACGTCATGAATGACGTATTTTACGATGTCACAAATGACGTCATAACTCGAGACAGGGCCCTATCCGGATGATTAACATTGAAAAGAAAACGAAGAATACTGTAGAGCAATTGCGTTGCACAGATTTGAAGCAGCAGTGGGGTCATATTAGACAAAAAGGTAATGATGCACATATGTTGCAACACCATTAGAGAAATTTTGTCATGGAGCCTATGCAAAACCACATAAAATGTGATACATCTCCTGCAGTATTGAGGTCAATAATCAAAATATTTAGCACCACAGACGTGGAAAGTATGTTTTGATATAATATATGTTTTGTTTATTTTCAAAATAGTACACTGTGGCAGTAGTACACAACAGCGTAGGTACACTGGTAGTAGCGTAACACTACTGTCATAGTGTCGTCTGATTTGTTTGGTATATCTTTGAGATCAGCATCAGCGCTATCTGACGGGACTCGTACTTCCGGATGGGTGATTAATCATGTTAAAATTTAATTTTTTCCCCAAAAATTAAATTCATGGTTCAGTCACTTCGAAAGAAATATTATCATTAAAATTTCCGCTTAACACTATAGAAATCTTATTATAATCGTTTTTATGTATTGTAGAACCCTCGTCTGTATGTATAAATAGTTCATGAATAAATTTAATTATTTTGTTAACAGAAGTATTAAGTCATATATAGACAGCTACAATAATTGTCTCTTTGTCTCTTTGAACAAGGCATTTACATTGACAAATTGCTCCTATTGAACTCTCAACCAACATAAGCACTTGTTATATTTTGAATGCGTAACTTTTTCAACTGTTTAAATTTTCGTACCGTTTGGTAACGCGTCACACGGTAACATACATTTTTTCGATATTTTATCTTGAAAATTTCTACTTGACCCGTTTTGATTTCAAGGCTTCTTGAGCCTAATTTCATATTCAAATTTTGACGCCTATTCGGTAACGTCACTGCAATTATAATAATCTTTATGATTCATATGAATTACATACTATCATTAACTGATAACACCAGCACACAAAAAAAGGTGCACTGTACTTTTGACCAGACCCACTTGTCTTTATGTATTTTGACGCGCTGAATCTGAATCCGAGATCCGTTTGAGACGGTTACTGACCAGTCTTTAAGAGGAGTGCTCATCAAACATTCACTTAAGAAGAATTAAATGATTTGATACGAGATCTTGGTTTACCCAAAGATGGAGCTAACTACCTGTTAGCAGCACTGAAGAAGAAGAATTTGCTATCAAATGGAACTAGTGCTTACGTTTATCGTGATAGATGTAAGGAGTTTCGAAAATTCTTCACCAAAGATGAGGAAAACTCACTGGTATTCTGCTCTGACATGAAAGGATTAGTTGATGAGTTGAAACCAAATATTTACAAGGACGAAGAGTGGAGACTTTTTATTGAGTCATCAAAACGAACTCTCAAAGCAGTTCTGCTTCACAACGGAAATTCGTACGCTCCTATTCCAATAGCTCATTCCACGAAACTAAAAGAAACCTATGAGAATTTACAGATAGTATTGGAGAAAATAGACTACGCAAAACATCAATGGAAAGTTTGCGGTGATCTTAAAGTTTCAACTCTAATACTAGGTCAACAATCCGGATTCACAAAAAATTTCTGCTTCTTATGTTTATGGGATAGCAGAGACAGGAAAAATCATTATATTCAAAAAGACTGGCCAAAGAGAACTGAATTTCATCCAGGATCGAGGAACATCGTACGTGAACCATTGATTGAACCTTACACATTTTTGCTACCACCTCTTCATATCAAGCTGGGTCTCATGAAGCAATTCGACAAAGCTCTGAACAAAGATGGTAATTACTTTAAAAATTTAGGTGCGAAGTTTCCCGCGATAAGTGATGCAAAATTGAAGGAGGATATTTTCGATGGTCTTCAAATTCGTGCTCTAATTCATAATGACAATTTTATTAGAAAGATGAATAATATATAAAAAGCAGCATGGCAAAGTTTTAAGAGCATATCTCAGAACTTTTTAGGGAATGAGAAGAGTGATAATTACCAGAATATAGTTGAAGAGTTGTTAGACAATTTCAAACAATTGGGTTGTTTGATGAGTCTCAAATTACATTTTTGACATTCTCACCTTGACTATTTCCCAGATAAGAGATTACAGCGAAGAGCAAGGAGAAAGATTCCATCAAGATATAAGTGAAATGGAAACTCGATATCAAGCAAGATGGGATATCAACATGATGGCTGATTTCTGTTGGACATTGAAGAGAGAAACAACTCAAGAGAGGTATAAGAGAAAGAGAAACCCGCTTCATAGGTCGTTGGAAAAGAAAAAAGTTCGCTACAAGAGGAAGAAAGTGTGAGAGCAATATAAACGACAACATGATTGACATGTGTAGACCTATTTTGCTTTATTTTATATCCATGATATTCATACTCGACACTTGTTACTCCTTATATTGGCCGTTTTTTCACATCATTTTTCGACGTACAAGAAGAACATATTTCGAAAAGATTTGAAAAAAACTTTTGTTAGTTTTTTAACGCTTGAAATCGCAATTTTCTTCTGTTTATACGATTTCCTCGGAATTTTTAAAGTTTTAGAGCTAAAAGAATCTGTAAATTTAACTCAGTAAAAAATGAAACATGAGAATTGGACAAAATCTGAATGAGATTTTTTTTTTATACTTAGCTTGAGCATAGAAATTCGATTTTTTACAAATTACTATGATTTTCTGCTACTTTCTGCTGATTTTTACAAATTTATTGAAATTTTGAGGGTGTACGGGTCAAACGGACCTCAGATTCAGATTCAGCGCATCAAAATATATAAGAATGACCCTTGACATATGTTTACAAAAATGTTTTCGAATGTTTGAAGAGCTAAAAATATGATTTCTTACAATTTTTGGCTATTTTCTGCAGTTTTTTGCGATTTACTCGAAATTTTGAGGGTGTGCGGATCAAACGAACATCAGATTTGGATTCAACACATCAAAATACATATGAATCAACCTCGTCACATGTGTACGAAATTTTTTTTGAATGTTTGAAGAGCTGAAAATATGATTTTTTTAATTTTCGGCTATTTTTCGCAGTTTTTCGCAATTTACTCGACAGCGCGTTAATATACATAAAGATAAGTGGGTCTGATCAAAAGTACAGTCCACTTTTTTTTTTGTGTGTCGGTGTAATTAAGGAATAGTACATCGTCCGAGATTTAAAATCCTTGATCTCCGCGTGTCAATCACATCAACAGTCCACTATGCTACAGTGCCACTCTGTTTTCGGTGAATAAATACAATACGTATACAGTAAATACCAACGGCCAGGGCTACCAAAAGTGGCATCCAAAAAGTCACGAAATTCAAATTGGCTGTTTGGAGCAAGACGCAAAAACCCAGGTAACTCGACAGAATTTCTAAGATAAAAATTTAATAAGTGAACCCCAAGCTATTTAATCCAATAACCCAACGCGCTCATTAGCACTCTCAAAAGCTTATTAGTCGCTTTTTTATCAAATTATTAATTAAAAGAGCATTGAATAATAACATAAGCACCAAACACCACACAACCTCGGGCACTTACTGATCGCTTTATTAATTAATAAATCGACCAGTAAAACCCTGGATTGTGTGGTGATTGGTGCTTGTGTTCTATTAAATGATTTATTAATTAAGAAGGTTCCAACGAGTAGAGATACCAACCCGCATCTTGGAGCCCTAATTTGCTCGTAAAACTTTGATGGCTGGCACTACGGCCGCAAAAAAAAAACATGCTAACCTACGGAAATACGAAAATTTGATCAACTGTCAATAGAACATCTCAAAATATTTTCACGTAATCTATAATATGAACGACGGCATTTAAAAAATAAATTTATAACCTACAACATGTGTGTACTGATAATACCCGACACTTTTGATTCGAGTTGAAAATTATTAGTCTTAGTATACCTGCTATAAGCACTTTAGTTAAAAGAACAAACTTCAAGCACGAATTTCTCAAGATTTTGTCCAGTTAAAGATATAAAAAAGGTTACTCTTAGAATTAGCGTAATCTTAACTATTTAATGACATATGTATAAATGGCGACACTAGGGCGCTGGAATCTCCTTGATACAGCGATCAGTAAGCGCCATGGGTTGTGTGATGATTGGCGCTTGCGTTATTACGTGATGCTTGATGAATTGATAAAGCAACCAGTAAGCGCCCTAGGTTGTATGGTGATTAGTGCTTGTGTTATTATTCAATTTAATTAAATAGTTTATTTAATCAATCCACTAAATTACAAGTAATGGCCATGGATTAATTGATGATTTGAGCTTGTGTAATATTTAATGCTTTATTTATTAATAAATCGACCAGTCAGCGTCCCGAGTTGTGTAATGATTTGCGCTCACGTTATTAACTAATGCTTTATTAATTAATAAAGTGACCAATAAGGGCCCCGGATTGTGTGGTGATTAATGCTTGTATTATATTTAATGGTTTAATGATTAATAAAGCGACGAGTAAGCGCTCTTATTATAAAGTGATTGGCACTTGTGTTATTATTAAATTTATTTATTCAATCAACAAAGCAACCAGTAAGCGCTTCTAGTTGTGTGGTGATTGGCGCTTGTGTTATTATTTAATTATTTAATCAATAAACAAGGCGACCAGTAAAGTTGTGTGGTGATAGCCGCTTGTGTTATATTCAATGCTTTATTAATTAATAAAGCGACCAATAAGCGATTAGTAAGCTTTTCATATTACTGATGGGCGCGTTAGGTTATTGAGCAGCACTTTAGATGTCACTTTTGGGAGCCTTGATACTCTGTCCTATTAATGTATGAAGTCGTGAATAAATTTTATGTTTTGAATAGATGATCTAAATTTTACGTTAACATGACTTTTACATTTCATCAACAAAAATTTATTATACGGTAAAACTGTGGCATCCCGTGTCATGAACTCATTATTGATTACATCGAAACTCAGAGTTTTATTTTAAAATTATAAAAAGCGAAAGCTCTGCGATCTTCAAACATCGAGCGGTACACCTGCTTCTGCAACCGCGTGACATATAACTTACTTCTTTTGAAACAAGTTACCATCGCAAAACTCGAACTATGCGTGCAACCTCCAACAATTTTATAATACTCTCATCTTACAACATCAATTCTCAGTGGTGCATCCAAGAATGAGAATAATCAACAATTTCAGCATTCTTCACTGCGTATGCCCGTAAGAAATATCATACACAATGTCGGAAGAAACTTGTACTTGATGTAAAATCCGAGAGATCAGCAGTTTTAACCATCAATTACTGCGTTATTATTACACTACGACTGTGCTCGTGTCAATCAAGAGTAATTAAGTTAAGCTATGATTGGTCGTTCGGATCCCCAACCTGACGTGTCCTCCTGAAGTGCAATTGTATAAAAACTCCTCGCACAAAACAATATTCACATTTTCTCTTTCATCAAGAGCTGCAAAGTAACTATAAAGGTTGGAGAGTGAGTTCTGTTGCGTCTTTTTAGGAGGCTTCCTCGTGCAGAAATGCCAACCCACGTTGTAGGTCACAAATTTGCTCGTAAACTCAAGTATAGTTGGTATCACTGACGCAAGAGAACGTAGGCAAACCTGTGAAAATACAATAACTTGATCAATTTTTATTAGAATATCTCGAAATTTTTCAGGGTAACACTTACTTTGCTAGGCGTCATTCGAAAGAGGAGGTTTTTTTTTCTACGAAACGTATTCGCTCTTATTACGGGAACTGTTGATTTGTTCGAGTTTTTAAGTTGTTTTCATCGCGTGTGCGAGCTCCACCATAAGAGTACTTGTTAGAAAGCGCTACATTAAATTAATAATATCTCGAAATTTCGCAGGGTAAGCGATAGAAATAATATCGTTGGATTCAGTAGATTTTCAACTAATAAATTCATCTGGTCTTGGTTCGGGAACAAATGTAAGACTTAGTTCGGTGATTAAGCTACGTGTTAGAAGCATGCATTTCAATCAAATATAAGACTTAGTTCGGTGATTAAACTGTGTGAGAAAAGCTCGAAAAAACCAGGCTACTGTCAACTCACCTCAAAAGTGCCTCAAGGAGGAACAAGAAAGAGAAGACCGTCGACTTGGATTTTGACGTTAAAAGGAGCAGCCTTATTATTATCACCAAGAGTAATCTCGTGTAGGATTAGAATGAACGCTGCGGTCAACCTTGTAAGATCTTGCGACTGCGTGCGTGCCAGCAGCGGCTAATTAAGCAACGGCCATAGAAGTAAGTTAAGTTAGGAAAAACTGTAAATTGTGTAAATATTGTTAATTCGAATATGAAACTTTATAATTCATATTATTTGTAAAATCAACTATTTCCGGCTTTTCTAAATCTATTAAATCATTAGATTAGACATACTTTGGTTGTTGATTACATTTACTTATTAAGTTCAAAAATATTCCAGTTACTAAATTATACGAAATATTTCAAGATTTAAAACTTTAATGGATAGAAACATATAATTTTTATTATGATAAATAAATGGAATGTCAAGGAAAATTTGAATAGAAAATGTATGACAAAGACTTTTACAAGGACGTGAGACAAAAAGACGAACAAAATACGCTACTACTGCATTACATACGATATGAGTTCAAACAGTAGGTCAATGCTAGCTCGACGTACGACACACTAACACTACTACACACATACCATTCAATGATATCTAACACTACAACGCCGAGTAACGGTTTGAAAAATAAGTTTACTGTTACTAAGAGCAAATAAGGCCTTTGGGCTGACGGCTATTTATTGATTAACAAAAATTACATTTATTTGTTCGTAGAACGAATTTGCGAGTTTCGTCCTTTAATTATACAAGTTCGGACGTTACACAGCCATCGAATCGTCTACGAAAATTTGATTTTTTTCTTTAAAGCTTTAAAACATGTTGTTTGGAAGTATTATTTTGTCTTTTATATTCGGGGTATAAATATTCATTCAAAATGAAGGTACGTTTGAAAAAAGTTTTAGAAAATTTTTCTTACATTATTGATCAATTATACACGGACCTTATTTTATATAAGTTTTGTAAAGTATGTGTTTAATCACTAATTTTATGATTTACTTTATTTTTTATTATTCATCATCGCCCTTAGGCTCAGGCATGGCTTTTTTTGCACATGAATACTGTTTTTTGGCCATCGGTGTAAACCTAAATTATGACCAGATGTTTATACATATGAGGCGTGTCGCATCAACTTACACACCCAGTTGCGAAAGCTCAAAAACACCTACTTTTCAGTCAATCTTTACTATTATGTAGAAGTACTAAAAAAAATACTAAAAATACAGGTTTGTTGTAATTTTTTTTCAGCTTTTCGATAAATCTATCAGAATTGTAAAAAAAAAAAAATTTCATAACCTCGAAAAATGAAAAACAAAAAAAAAGCGTTATATCTCAAAAACACCATTTTTTTTTTTTTAATAGTTCCAATCGAAAGATCAGGTCTTTTTAAGTCGATATAGCAATTTTTAAGAAAGTAGTATTTTTTGTTTTTCTAATATAAACCTTTAAAATTTGTGTTTTATTGCAGCAGCGGTATACACAATGAGCTGGGTACGACTTTACATTAAACTGCTATTTTTTTATTTGCAAATGAAAAATTAACAACGCATTATTTTTTAATAGAAAATTGACAACTACTAGCACTTTAAATGTAAACAAACTTAGTCCAGTTACAGAAAAATATATTTATATAAGAATGAATATGCAAGTAGCAGACGCCTGTAAATGCGGCTCTTTTAAACTGCTGCTACAATAAAAAAGGACTTTTCGAGATATAAAGCTTTCTTTTTAATTTTTCATTTTTCGAGTTTATGAACTTTTTTGTGCCATACTGATAATTTTATCGGAAAGCTGAGGAAAAAATCGAACTTATGTTTTTAGTATTTTTTCTTAGTACTTTATACATAATTATAAAGATTGACTGAAAAGTAGGTGTTTTTGAGGCAGTGCTACTGGGTGTATGAGGTGACGCGAAACGCCTCATACATAAAAACCAGAACCAACTCAGTTACACCTATGATCACGTTGACGAAGCGTAAGGGAAACAGTTAATCGACCCTCCAGAGTAAACAGCACAGGCGAAACATGAACGGTCACCCATCGAAGTACTAACCGTGTCACATGCTGCTCAACCTCGGAGTTCAACGGAACTGCAACTCTACCGTTGCGCCAGTGGCCACTAACACTAATTGTATAAGTTTTGTGTTAGCAGAAGAGATTTCAGCTGAAATAAGTTCATTAATTTATTCAGGTGTAATAATTTTTTATAAGGATGCAAATTTATTAAAATGAGTGCATAAAGTAGATCACGTTATTGGAATTCAATGGTATAGACGTATGCTAATACTTACCTGATTATATCATTTTAATGATGTTCAAAACTGACATTAACTTCAAGTGAAATAGTCTTACAGGTTTGTTTAAAAAATCATTTGGTCTTGTAATTTTAGGAAATTATGATGAAACAAACCTTTTTTTTTATTCAAAGCAAGAGGTTACTGTTAAAAATAAATCTGATCAACCAAATTTTCTCATAATAGACATTGCATCTTGAAAATGTTCCTGCATATATCTTGGACTTCCGAAATATAAGTACATATTTATCTATTTGAAAAAAAACGGGTTGCGTCACATGTGACGCACCGCAGAAGTGAGAACTTCGAAAACATGTAAGTAGTTATGTTTGGTCCATTCATCTGTCTATCCTCGATTTTGCGTTTTTTAAATAATTTTTGAGTTTATTGTTAGGCAAGAAAATGAAACACATATATCCTACATATTCATAATAATTTTGCAAATATGCTATAGTTTTTCCAAAAATTTTCCACCTAGATTTTACAGAGAAATATTGAAAACACTGTAATTTGATTTTTTTCCACTGTAAGAAACCAGCGAAACTTGTTATTTTGGCTCTGTCTTCCTTCCTTTTAAAGATATGGCGTATTTTGTAATATTTGGAAGTTATACCATACTATAAAAACCCGTTTAATCAATACTGACTATCTCTGCTACACTTTCACAGTTAAAGTAAAAATTACACACACACACTCATCATACATACACTTTCATGGTTGCATCAATGCATCCATAATTCTATTTCTGTAAACAAGTTACACACACATATATACGTCATGTATACACTATACATTGCATACGTGGACACTGTATACACACTAACACATACACTACACATCTTGGTAATAGGAATATGCATAACACCACATGCTGACCATATATATGTCTCGAAATCCGAAGACGAACGATGAGACTCAAGCGCCACCGAGCTGCAGTATATATATGTATGTACGTACGTTTCTACCGTTTTGGTCCACAACCGAGGCGTGCCTAAAGAAGTTCTCACTTCAAAAAGTTTTTTAACCTTGTTTGCAACTATAAATCTTGATTATGATAGTTTATCCTGAAAATTCTATATTAAGTTCAGAATGTGGAAGTAAAATTTTTCGTGAAATGATTTATTAAAAAGACTAGAAGCTAATGTACAAAAACAAGTAGCTAAATTTACGCTAACAGTATGTCTTGCATGTAAGGTACGACTAACCTACAAGGTGCCAGAGCAAAAGGTGTTATTTTTAAAACAGAATTCAATTTTAATTATTCCGTTATCATATATAATTTACAATCAAACAAACTTACCTGTAAGTGATGTTCGGTCCTAATTATACGAAGAAGTCTCGTTCGAAGATATTACACATTGTATAACTATTTCCTCTCGCTAGATTCCACCATATTTGAGAGCTGAAAGAAAATTCCCGCGATGTGCGCACACACGCCTCTGAGTCTCGGCCCCCATGCTCGGTCGGTTCACGCGCGCCCCGCTTGCGCCATTGTTCTAACAAGCGTACTTGTGCGGAATGGAAATGCCAGTATGGTAGTGGGCTTTTTGTATTCAGAGTGGGGATATAATATCTTTAAACGAGGCTTCTTCGTATAATTAGGATCGAACATCACTTGTAGGTAAGTTCGTTTGATCGTAAATTATACTTCATCGCCTCATTTCCGATATTACATATTGTAGCTGTTCAGAGCTTGGCAATTTACACACAAGTGTCTTTGCGCCATCTTATTCAGTTTTGGTGAAATTAATAGACTTGGATGCATGTTTTGATTAGTTTTATTTTAATACAAGAATTATGACAGAAGAGAGCATACAAAGGATAATCAGTCTTGGTTGACTTGATTTTAGATACATATTTTTATACTGATTAATTATTGCACTTTGGTGCCGCTTGCGAGCGGTGTATATGTGCATTTTAGGAACTCTTTAGTAATCATAGTCCAAAGGAGCTAGCACTTTTGATTAAATCTTAAGGTTTTGTACCTTTGAACATCTTATCTGCTGTGGTGTATCTATCGTCTAGAACGAACCGATGCAATGGTAGAATTTGGGAAACACCTGTAAGTCTGGGGATCGGCCCTCTGTTTTTTTAATTAGGTCGATGCTGGCACCGTTAGACAGCGTAGCAGATATTGCCGCGTGTCTGACCAAGTGAGCTAAAAAAATGGACACATCCACACCGCTTAAGCATAGCTTATTTTTTACCAAAGAACTCAAGGTTTCAGTACCAACGGGTTCGTAAGGCGTTTTAAAACTCAAGAATAACTAATTTTCACCCGACCTGAGGGTCTCAGCTGATTTTATGTATTGTAAAAGGCAGAATACCACGCAAATATTTTGCCTTAGAAAAAACTTAGGGATTATTAAATATGGCTGGAACTTGTTGGAGCCTAAAGTTTTTTATATTTTAGTGATTTTTATCTCCAGTCCTCTCTCTGTGATTCTTATATTCTGTAGGTTTATCGCGGCTAGGGTCTGCGTGCAATGTGCTGTGCAGATGATCAGAAGAGTGACCGTCTTAATTGATAACTCTTTTAGTTTTACTCTCTAGATACGACAGGACCAAGCCCACGTCCCAGGTGAAGTCGTAATTTGATTTTGTAGGTTTAAGAACGGAAACGCTTCTCATGAATCTGCAGACCATAGAGCCCTCTCCTGCCTTGTCTCCACCTGATAGGATTGAGACTGCCGATCAGGCCGAGTTCAGAGTTCCGAGAGACACTCCTTCCTCGAGCCAAAAGGTCAGAAATGCTAGGAGGGATTCCCTAGTCAGATTGAAGATCTCGTAGCCAGCGTAATGTTTCACGGTCAAAAGAGCTAAAGAAGCTAGGGTGACATCTACAGCTTTTAGCGGCACTTCGCTCCTGGAGAAAGCCTGCTTGAGGTGACACCAGGTGTTTCGCCTGGGGGTGGTGTGTGTCCCTGTAAGGAGTTATTAACAAATGTAAATCGGGGCTCAGTGGCCTCAGTGGCTTAGACGTTAGAAGGTCTAGGAAGAGCGGGTGCCAGATTTGCCCTGGTTATTCTACGACTATTACTATGCTTCATGCCCCTTCTCTCTTTATTTTTGTTAGAGTTTCAAAAATAAGGCTGAACGGGAGAAACGCATAAAAGCTAAGTTCCGAAGATTTTACCGTGAACGCGTCAATTTTCCACGCTTCTGGATTTTCGCCCCATAAACAGAAGAGGTCATACTTCTTATTTGTCGCGTTTGCGAAGAGGTCTATTCTTCGCATGTTCTGTAAATGTGCGCAAAGTACTCGTTTTTTAACTTCCATTCTATATCGGTATATTTCATGCACAAAAGAGTGTCCGTGTAATTATTACCTATCAATGGGATGTACGATGCCACTAAGAAAACGTTTCGACTTTGAGCCCACTTCCAAATTGATTTTGACAGCGAAAGGTGATGCATAAACCGGACTCCCCTCATGCGATTACTATATTCAATGGCCGTTGTATATGATATTCTGAGTAAAATTTCGAAATCCCGAGACTTTTCGGCTAGGGCTTCCAGTCCTTCTTTTACCGCCATCAATTCCTTGTAATTTATGTATTTTCAACTGAAGAGAGCTTCATCCCAGAAGCCGAAAACACTGTGTGTCTGAGGTGGCACCCCACCCTGTATCTGACGCGTCTGTATGGATGCTCAAGCTGTAGTTTGCCGTTTTTAATTTTTTTCCCTTCCCGATGTTAGCTAGCCACCTGTCTAGTTTTGGGGGGATCGAATGTGGGATGTTTATGACCGATTGTTTGCGAAGCTCCAAAGCTTGACGGTTTGCCACTGAAACTTTGGTGGAACGGCAGTTTACAGGATGGGGTAACTTAAATAACTTTACTACATCACTTTACCCAAATGAGTTTAATTGCATTATCACCAGCTGAGTGCCCTCCCTCGTGAAAATTATATGTTTCTATCAATGAGAATTTTGAATCTTAAAATATTTCGTATAATTTAGTATCTGGAATATTTTTTAGCTAAGAAAGTAAATGTAATCAACAATCAAATTATGTCTTATCTAATGATTCAATAGATTTAGAAAAGCTGGAAAATGGTTACTTACACTTGAGTTTGCGAGCAAATTTGTGACCTACGACGTGGGTTAGCATTTCTGCACGAGGAAGCCTTCTTAAAAGACGCAACAGAACTCACTCTCAAACCTTTATTGTTACTTTGCAGCACTTGATGAAAAAGAAAATGTGAATATTGTTATGTGCGAGGAGTTTTTATACAATTGCACTTCAGGAGGACACGTCAGGTTGGGGATCCGAACGACCAATCATAGCTTAACCTAATTACTCTTGATTGACACGAGCACAGTCGTAATGCAATAATTACACAGTAATTGATGGTTAAAACTGCTGATCTCTCGGATTTTACATTAAGTACAAGTCGCTGTCAAAATTGTGTATGATATTTCTTACAGACATACGCAGTAATGAATGTTGAAATTGTTGATTATTCTCATTCTTGGATGTACCACTGCGAATTGATGTTGTAAGATGAGCGCTTTATAAAATTGATAGAGGTTGCACGTGCAGTTCAAGTTTATCGACGGTTACTTGTTTCAAAAGAACTAAGTTATATGTCACACGGTTGCAAAAGCAGATGTACCGCTCAACGTTTGGAGATCGCAAAGCTTTCGCTTTTTATAATTGAAAAACAACATTTTATCAGAGATTAGTAGAGAGATTGCTGACTGCAATTCTATGGTGCGAGTTCACTTTCTGCCACTGTTTCGAGTGGGGCGAATTGCTGCCAAAAAGCTGGCCAAAAATCGAAAAATTAAGTAATTGATATAAAATGAAGTACTCAGGGGTTTCCGGAGTAGATAATTACGAATTTGATATCAAAGATACAAAAATCTAAATCCTTAACCCCTTACGAACCACCCCCTTGCATAAAATATCACATAATTTATAAAGTTACCACGTCATATACAATTTTCAAGGTTTTTGGGGTTGCTGATTACGAATTTTATATCAAATATACAAAAATCTACCCCCTTAACTCCTTAAGGGGGCTCCTTCACGAAAGTCCCCAAACAGAGATATATTATTTCTTGTAAATAAAAGTCTACTGAATTTAATGGTGGTCTAAATTATATTTCGAATGGGTCAAAATTTTGAGAAATCCGAGCTCAAAGTTGTAACTATTAGCACGTGTTCCTATGGGGTAGCGTGAAAAACAATTTGTTTTCGTTTATAATAAACCTAAATTAAATGTCCCAGCAGACTGAATATATACGTTTTGTAGATTAAGTCTTCCTCTGTAATATACTGTATTAAAAATTGTGGATAAAGGACCATTTTAGCGAGATATTTGTGATGGAAATAAATAAATAGTGTCCGGGAGGTCAGGAGGTCACGTGGGTAGCAGACGTACTTGTTCACGACATATATATACCATATACCTATATACCTATATATCACATCGCTATACTACACCAACACAGGTGGTCTGGTCTGGTGGTGTACCCTCGTATGCACTAGACTGGTCAAAACAATAATTAATTTTTCGTACAAAGTTAAACTACAGACATAAATATCATTTTTCCCACTTCATACGTTATTAAAAATATTATAATGATTTTCAGACACATTTGTTTATTGAAAAACAAAACTTTATTTTTTGTTTGTCTTTGACCTCAGCAGTAGTCGTAGGAGCCCCCTTAAGAACCACCCCGTTACATAAAATACCATATAATTTATAAAGTTACCAAGTCGTATACCATTTTCAAGGTTTTCACTCCTTAATAATATTTTTCTAGATGTATAATAAAGAAATAAAAATTAAAAGTAAAATATAATTTCTTGTTTATAAATTTTTGTTTATTTTATCTATTTTTCTTGCAATGAAATTTCAAAATCTCAAAACTAAACATTAGTATTTAATCAAACTTTAATTCTAATTCGGAATTACTAGATTCGTTTTCTTTGTCAGCGGGATTTGTAATATCCGGGAATAGAACCAGTAGGTATATGTTAATAATTTTAAAACATCAGTTGAAAGAATGAAAAGTTTCTTTAACTTAGTCTAAAAATCGACCAAGAGGTAATATGCAATGTCGTATCACTGATGCGCCATGAATCAAAATCTCAAGCGCAGTACAGGTTAGTAAATAATATGATTTTTTTCCGACACTTACGAAGATCAAAATTAAAATTGGTGATAAATTCATTCAGTCCTGTTCGGTAGATTGCAAAATGTAAAGCTTTTTCAGTTGTTCTAGACTTGAGATTTGTAAATTTTATACCCTGTAGTCTGCTGATAAGTTGAAAAAAAAATAGTTACCTTGTAAACCGTTGGTGGCATGTAATACCAAGAGTACAACATTATATACCGCTCTGCGGATTCCAAGCAATACTTTTTTAAAACGATTTCATCAATTGTATATCCACAACTTATTGTTATAAGTATATAATGTCTGTATTAGCTCTTCATCGATTCCTAACAACTAGCCACTTGAAATTAATCTTTTCACAAAAATATTTACAATGGCAAAAATATTTATTTGTACCAGTTATTTCTGCTGATTTTGAATGGTTCTCAAAAAATCTTCGAACGGTGTTTCTACCATTAAAATTTCTAAGCCCTTGTTTTGAAATGTCAATCCTTAATGACAACTGAGATAAAAATTTATTTTGAATTTTTTTTTTCGGTTGTCCATTATTTCTTTAAACTCATTTTTTACTGTAACCTAAAAATATTCCGGTAAAAATTACGCATACACTCGTTTTTATTTTCAACAGTTCACATAGTGCTATTAATTAAAATATTTTCAATTGTTAATTTTTCGATAGCAAACAATTTATGAACAAACCTTCCATTGCTCAAAATCCAGTCAGTATGATATGTGCAGGCAGCAATCATATAAGTGCAGCCAAGAGTGTAACATGGGTAAGCTATAAGACAACGCTTGATCATTTTTTTCTTTTTGAATAACTTTATTTAAATCATTTATTTGTGAAATCGAAGAGTTGCAAATAGAGCAGGCCATGCTTGACGTTTCAGTTAATTCATTAATTATTTAAAATGGAATGTTTATTTTTTTTTTATTTTTAAGTTGTAAATGAAAACTCTTAAGTTTCTTATGACAAAAATTGATCTGGAAAAAAATGTTCTTCACTATTTAATAACTTTTTAACAAAAGTATGATATAGATAAAAACCTATCAACCTCATTATCAGCCATAATCAAATGGAGTGAAAATAGTATGTTTGTGTTTTTTTCGGAAAATAGTTTCAGCTGAGAAATTGCATTTCTTAAACGCTTATTTGCTTGATGGATTGAATCCTTGGTTCCGCGTTGCCATTATAATCTTACAGGTCGACAAAATTCTGTAAAGCATGGCCTTGGGTTATCGCACACTACCACACCAGTGTCTATATTTTTAAAATTGCAATGGAACTATCGATGTAAGAAATAAACTCTCATCACTTGCGGTAAATCCGTGTCAAGATTGCTTATACTAGAAGTATCCAGAACTCCGGTCAAATCCATAATTCAATATTAACAAGTAATTATTTTCATGTTCAGCATGCGAAGTCGGAAGACTTTAAAGTATCCTACTGCAAGTATTATTTAACAAAGACTGCAATAAAATTTCAGAAGTTTTTTCCGTCATTTGAATACTAGCTGGATAAGCAGCTTTTTAGCTTTTACGATGTTTTTGTAAGTTGAATAGATATCACAATTTTTCGCTCTTGCATTTTGACGTATGGCTTCGTATTGTTGCTTAGTAAAGCGGTTTTCAATTATAAAAGTTAAAGCCTGTTCAGGCGTATACTTAGGAATATTATTATGTAAATTTTCCCATGAATCTAAAATTTTATTTGCGCGATTTGGAGAACCGTCTGTGGTTTCCTTAAACAGTTTTGCTGCAGCGTTATTTCCATCAAAACGTAAGGCCATTGATGCTGCAGTCGTTAACGCGTTTACACTATTTTAACTACGAAGAGATTCTGTTTTCCGTCTTTTACTAAGATCCGAACTTTCGCCAAATGACTTTGATTTTCTTCCTCTGTTTGCGTTCTCTTCTTTTTCTATGATTTAATCATGATAATAATAAATGCGTTTTATATTAAAAGATTAAATTGAACTTTCATGGGTGGCTGTTAAATGTGAAATCTTTTTCGGTATTTAACCAGTCTTGCTCTTTCACAAAAAATTGATCATTATTACATTTTCATGAATTCCATTTTTTACTGTATCTGTTGTAAAATCTTAAGTTTAGTTTATCTTGAAGAATTTTTTCTTGTAAAACAATTGTTAGAAACATTAAATTTATCCATCAAATTCTGTATGATTTCGACTTTCTTTTCGGCAATTGATTTTCCAGTGGTTTTGAGGTAAGCATAACGGAGTTCAGACTGTTTAATTTTATTCATCTAAAAATTGTATACATACGCGCGGAAAATTTACAATGGACAAGACAATATTACTTTACTTATAAAAATAATATTATAGTAGATTATTGATAGATTTCTTTCTTTGCAGCATGCAACTGTATCTTACCTTTGTTACTTCTAATCTTATCGGACAGGGCAAAATTCTTAGTTACACGGTTATACCTAGTAGCGTGCTGTCAGTTAAGATACGTGGTTATTTAAAAAAAGGCAATTATTTCATCAAATATTAAAAAGTTTTACTTGTATTTGAAAAAACTTATGTGTCTGACTTATTAATCCATTTGAAGTAGAAATGTTCTCTTGATACTTTTCTGTAAAATGCTTCTATCAAAAGATATTAACAATTACAGTTAATGAAAAATGCCCGATTTGGGGACTTCAACAATTTATAACTTTTTTTTTGAAGCTTCTTACGAAAAATTACAAGAGACTTTTTTTTCTTAAAATATGCCAGATTCTTAGAAAAAACTGTTCAAAACCAAAATCTCGATTTTTTTGAATATTTTTGTAATTGTTCAAACAATTGTGTTTTAGAAAAATTGTACCACTCTAAACAAATTGTAAATAGTCAATTCAGATTCTGCGTAAAAATATACACTAGAAAAAACTATAAAAAAACCTTTATTTATCCAGTGCAGGCTGGTTGTACACCAGAAAAGACCTAGCCCTCGGACTATAGCGCTTACTTAAGAAATGATTTTTCATCTTATTTAAAAAGGGGCAAATATGGGCAAGATTTTTTGATGGATTTACTTTCTAGGTATGTTTAAGTACACAAAATCGCTAGAGAGCCCGTGGAAGCTCGAGAAAAACCTTTTTGATTCTCTACGTTTTCTTTAAATATTTGCATAAATATACCATTTTTTGAAAATAAAATTGATAACCTTAAGATTAATTTAATTTAATAAGTCAATAAAAATTGACTCTTTATATCATATATCATAATATGAAAAATTAGTGGCTAAATCTAACCAAAAAATTTTACAATCAATTTAAGAAACAAAAATCACACAAAAAATCGAAAAAATTCGGAAAAAGCAAAATTCACTTGGATGCTGCGTAAGTTTAAGACCAAATTTTTTGGGGTCATGATTTTTACTGGTTTGTATGTTCTTGAGTGTCAAGAAAAAGTAAACATCACAAAAAATGGTAAATTCGAAACTTGAAAAATTAAATTTTGGCCAGCTTTTTGGTGATTTGACCCATTGTGCGTGGCGGCTAAGCGGTCGAACCAGGTGCACATTTTTTTTTTTATTTGAGAAGTGCGGAGGAGGTATACTAAGTGTGTGCCTACGGATTCGTGTGAAAATGGGCATGTAGGCACACATTTTGAAGACGCATGGAAGGGGTATGCCGATAGTGAGACTGTGTGCTGCTCCGCTTCTGACTGCTACTATGCATAAGTATTATTTTTTTTTTTTTTTTTTTTTATTTATTTCATACTCCGTCCCTTTCGGGTTTGGAGAACTTCCATTACATTTCTTATCGTTATCTTTGCACATTCCTTTTACATATGTTTTACATTTTCATTCATGATTTTCAAGTTACATAACCTATTCTTATTAGTAAGTAAACAAAAACATATAATAAATTTAAAAAAAAAAAAAACTTTTCAAAGATAATTTGAATCTAATTTGAAATTCATATTAATATTTATATTCAAATTTAACTACAAATGAAATAAAATGAAATCTATTAATAATACTGAAATAATAAGTCACTTTTACTTTTAGATAATGTTATGAACCTAAAACTTTTCAAAGACAATTTGCTACTAATTTAAAATTCATATTAATATTTATGTTTAGATTTAACTAGAAATGGAATAAAATGAAATCTATTAATAATACTGAAACAATTAGTCGCTTTTTTTTTCATATAAAATTAGAAACTTTAAAAAAAACAAAAAAAAAAAATATACTGTCCATATAGCCACTGCAATTAAATAAATTAAATCTTAAATACTACAGTCTTTTTGAAAGTATATTTACACTTCACTTTACACTTAACACTGTTTTTCTTGATCCTTTCTCTTCGCTCTTCACTCTTCTCATATCCTTCCCTTCTTCCTTCTTGATTTCTTCATCCTATTTCTCTTGGCACTCTCAGGAACTCTCCCCTTCTTTTCTTTTCCTAACTACTCTTCTCAATATTTCTATTTCCTTTGCGCTCTTATCAAGTATATCTTCTATTACTTTTTCGCTCCTTGTTTTTTCGCATCTCTTCAGTATGTGTGTATGATTTTCCTCCTCTTCCTTGCATAATCTACATTTCCTTTCTTCTTCTTCCTTTCAGTGTTCTCTGCTTTTACGTTCATTACCACATCTAAATCTTGCCATTAATTTTCTATCTTTTATTGGTATTTCCATCTCCAGATATTCTGGTTCATCCTCTGTTATTATGTCCTAGTATATCTTATTATATCTTGAGTTTTTTATCTTTTCTAATCTTTTTTCTTTTTCCTTTCTTTTTGTACTCTCCATTATCTTAAATCTTACTTGCTCTTTGAATTCTGTCCCTCTCATGTATCTTGTTTCTGTTACTTCTTCTTCCTTTAATATTTCCATTCTCTTTTTTGCTACTCTTCCTATGTTTTCTCTTTCTTTATTTTTTTCTTTTTCTCTTATGCCTTCTTTTGCTAATTTAATTTTTGAGTCCCTAATCTTTTCTTCAAATTTTATTGCTCTTCTTAGTGCCTTCATTTTCATGCTTTCCAATTTACATTCTTCTTCAACTAAATAATTTGGTGTATTCCTGTCTAATCCCAATAACCACTTAATATATTTTCTATGTATACTTTCCAATCTCTCATCTTCTTCCCAGCCCCATGCTTCTGCTCCGAATAACGCTATACTCTCCACTAATGCCACAAATAACTTCTTCCTTCTTTGATAACTATACTTAAATATCCTCTCACCTATACTCCAAGCGCTTTTCATCGCCATTATAGCCTTTCTCTTCCTTTCTTCCAAATGCCTTTCATTACTACCATTTTTTTGTAAAATATATCCCAGATATCTAATTTCTGTCACTTCTTCTAGCTCATTTTCTCCCCATTTCCATACTCTATCTTTCCTTGCTCTTTTTTCGAATACTAAAATTTTTGTTTTTCTTTCGCTCAAAATCATTTTCTTTTTCTCAATGTACTTTTTGAACCTTTTTAACATATCTTTTAGCTCTTCTTCTCTGTCTGCTATTAAAACTATGTCATCAGCGTAGGATAAACTCCATATTTTTTCATTTCCTATTCTGCATCCTCCTACTTGCCCTTTTCTCATTTCCTCTTCTAGATCCGCTAGGTACACATTAAATAATGTTGGGCTCAATGCCCTTGCCTTACTCCTCTCTCTGTCCAAAATTCATCTGATATTTCATCTCCTACCTTCACTATATTTATAGTTTCTTTGTATATATCCATAATTCTACTTATCAATATTTTACTCACCTCCATATCTTGCAATCTTTCCTTTAAAACCGTTCTATCTACTCTGTCAAATGCCTCTTTTAAATCAATGAAGCATGCGAATATTTTTCCTTTTGGTTTACTTAATTTGTCTTCCACTATGTGCTTCAGCGTATGAATTGCTTCCATCACTCCTCTTCCTTCTCTGAATCCAAATTGACTTTCTGCTAATTTTTGTTCAATCTCTTTTTTTAATAATTCATTTAACATACTCGCGTATATTTTATATGCCGTGCATGTCAAAGTTACCCCTCTGAAATTATCCAGCTCTTCTTTATCACCTCCTTTATAAATTGTGCATATCACTCCTCTTCTCCATTGTACTGGAATCCTTCCTTCTTCCCATACTTTCTTCATCAATTTCCATAGCGCTGCATCCACCTCTTTTGGTTTTAACCTATTTATTAACCTCTTGAACTCTTCTTTGCTTAATTCTTCTTGGTCCTGTGTACTTTTCTCTATTCTTGCATTCTCTTCTTCCACCTTGTCTATCATCATAGCTTTTTCATCCTTACCGCCTAGTTTCCTCATAAAATGCCTTCTTCATTCTTCAATTTCTGTCTTATTATTAACGCCTGCTTTCTTCTTTCTATATCTATTTATATAATTCCAAATTTCCCTTTCTGATTTTGCGACCTTTATATTTCTTTCCTCCGTTATTTCATACCTTTTTCTTTTCGCCTCGCACCAATTTCTATACTCTCTCTTTTTGTTAATTAGATAGTTTCTATCCACTTTCTTTTTTCTCCATAGCTTCATTATTTTTCTCAGCTCTTTCTTTTTTGTTTTCCATTCTTTGTCATACCACTTTCTTTCTCCCAACCTCCATACCTTAGACTGTTTCTTAGTTTTTGGTACTGCTGCTTCTATTGCTTCTTTTATTTCTTCCCAACTTCTTTCTACTTGTATCTCTTTCCAATTCCATCCTTTGCACCTCTCCTGGTATTGGTCTATCAATTCTTGCGTCCATTCTCTTCTTGAAATTTCCTTTTCTTCCTTTCCCCTATCTTTAACTATCTCTATTTCATTTTCTAAGTATATTTCTAATGGCATGTGATCTGACTCTGTTCTTTGTCCTATTTTTAATTCTTTTATCTGATCTAACGCTTCTTGATTACTTATAACATAATCTATTACTGACTCATCTCTGCTGCCAATGTACGTGTAGTTTCCTTCTTCTCCTTTTTGTCCGTTAACTATACCCCATCCTTCTTCTGTTATTTCCTTAATTAACCTTCTTCCTTCCTCGTTGATTGTTTCATCTTTTGATTTCCTGTTACTAACTTCCTTGCTTCCAATCTCCATCTCACTGACCCATCCACCTTCCCTGCCAGTCCTCGCATTCCAATCTCCTGCCAGTACAATACCACCTTTTTCCTGCGTTCCTATTTTTTCTTTTATAATTTCCATTGTCTTTGCCACGTCTTGGCAATATACTCCTACAAATGTCCACTCTTGTTCGCCATATTTAATCTCTTGTTTTACTATGTTACCACTCAATTCCTCGTGATTTTTAATTTCTAACTTCTTACTAATTCCTGTAATTATTCCTCCTTTCGCTCTACCTTTTTTATGTTCTCTTTTTGCTGCAACAAATTTCCATTCATACTTTATCGACATCTTACTTTCTATATCTTCCCATTTATTTTTCTCTAACTATGTTTCTACTAACATTATAATATCAAAATTATTCAAATATTCCCATACTTCCACGTCCTTATTTAACACTCCTGCTATGTTCCAAACGCATATATTTACACTTTTTTTTTCTCCTCCTCCAGCTCCCTCTCCTCATTCCCTTCTTGTCCTCTTCATTCTTGCGATCTTCCTGTTATCTTCCCCTGTATCCTTCTACTTTCTTCTAGGAAATTTCCCTTCCATTCGTTGTATCTATACCACTTATCATCAATCATCAATTTCATATAGCCAATTTTTGTGGTTTTTCCTTCGTTTCTTTGTTCCTTTGATTTATCTATTATCAATCTTTGTATTTCTCTTTCTTTTCGTGTCAAATCATTTTCAATATATATTCCTTTTTCAAGCTTCTTCTTGTTCATCATGATACTGTCTTTCATTTCCTTGCTTTCCAATTCTACTACTACCATTTTTATATCACTTTTTTCTTTCTTTACCACTATTTCAGTAGCATTTTTCACTTTTACATTGACATTAATTTTCTGTTCCACAAACTGTTCCACCTTCTTTTTTATATTTTCTTTTTCTATAATTGCACCTTTAATGACAATGTTCTGTCTTCTCTTCTCCCTTTCATTTTTTTCTAATTCCCATTCTAATCTGTTGATCCTTTCTTCAATAGCTTTCTTCTCTTCTATCCACTCTAGTCTTTCTTTTAACCACCTGCTTCTTTCCTCTCTCCATTCTTCTTCTCTTTTTTCTAATCTTTCCATCAATTCAAACATACTATTTAATCTCTTTTCTATCCTACTCATTTTATCATTTTGTTCTTTAACATCCTGACTTTCATCCTTTTTTTCTTTTTCTCTCTGGAAATTCAGGGTGGAATGTTCTTTGATTTTTGGATTTGTGTTTGTATTACTCCTCGTGTTAATATTTGCGTTTTTTGCTGTCATTTTCAAAATGTTACCGACTCTACAGATATCTTCCTTACCGACCCTGTCAATTCCGGTAATTCAGGAATTCTTTTTATCTACTGCCAGTAACCATGTTGTCAAAAACTTCTTTATCTACTGTCTCTACTTTCTCTGTCGGTAACCGATAAAAAGAAATCACCTTTCCCTGCCCGTGCCCTTCCTTCTTACTGGGTTTCCTAACCTCACTTTTTTCTATACCCCTGTTTGCCCACTTTTTCACTATTCACTGTTCACTTTTCTTTTATTATTATCACTTCTTTCTTTCTCCCTTTTCCTTCGTATACAACTTTTTCCTTTGTTCACCCGATTGCACTATTCTTTTGCGACTTGCATCGGCGTCTTGTTCGTCTCTCGCGTTCTCTGTCCTACCTGTTTTTCAATCCTTTATAATCCTCCTGTTTCACTTTCTTTTTCACTTTTTGTCACTGTTTATTATGTCCTCATGTATTTCACCACTTTTTAAAGACTTTATTATAGCTATCTACCCTTGCTCTTTCTTCTATTTATTGCTTTATTCAGGAGCTCACTTTTACACGTCCACTCTCCTACGTGTCTACAACGGAAGTCCTATGCATAAGTATATAAGTACAATGCAGCCGAGCGGAGCGAATATGAGCGATGAGTGAGGCAGTGAGCGTATTTTTATGCTGGTATTGTGTTCTAGTACACTGATACGCTTCAACCTATAATAATGTATGAATATGATAAATATGTATGATTCTTTTTCTTCAGATTTTTATGTTTACACGTCGTAATAGCCATTAACTATAACCTAAGCTTTTGAGGTTCTCAATGAACATGTGCAACTTTTAAACATGGGTAGGTACGTTGCTTCGGTAGCTGAGGTAGTAAATGCTCCCAAACGTATATGGATTACATTTTTGTCCTCTATTCGGTTCCTAAATTTTTTTTTTTTTTCTTACAATTCAACAGATGTATGTTGTATTGTTATTAAATTGATTTTTTTACATTTGATTTTTCAGATACGTAAGAATTTATTAACGCTCAGTACTTATTACAATAAAATGCCTTATATGATATTTTATAGAAGGTAAGTAAATACAAAATTTTATGTAGGTACTTCAATTTGTTTACGCTTAAAGAAAAAGTTGTGTTGGTTAAAAAAAGTTTTTTTTGTGTGCACGTATGCGTGTTATGTATTCATATAATATCAGCCATACCTTTAGTTTCCGTCAGCTAAATATTATGATCCAGAGGGTAAGCTTTTTACTTTTTTAATTATTCTAGAGGGATCAAACAATTTAAATTTTCTGTAAATTTGCAACCACTTTTGATATCGCTCGATGATTTATAAGGCTTATGAAGTATTACATTTATTATAGTTTATTGTGAGATCTCGAAATGGTCAAAATAAGAATTAAAGACAGCGCAATATTTAGTTGCATAAAAATATTGGCGTACAAAACATTCGTTGATAAAATATTGAGTGATTGCAAAAGCGGTATGAGTGCGCTATATCAGCCGCTTCATTCCGCAACATTTTTTTGTCCAACCCATAAGTTGTATGACCTTATAAACAAAGTAGCAGTCGTTTTTCAGAAATTTTCTCCAATATAGCGCATTATAAAAGTTAATGAGAATAATTAAGCAACATTTTGTGCCTCTTGTTGGTACTTGATCTCTCAATATTATAATCGATAAATTAAAAGTAATAATGTTAGGCCAAGTCACAATAGTAACAGGGAGCACTCTTGGTACGAAAGCTATATGATTTATTTATTTATAAAATTAACGGGCCGTGGGCCCAATTATAATCGAATAACAGTGTGTTGCCGAGCGCAGAACATGAATAAATTTACAACAGCGTAGTATAATAGTTATAGTTATAAAAATGACTAAGATGTAAGTTATAAAGAATTGTATGTAAAAAAGTAACTTAAATAAATGTACAGTGTGTGTACATGCTTAGTAATTAAAAGTTACAAATAGTATTGAGATCAAGCGAATGTTAATGATGTCAAATATTAAATATTAAATATTAAATAGTGCAACTTTCGTTGAATGAGCTTGCTAGTTTACAAAATATTAATAAAGAAGATAATTAATAAAATAAAATATTATGAACTCAGTACCAGCGAATAAGTAATTGAGAAGGCTGGAGAGAGATGTTGTAGGACGAAACGAGCTATTGATTTGATAATAAGATTTGACGGAGATTATTAGTGTACACGGTTTAAATATTCTTTAAGTTTATTCGTTGTTATTGATTGGGTATCAAAATATAATGTAACGTTCTTATACATATTCAATAATCTAATTACTGAGCGTTTAGAAAATATAAGAAAAAAAAAACCAGCACGCCATAGTACCTCAACGGTGGTGTGGAAATATGCTTATGTGATATAAATTAGGGGCTTTCTAAAAACGATTAGGACAGCTGAAGGTGCAAACAGTCATATAACTAGAAATTACATGAAAACCGATATATTTTTTCCTCATTTAAAAATGCGGCTGAAGGGTGACTGGAGGAAGTTCTTTGAAATTGTGTTAGATTATCCGGTTACTGGGTTATAAAGTTATGAGGGGGCGGAGAGGGACTAAATAAAAATTCAACATAATGAAAACAGGTAATATCTGACGATATGGAAATGTGCTAACAGATTATACAGATAAAATAATTATTACATTCGAATAAGAAGTAATAACGTGGAGCTAAGGAGTGGTGAAAAGTAGCTGTTTAGAAGTCGTTAGAATGCTGAGAAGTTTTCTTAAAAAGTGTAAGAAGAGCTGAGAGTTGGGATGCAAAAAGCAATTATACTTTGAATGACAAGATTACTAATACAAGTTTACTCCATTCATAAATGCTGCTGATGGAAGGCTGAAGCGAGTTTTTTGAAATTGTAAAGTGGCCCTACAGCTTCCCTACAAAAAAATATAGTTTTCTTGTGAAAATATATTACCAAAGAGTACATATAGGGAATTTTGCCACCCTACAGACCTCCCCCCATTTTTTGACAAAAACTGAGAATGTATTGTAAAGATACTTTATTATAGAGTCAATATGGGTTACTTACCCTCACAGCCTTACCACGCCTCTCCACATCAACTTAGAATTTTTTGAGAGATTGCTTTAAGATAGGTTTAAGAGAGGCTAGTCCCCTACCTCCCTTCATTAAGAAAAAAAACTTACACTTCACCTCTATAGTCCAATAACTACAGTTTATGTTCCTACAGTATAAACTTGTTTTAGTAGGTATGTCTACACCTCCCCTACACCTTTTTTTAAGAATGTCTCATTCTACTGTTTTTCGATGCTAACTGTAAAATAAGAAAAAAAATACAAATTTTTGTTGGTTTTATTCTTTTGTAAGTTATAGAATGCTCCACTTCATTTTATCATAACTATACCTTTATTTTTGTTGCTGCTTGACGTCTTTCGAAATTGTATGGTCTCATATATTTCGTTACTTGAAAAATTATAATTCTTAATAATTTTTATAAAATAAAATAAAACTTTTTCATCTATTTTTTTCACACTACCCACGAGGCAAACAAACAGGAGCGCTGACTTTTTTAATGTTGTGATTGTAGTGTATACATTTTTTTATTGAATACATATAAGTATGCGACATAATATACATGGATGTTTAATGACTCAGGATTCACATACTGATGAAATAGTAACAACCGTAGAAGTCATTGCTCATCAGTCTTACGCACAATCTTTAAAAAGCCCGTATTAAGAAAAATTCTAAAACATATGGCATTTACGTTCTACTATTTATTGTAGCTATATATTTACTGTACATGTACATATGTGTATAAAATTGATATTAGTACATGTTTACCTTTTGTACATATGTATATTAAACAAATATTAGTAAATATTTGTTATTGTTAGTTTAAGTAAATGGTCTCACTTCTTACTATTGTTAAAAATTTTTTTGATGAAGTTACTTTTCATTAGTAGATTCTAAAAAAAACTTTTCTACTTTTCTAATCAGTTTTAAATACTGGAAATAAGGGGTTAAATGATTACTTCTATAAATAAGCCTATTACTCATTTTATGTTTCATCATAACTTTTAACAGTACAACCTTTTTCACGATATGTAACGCCAGCTCGAAGTTCACATCCAGAGCATAAATTTACTGTTTACTGGGTACTGTTGAAGCCCTGCGATATTGCACCACATGGTTTAAAATTAAAGTACCACATATTGTTACATAATTTGATTTAATCTGCTTTTCAACCACAGATTTTAATTATTCATTTCCTATTTTTATGTTTTTCTCTAGACTTCTACCTATATTTTGTCTACAAAATGTAAGCTCTATGTGATTTTTTGATACATTTAAGTCCCTTTCTTTGTACAAAAAAATAACGACAACCGTTTTCGAACTATCCGATATTCTTCAACCCTTATAACTTCCATACCAATCCATGGCTATACCTTATTTGGTACGCCATTACATCTAACAGCTTTCTTCGTATTCTTGCTCTAATTGGTGAAGCTGTTTAATTTCTCGTAACTAACCACTATCTAGTGTTTTTTTACTCTTTTCCACCTTTTTCTACTTACTTCTTTATTTCTTCTTTCTAACAAATTTCTAAGATGTTTGTCTCTTTTTTTTATGTTCATTTGTATTATTTACGTATAAACTCAGATATCTTCTTATATAATGTTATACCCTGGCCCGATTAAAATTTGTACCTGATGAGAGCCTTGTTACCCATATATCTGTACGGGCCGAAACGTCAAGATTCGTATACATAAGTATATATAAATACTTAATAGTATTACCACTCAAGTTATTATTTTTAACATTTATCATCGGCTATCACTCGCTTTTTAAAATAATTATCTTCAACTCTTTCAGGTACAGATAGATTAAAACATTTCAATGATTTATCTTGTAATTCTAAAATTTGGTTAATATGTAAAAGAGTGCAATTATCTTCATCATCTATAAAACGTTTGTTATACTCATTCTATGTTTTATTACCTTGAATTTTTTCCGAAATTAAAAACTACGAAAAAAATTGTCTTAACAGATGGGGAAACATGAAACTAATTAATTCTTAGGAAATATTTTCGATTTGAGAATCATGATCAGTTAAACCTATTGCCGTTGCAATATCTTCAAAAGTCTGCTATTAAATTACTTCATACATTTTACTATATTTGAAGGATGTTGCACCATCTAGTTTATTAAAAATAAGTTTTAAAAACAAACGTTTATGATCCTTCAGAGACATTATGTTTAATCTACCAATTGCAATATTTTTCATTATAATTTTTCTTTTTTCTAAAATTAGTTGTATTATTGAAAATGTTATGTTCTGGAATTGTTGGTTTATTCATGGAATTATTGGTTTTGCAAAACAATCATGTTCGTTTAATTCAAACCAAGCTGTTAGTTGTGTTTGATAGTTTTTTTACACTATTTTTAACATCATTTTCTTCGAATACAAGTTTTTGTTTGTTTTCATGGTGTACAACTAAATTTAAAACTGTATGACTTGTGTCAAAAATTACAAATTCTTGTAATTTCCAAGTTGCTTTCATTTGATCAACGTATCTGACATCAAAATAACTACTTATTTCATCAAATATTTCTGTTTCTTCGTCTTTTAATTTTTGAATTTTAATGTACGCTCAGTCACTATCTTTCTGCATGTAATTTCTACCTGTCACTACCGTTATGAATGTAATCACTACCTGTCGCTACGTTTACGAATGTAATCGTTACCTATCACTATATTTATGAATGTAATCATAAATCTATTTTATGCTTCGGATTAACGCACAATATTATCATCAATATAAATTTAATATAAGGTACAACCGTTGAAAAATTAACTAGAAATTTATATTTTATTCAAGTCTTGTAAATATGTCTATTAGCTATGTTATTTGTTCTTTTATATTGCGGGTAACCACTTGTTTGGAATGAAGTTACGTTTGTAAATATTTTGTAAATATTTTCGTACACTTGTGATAAGAATCAACCATACAAGGACTGTGCTTTATAAGAGGATCGTAAAGCACGTGTTAAATGACTGATTTTATAAATTCCGCATAACCTACAGGAATTTCTCAAGAAATAAGTGTATTAATTTGTTCAAGCGTAATAATTTTTTTAACTGGATGTATAGTGATTAGAATATGTGCAGAAGGTAGACCACGTTTCTTAAATTCCATTGTATAAACGTATTCTAATACTTTACAAAAAATATTTTTTTTGAGAATATTCTTAAAAATCGGTAGTAATTGAACATGAAATAATTTAACTTCAATGTTTGGAAAATCATTTGGAGTCGTGTTTTTTTGGAATTGAAATAAAATTAACTTTACTTCTTTCCATTTAAGATTACATGTTACTGTTATATTCAAATCAGGTCTACCACATTTTCGTATAATAGCCTTTGCATCCTGATATTGCTTTTGCATATATCTCGGACTTCCGATACGTGGAACTGGCAGTTTATAGAGATTCTTAATTTTTTTCTTTGTTTTAAAAATTTTAAAAGTATTGGATGTACTCTTAGCAATTGCATTTAATAACTCTTTATAACATTTAATTCTTAAATTTTCATGACATAATAATGTATGAAAAATTGTTATGTCTACCTTACCCTGTTTAATAACGGATTTAAATTTTCGTCTGTATGCATAAATATTATTACACAGTAAGTTTTTTTATTTTTTTACGATTTTTTTAATGTAACCTGTACTCCAGCCTTAATCTCCTCAAGATCAAAGTAATCAATATACTATTGGATTCATAAAACGAGATAGTTTATTTAAAAATGTTTCCTTAGAACAGCTATCTGGTAATTCCTTAGGGTATACATAAGCCAAAATTTTCTGCAAGTCCCGAGTTTGAAACTATAATAGCACCACATTTGGCTGTTAATGGTTTATTCTATCTATGTTTTTGTAGACCAATTTTTTGTAAAAAAAATCATTTTATTATCTGATGGATTATTGAGGTTTGTTATTTGATGTACATGTTTCTACTTTTTTGCTATTAGATTTTCTTCATAATCTTTGTCTGAGTTTTGATATGCTCATTGATAAAATTATTTTTTTTTAAATTTAAATCTTCGATTAGTGACAATATTATCATCACACACACACACCTATATAAATATATATGTGTATATAAGTAATTTACTGATTTGGGCTCTTTACCAATGTATAATTGCAAGCTATTCAGTGTAACGTGAAAAATTTGTTCTTAAATTTTAATATTATGTATACTGTTTTTGTTCTATTTCTTTACTTATGAAGTTGCAAAGCTAAAAATATTAGTATAGTATCTGATGAATATTCTGAAACTGTCATTATTAGGTAAAAGTTCTTTTGATTTTAAAATATATGTACTTAAGGGACTAAGACAAATTTCTCTTTTCTACTAACCAAAAAACTGCTGAGCAATACTTGCATATAAAACGCATTACACCATTATATACAGGACTTACCAGAAAATCATTATTTTCTTTCAAAGTGCTGTCTCAAGTATTGGATACTGTATAACAATAATAATGTATTCTAAATATGATGTACTAAAATTAACAGCTAATATTAAGAGTACCTCTATTGGCACAGCCAACACTATGCTCAGATAGCTAGATGAAATTGAAAAACTGAAAAAACTAGTCGTCCAAGAAAAAAGCTGTTAGTTTCTAGATAGTTGCTACCTTTTCCATTAAAACCCTTAGAAAAAGACAAATAGATTAGTGTCAATATTGTGAGATCATTGTTTATAATGTCTTACAGAGGTAAAAGGTACGTATAAGTGGGGTTTGTGAATGATCTGTAGGATCTGTATAGGATTTCACTAAAATACTAAATAGATAAAAATGACGGAGAAACAAAGCAAATTTTACCATATTATGTAGGGAGTCAATAAGGGGGAGGGGAGGTTAGTGGGGAAGTTGTGTGGGATGACCCACACAAAAAAGTGTATGATATAGATATATACATGAATACGTATGTATGACAGCGGGCGTTATAACTTATTATAACATGGTAATTTCAGAATTAAGAAAAAATTAAAGAAAATTATCATCAAAAATTATTATAATTTTTTATTACTGTAATCAAATTGCTCGATAATTATTATAATCAAAAATTATTATAATTTTAAAAAATAAAGTTGTTAAATAATATAAACGTTACAATTTCTAATAAAAAACAAAAAATTTGTAGTGTCACGAATAGTAAAATCAAATTGAAAAATAATAATTCAGATGAAAATGTGTCAGCAAATGGAGCAGATACAAAAAAAAATATTCATTACATGAAAATCAAAAATTTATAAAAACAAGCTATTTAGGCGGAATAATGTTGAATGCGACTTTTGCTCTAAAAAATTTTGGCAAAGTGAAAGACAAATAAATTTAATTTCCGTGAGCGTGGAAGAATAGCTTTACTTGCTTTAAGTCTGTACGATGATAAATTGAAGCAGCCATTGTTAAACGATGATGATTTAAAATATTTTTTCAATATCACAATAATCTTTTCTCTTTTGCATTATTTAGTATTAATATCGTAAGAGAATAAAAAAAGGTATTTATAATTTGAAAATTCAAGGTTAAGTTTGTCACACGACTCAGGTCTATTATAAGCAACTCTGATAATCCTTTTTACGGTCATTTATATATATGATATCTTATCTTACTAATATATAAAGCAACGTTGCTAAGACCGTTGTAATCGCTAACCACGAAAACTATTCAACCAATCTTGCTGAAATTTTGCATACTGATTCTTGACACTTTCTAGATGGTTTTTGTATAGTTTATATCTTGAAAAAGTTGATAACAGTAGCAATAAATGAGTTTAAAGTTTTGTAAAAACACGCTAGCTTTTCACTTCAGTTCAGTAGGATCCATTAGGTGGCGTAGAAGTAAAATCGAAGCTACCTGAAAAAGAATTTAGTAAGTCTGGTTATTACATCCCCTAGCAGAGTACCGAATACCATAGTCAATCATCGGCAGTACATGAAGCATAGAGCTGGGAGTCGTGCGGGTATCCCGGCTACCGATAACAACACTGTTCTCTACTGGACAAGCGACTTACGTCGAACTCCATCCTGAAACACCAAGATTGACGAGTGCCACCGATAAAAAGGTGTTTTAAGCGCTAACGGCTCCAGCGAAATTCCAGGAGAAGTTTCTAAACAGAGCACATTTTGCTGTTAACATTAAAGTTGTGAGATAAAAGAAAAAAAATTTTCAACTATATATTTTTAGTGAGTTTTAAATTTTTACAGCTTTAAAAAATAGCCTTTTTGTAGATTATACGGGAGAAACTGCAAATCAACGGCCCTTTAGGTTTAGCGATTATTTTGTGGCATAAGAGACGCATAGCACTTTTTAGCATAATTATGTTTTTTTCACTATTTATAGCTTATTATTTGACCGAATAAACTGTGTGGATTCCAAACAAACATTTTTTCAATAAGAAGATTTTTGTTCTGAGAAGTGTCAGAAATAGATGCAAAATTTTTAACTGAAAACGTTTCACATTACATGTTACTACGGTAAGGTGTTTATTTAGTAAGTCTCGGGCGGAGCCGAGGAGGCCGCTAATACATACATATATATATATATATATATATATATATATGTGTGTGTGTGATTACTAAATAATTAAAATACTAACACAAATAAAGAATCAAAATCCATACGCAAAATAATCAAGACGTGTAAACTAAATTGTATGTATAGAACGTTTTTAAGACTATAAAATTTACTTTTAAGAAAACATAATATAAATCATTAGTACAATAAGCGTGTAACAGCAGAATGTGGAGCTCTAATTGTTTCAAAAACAGAAAATATTGGAGATTTCGACTTATGTGTGTATTCAAATGATTTACTGTAATCGCGTTGTCTTAAAGCATTTCTTGTACCTATGTTTCACACAACACGAAAAGTCAATAAAACCTCTCGTCCACTCACGCGTGTTTGAGTTGTGCTCACGCGTACACTCGTTTGTCCGTGCAAATCGCCAGACCCAAACCCAATTATTCTTTTATTTTGTTTGATCGCCCTCTTTGAATTTAGCGTAGTAGATTTCTTTAATTATTGTAATAAATAAAATTAATTATTTTATCATAATTTCAGTGATCTCAATAGTTGCCATACCACACCTATCCATACACCACGTCCATTACGATTTATGCAGCCCTCCCTTAAAATACAGTACAAAAACGACAATCCGCTTTAAAAACGTAGTGCAAGTTACACGTATCATGTTCACTTGGTTTTTAAAAAATATCAAGTATTATATCCTTCAGAGCCATACAAAATTGTATCACAAAGCCCAAAGTACTTGTACACAATTTTTTCCTTGTTTCTAGAGGTATATAAAGCATGAAAAAATTTGGTTCAAAGGTGTGCCTCAAAAAAATTTTCAATTTTTTTTGTGACTCAAAATGGTCGATTTGGATTGGATTTCCTCATATACTTGACAAAATGTTTAATACTTGCAGTAGTCCTATCATTCGTATAATGTGAGTTCAGTGTCTCGATAATCGTTTGTCTTTTATGATAGTTGAATGAGGTAAATATCCAGAACTCTCAGTGAAAGTTGGCATGGAAACTTTGACATCATAGGGCACAAAAATATCTTGGATGGTAAAGCCGTTACATGCTAGCACCAAGTCTTGAGAGTCACAGTTGGTCATTAAGTCACACCTTTTAATAATCCATCGGTCATCAGTGGAATCACCAAACACAGGAGCACAAAATAAAAATAGCCTCCAGGGGTGCATTCGAGTACTGTTTTTATAGTACGCTTGTTTCCAAACGTATTAAACGTTTCTTGTTGTAGACATTGTATTTTCACAAAACTTTAAATAATTGGTTAGGAATTGTTATTAAATTAACCACAAGGTTTTTTTCGTATTTTATATAAGAAACTGCAGGTCCTGAAGAATATAAGATAGTCAAAAAATGTTATAATTTTCTAAGCCAGTAAAATGCTGTAAGGACAAGATTACTTTTAAATTGTTTAATATCATAACGACTTCCAGTATGGGCTTGTATTCCAGTTTATTTGAAGATCTGATACTAGAAATAATTTTTTTACAACAGTCCAAATTTATTTACACAATAAAACTCTTAACAGAATCGTTACTTTGGTTTAGTCCCTCGCAAAAGAGAGAGGCGCTTGTTATTGCATACTGTTCATTTTCATCACGGACATTTTCATCCCTTATTGGGTATAGAACAATATTAGCTGTCAAGAATTGGTTGTTCTTATTAATGTGAATTATTTCGTTTTCTTTGTTTTTTGGAAACTTCAATTTTGTGGTGTTTTAACATTCATACACACTGCATTTCATTATAAAAACAAATATTAAATATTACTGAAATAATTTAGTAGTAAAGATATTTTTTTCTGTTCTTTATATGTATACGTATCGTAACAAACTCATACACTAACAGACGAAAAACCAAACGATCGAACTTCACATGTGTCATACATACATATGAAAACTCATGGATATACTAACACATCTATAATTCAGGACTGGTGAGTCCAGGCAACCACTAAATTGAGCTTCACAATATACATTCCTATTTGTGGTGTGTGGTATTTGTAGTAAAATGAATTCCGATGTCGTATTTTAGAACGCTTTTCGAACTTTCGTGAATGTTGCTGAATGTTGTGTAAATGTAAAAATTTATTTAAGATATTCACAAGACCTTATGATATAAAGAATAAATGAAATTTCAGTTTTTTTTGGTTAAACAAAATGAATGAAAAACGATAAAATTTAACAACGGAAAACTATGAAAGATGGTAAAAATCGGCTGGAGAAAGCTGGGATATTTTTTCTTCAATAATTTTTGGTAAATGTATCTTCCACGTATAATATTATATAAGACGATTTTTATCGAGCAGTGTTATGTTTTTGTACAGTTATGTTAAGTATGGTGATGTATATCATGAAGTCATTAATCACATATATATTAATTCATAGATTTCATGACGACTGAGGTACTACTCTGCTGTGTTCATCATTTTTCTGATTAAATAAATCTTCGATAACTTCAGAAAAACTTTATTGGAGGTGGTTTCTGACGTAAAACTTATTGTAAGTTACTCGTGGAACATATTTTTTTGCAAAGTTGAAGAAACAGCATAAGGTATTAATGATTTCGTTCAAAATAAAAATAAAAGTTTTTTGAGATTGGGAACTAAAGAATACAAGGCATAAGGATGAAAAAGTAAGTAAAAAATGTATTATAACGGAAAATTCTGTTTTATCCACTGTACATTATAAAAATCATAACGAATAGTCTTGAAATTTTATCATCAGTCGAAGCAGCGAATCTATTCATGTTTAAAATTTCTGTAAATAAAATAATAAAACATGCCACTTTACTTGTTCCGTCACAGTGATCACATTGCTGTTCCGTTATATCACAAAGCAATTAGACTCGAACTGAGCGACTTTGCACACCACTTGGATGTCAAGCCTTTGCTTTACTGGCCAAGTCACAATAATTTGCAACGCTATTAGTGATTTATCTTTTTTTTCAGACTCATCCTTTTTTACTTAGATTCATATATGTATACATATATGCAATTTTAAAAAACTGTTCACGTAGTATTAAAACCAAATGTTCCCCACTCTTTCAAAGAAAGAGAAATATTATACCAAGTGGGAGCAAATAAAGGTGATAAGCGAGTGAGAATCAGCGAAGAGCGGTAGTCCCAGCAAGGGGTCGGTAGCGATTAGTAGGCCGTACTCTATACCTCACTGTCCTTCTGTGGCTTTGTCAAAGCCAAGAGAATGGAATTATAACAAATAAAAGACTAGCTCTGTCTATTCTGATAAGAAATAGATTTTTTTTGTGGCACTTTAAAATTAGTAAAATTTAATAAATAACAAACTTAACTCTAATTTTGGAGCACTTGTATCTCTTGTTTGATTTTGGTAATTATATAAAAGCAGTGAGGATGACTTTTATACTCGTACCAGGAAATTTTTCCTTCCATCCACTCAACACCTGTTCACCTTCAAAACAAAACAGGATAGTATATCACCGCAAATGAAGTTATTGATGAGTCATTGAGAAGACAACCACAGCGAAAACTGCCCGTAAGACAAAGTCGCCGTAACGAGTACCAGATAAGTATAAGTAATTCGTTGTGAGTATCCAAAAACTTTTACAGAAATAGTTCGCGTAGAAGTACTAGAATTCCTGTCCCCAAGAACGTTTTTATCTTACCCTAGCTTCTTTCTAATTATCTTCTGGAAGGTTACTTAACACATATACGGTACATGTCTTCAACCTATACTCTGGGTACGAATAATTTTACATAACGCTTATTTCTTAGTTCTAATAGCATCATTCAATAGCACAGATTTATTGCTTCAAAGGCCGTTGAATCGGGTCAACGTATTGAAAAAAACACTCAAAGTGTGTTAAAGCCTTAAGTAAGCATACAAGCCAACATTTATTGTTGTATATTGTTATGTAGTGTACTGTTAAATAAAAAAACGATACACAAAAATAATATGTATGAATTCAGAGTCGCAGGCTTTAAAAAACATAGGATAAAAAAAATATTTACTGAAAGGAATAACATATGTATATAAACTAAGAAACAGTAAAAACAAAAAAGTAATAGCGAAAGAACAAAAAGAACGAAGTAACGATACAGAGACATTCACAGATCAACAAGAATCTATAATCCTTGTAACTTTAGCAGAGTAAATACGAACTATCAAAAACATAAACACACTGCTGCGAACAAACTTTTACTGTGCATAAAATAAATAGTTTATCAAGATCTTCATGAAGTTGTATATGAATCAAAAATGGATGCAGGGATACAGAAATAAAAATATGTTACAAACGGATGGACAGGCATATTTACAAACAGATGCAAATCTGCAGTTAAAGAGTATGTTTAAAATAAGGTAATCAGTAATGAGGTGTAGCTCTAAATAACAAAGAGTTGCTAGGAGCAGAAGTGACCCAAAAAGCTCATTGGGTCAGTAACGTAGGGTTGGAGACTGCAAGAAAAATGAAGATCAAGATTGAAAGACTATAATGTAAATGATGAATCTTAAATACAGAGAGTTTTAAGTCGATATAAGGTGATTAATATTAAATTTCACCATAATGAATAGTCTGAGTTAAATAAGGAAACTGAAAATATAAAAGAAGTCACTCAAAAAACTATAGCTAATGAATTTATGTTGAGCAATGAAGAAGCAATCATAAAATTCAGATTTACAATAGACCAAAAAGAAAATTAAATCACGTATAACACAATTCAAACAGGTCTAAAGGAGTTTATATTGAAAAAAGTATGTAAATAAGAGAAAAAAAGGAAAAACAAAACAAAATAAAGTTAAATTTGTTCAACTCTTCTAACATTAAAACCCAACAAAGTTTTGGTCGAGCCTAACCGCAGCTCCCCCCACCCTATAAATACTAAACAAGTAGCTATGAGATAAATATGCGATTTTTTTTTCTGCGTTATTGATGAGATCCAGAAACCATTTTCATTATTGTCTTATGAATAATAATCACTAATTGATCCTTTAACTTATTAGTTTTTTTGTAAAATTTTATGTTTAATTTAGTTTTTCGTTACATCACTTTAGAAGTATTGACTTTTTTTTCGTCAAATGATTTTTTTAGCGTTCCTAGCATACTTTCTGCAAGAGAAATATGTTAACACAACATGCCTAACGCGATAATTGGCCATACAGAATCTATTTTGCACATTGAAAGTTGACGTTGAATTTTTAATAAATATTTAAATTAAAAAAAAAAAAAAAAAAAAAAAAAACATACTAGAGTTAAATTCTTTTATTATTGGTTTCATAGATGGATTTAGCAATGTCGTAAGCCCATTCTTTACAAAAATTGAGAATTAAACAAAAGGACAATAATGATAATAATAATAATAATAAATTACGTCAAAGGTATTTTTTAATGACTATTACTAAAAATATTGTCTTTGCATTCTACTGATATTCAAAGCTTATCACGCGAATTTGGCAATCTCTTAACACCTATATGTAAGACTAGATTTAATTAACCACCCTTGATTATACTCCTATATTGTAATAGGTTAAGTACAACAATATATCGATATCAACGTTTCACACAAAGTATCAAGTATCAACCCATTACGTGGCCACTTTACTGCTTCGTGCCGTTTAAAATGTTTTGTAATACCGCATTTTATCGTTACGTGCAACTTCCGGCCGAAAAACTCTGGAAAAACACCGTGTTTTTCCCTGGGACAATAGAAATCAAACAGCTGAGTTCCTTTATTCGGAAATTTTTGGCTCTCTTCGGTACCACGGTTGAGCCATTTTCATGAGAGGTCGCACGCATATTCAAACGGCCACTTTTGAGCTAATCGTCAACCACACTAGCCGAATCCATACGATATTTAAGTGATCCTCACCCAGTATCGGCTGCGACTCATTTCAACAATTTTACGGCTTAATCCATATCGCAACTAGAAGGGACACGCACATTCAAGTACCAATTGTATCTTCTGTTATTGTCTGGACTAATCTAGGAATACCATGTCGCACCAACTTCGCGGCAACTACGTTATTGCACTCACTCACTCACACTCATATACACACTTCCGTGCTCACAGAACGCGTACGACACCTTTCACCGATTCCACTTAGCTTCAACTGAGGCACGTAATTCTGCATTGTTACTTGTAGTACTATCGATTTATAATAATAAATTTAGAAAAATCTGGAATTACAAAATATAAATCAACTTGCAACCCCGGCGGCTTTGCTTGCTATCCATAAAATATTATTAAGAATATTGGTTTTCTCTCGTTTGTATTGAAATATCTTTTTGGAACACTTTAACGCGTTTTAAATAATTCCAAAATGAATAACAAAGTACATCCCGTCGCTTCAGCTGCTCTCTATTTATAATTGTTTGAGGTATTTGTTTTATTTATGTTGAAATTAAAATTTTTTTTTATGCAATTAACTATCTTTAACGTTTAACGGCATAAAAAAAAATCTCGAGCATTATTGAGATAAAGTGTGTTACTCCAATTCATCTAGTTTATGACTAGTGCTACATCATGATGAGATCTCGCAACATAGTCCATCCAGTTTGATAACATCTTTTAAACGCTGTACCAAAAATGAAAAATACGGCCAAACAAAACAGTATTTAAAATTTATTTTTTAGTATAACGTCATAGAATAAATTTGGAAGCTGTACAACTTTTAATCGAGGTACAAATGATGTTTGAAGTAGGAAAAAAGCGTTTACGTTGGCTAGTACAGAAACCAATATTACGAACAGCAAATGTGATACTTTGTCTATGTCAGTTGGTTATGAGTTGTGATCTTTATTTACTTCAAAAATAATTTTGACTTTTGGGTATGAGCCAAAAATTCAATAGGTTTGATGACCTATGAAAATATCAAGAAATTATATAGAGATCCGATGACTCAGTGGTTAACGTGCTAGCCTCCTAGCCAGAAGAAACTCAAGGGGTCGTGGGTCGAATCCCGTTGAAAACCATCGAGATTTTTTTCTCAGGCAACGGGGTGAGTACCTAAGACACTGAAAAACCACTAATCCAATTTAAAAAACGAATAATGGATTTTTTTAATGATGGCTTTCTTTTCGAAGAAAAACAACATCTGGCTAGCTCATCGGATGAAGTCACTATTGGTTTTAAAAAAGTTGGTACAGTAAGTCAGATGATTTATTGAAAAAGATACTTCTATTCAACTAGATAATAGCTGAGGTGTGCTTGGGACAATCGTTACGCCTTGTAAATAGTACCTAATAGGATGGATGACCAGGTTATCTGAGAATTTGGCAAGGGATTCACACAAGAGAGGGGGGACTCCAAGACTTGCATACTTGAAGGAAAAAAGAGGATAATTACAAAAAAAAAACCAAGGATGGTAAATATTTGAGATATTAGGATACGTGAAAACTCTGGTAGTTGCTATAGGTTGAATCTAAGTACTACTATTTAGATGTTCTATAAAATCTTGTGAAAGTTGCTCAAATTAAACACTGGATGAGTAACTTTTGAAATTTTTAACAGACAATCAAACTCATCAATATTTGTTGAGGTGTGGCACTACCATACATCCAACTTATTTGCTAATGAAAATGTACAGCACATTTTTGAGCAGTATGTAAACTTTTACTCATACACGTAACGTAATTAAATTTTAATCACTTGACGTCAAGAAACATTGGAAAACATAACCACTTGCCCTAGAGAGCTGAAGCAGTCGAAACGCCTTTGTCAAGCTATTATGCAGTAAGTATTTTGTAAGTGGCACAAAAACTTTTTTATTTACGTTACTGCTAAGTTTATACAATAGCCTATAACATATTAGAAGCTGTAAATAACCTTCTGACCGGGATTGATTGGCCCCAGTATTTTTTGAAATTTTCGCGACCATATAAACAAACGCTTTCTCTTTTTATAACAATGAAATGAAGCAAATCTTCAAGGATCTAAAAATGGGTAAAAAAAGCTTATTTTTAAAGTTTGTTATCACTAATTCTTAAGAAACATTACACAAAAAAATTGTAAGATATTTGTTTTTTTTTTATCAACCAGATAATCCAAGATGAATTATTTAAACGAAAATTCTTAATTTTTTTTATCTGTTTAAGCAATTGCACTTCAAAAAGAAGTGTACTACCTCTAAGTAATTATAAGCAAACTACCTGTATTCTGCACACAAAATACGTGAATAGTAAAAACTTCATCTGTTTATGGACCCACGGTATACACAGAGCAATATTCGTCTCAAGGCATATGTACTAATGGTAAGCTCATTACTAAAAATGTGCATTATGTTTTAACGGTAATAAATGTTTGTTACAGACAAAATAAAAATTGTTATGACTTAATAGATTCGGTTCACTTCAAAAAATAGTTATTCTTCTGAATTGTTTAAGATAGTTAATTAGATAAAAAGTTATGAACATTTAAAGTTGGTAAACAATGCTTAATTTTTGGACCATAAAAATTCATAAGTTTATTAAAAAGCATTTTACGAAAAAATTACTGGAGAACTTTTGTTTCTAAAATAGGCCAAACTATCTCAATAAAAACTATTCCGAACCAAAATTTGCAAGTTATGGTATTCGCTGAGGTAATTGCGGTTAAAACAAACTGTATTACTCAAAAGTATTTGTAACTAGTCAAATCGTTTTCTACGCACAAAAAAGTACTCCTTGGTGCATTCATGGACTTCTAAATGCACACGAAATGACAGCTTACGTCCCGTTTACAGTGGAGACAGTAACCGACAGCAAAAGTCGTCAAAGGTTAAGGAAAGGTAGGTAATCAGCGCCACTGGCTGTTGCTGACGTTTCCTGACTTTTGGTTCATGTTTTTAGCAAATGTTGTCCGTTGTTAATACTACTCTGTATCCATATATACAAGAAAGGAACAGCTAGCAACATCAACTAAAAGTCAGGAAACGTTAGCAACAGCCAGTGGCGCTGATTGCTTACCTTTCCTTAACCTTTGCCAACTTTTGCTGTCGGTTGCTGTCTTCACTGTAAATGGGGCCTTATAGACCTAAAATTCTTTATATTTAGTACCGAAAATGGACAGTTATATAAGATTAAATGAAATTTGTCGATTTTAATTAACAAAACTTATGAACAATTTTTTAGAGCGATTTGTATCAGAGCAGCATAGCAGACATCTTACATTTCATTGCGTTTATGTAGACTTTTCTTAGAAGGTGATTGGACTGTAATTTTTTTTTGTTATATTTGATGTTGACTGTTGAGACAATTTTTCCTAGAAATAAGTCAAATAAATTGATTTTCCAATACCTACCTACTTATTAGACTCATAATAGAAGCACTTAAAGGCTCAGCATTTTAAATTAACATCGTCAATACAATAGTTATGACCAAGTGTCTAAAATTATTATTACTGTTTGTAATACAGTCGCCTTCGTAGAGTTGTTTTGTGTTCTTAAGAAACAAAAAATAAAATCAGAATAATTAGCTTTGTCGAAATAACTACACAAAAAATGCAAATTAGCTTTACCTGTAAAACTCTTACAATGAGTGTTAGTTTAAGGATTAGGTGAGCAGAATTTTACGAGTTTAGTGACATTATGCTAAATATAATGACAAGATCACTATCTATTAGCAAATCACTTAACTCTTCAATTTATTTTTATTGATATTGGTAACAAATAAAAAGCGAAGTTGTAACATCAAAGCATTGTTCAGAAATTAACTCAAGAGCAAAAAAAATTGTTATGGGCTTTCATGAATTTGCTAAAAAGAAGTGCAAGAGCTTTTGTTTCAAGCTAGCCCTATGTGACTGCGTAAAACCTAGGAGCACTTAAAAATAAAATATTTATTTTGTAGCAGACTGTAATATTTAAAACACTTAAATACGAATTTCCTTTCTACGTTGAAATTTGAAGTACTATTTACTCAATGTAAAATATGATATTTATGTACAGCTTAGAGAAATCTCAATAAAAAGGTGAATAATGATCTCTATAATAAATAGTTTCTACTGACAATGCATTTGCAAGCAAGTTACTATTACGGGGCTGAATATCTTGTAAGTATTTAAAAAAAGATAGATATGTTCGTTTTTCTGTACTATTCTGTTAAGAACCAAAATATTAAGTAACAAATGTTACTTGTCAATTAAGGTTACTAGTTTTATAGATCAGTATGATTTGATGCCATCCAAACCAAAAAAATAAATATAAAAATAGTTGAAAGGTTTGAGAATTTTTTATTAGCTGCATGTTTGAATAATTTTTTTCTTAAGATCCATAAATACATACAATTCATATCAATTATGTTATAACACAGCTATTCTTTCATTTCGCCTTCTTCATCTTCTTCATCTACTCCACGTAAGTACATAACATTATTACATCTTATAAGAACTTCTCCAAGACTTCCTGTAAAGTTTCCATCGATATGCTCTTCAGCATTAGCCAATTGTATGTTCATATAACCATCTACTGATACCAAGTAGCCTTTGTACTCATGCCCCCATTTTAATTTTATCATTACTGGTTTTCCTGTTAAACCATTCAGGAATGGTTTTGGATTAATAGGCATTGTTGCAGCCATTTTATACTCTGTAAAAAAACATAAAATAATGAAATAATAAAATATGATGTACTTTTTTAACACAATATTTCACATTTTTTAAGTATATAGAAAATCGAAATTAAAGTACTTTCTCTTAATTATAAAAATAGTACTACGATAAAAAACATGCTTTATTATTATGAGGAATGTACACGTACTCTTTCGTAAGTTAAATTGAATCAAGACCAGAAATTCACAAAAATATACTTACAATATTTAACATATGAGTATTAATTCTTAAACATCGAATATTTTTGAAAAGAAATGTTAATTTTTTCAATTTTTTTCCAATATTTTTGTCATATACTATTTTTAAGTGGTCGTGCATGGTGTATACTTATTAGGGTGTTCTTAATTTACCAAATTTTATTGTTCAATCATGTTCCCCCTTTCATCTTTTTGTTATATCCTGAAATGAAAATTCGTACCATAAAACTCCAAAAATTTTCGAGTTAACACATGGCACCATACATAAAATGATTTCCCACTTAAATAGCACGGGATTTCAATTTTTTAACTCCGTTTGATTTTTTTTTTTTTTTCACAACTTAAAACATTTTTTTGATCTTGTGACTTTCAAAATGTTTTTGATACTACTCGAACTTGTTACACATTTTTTTAGCTCAAGGCAATTGAGTTGAAAAAATTTGATCTTCTGGATTTTCTCCAATTTTGTCTTTTTCGCATCTTCCAAGACATGAATCAAATTTTTTTAACATAGTCCTTATGAGCTGAAAAAATCTGTATCGAGTTTGAGCAACATGTAACAAAGTTTGATACTTAAAAAATTCCGAAAAAATATTATAAGAGGTACAAAAAAGTTGAAAAATAAAAATCCTATGCTATTTCAATGATAAATCATTTTGTGTTCGGTGGTACGTTTCAACTCGAGAATTTTTGAAGTTTTGTTGTACGGATTCTTATTTTGGGATATAACGAAGAGATTTAAGAAGATGTATATCTCAAAAATAAAATTTAGTAAATAATGGACACCCAAATAATATGTACATTTTGCTATATTATATAGTTGCTTAGGTTCAACGGTTAATAAGTCCTAACGGTCCTCTAAATGCCATTCCCAAAGACCCTCTATTCTTTTAACTTTCCATTACTTTAACCCGATCAAATTTTGGTTGAAACCCCAATAGCATCCTAAATACCTTCTAGCCCCATTAGCTCACATTAAGAATCGCACAGCCTCCATTATTCACAAGTCGCTAATCTAGAAACGCTGGAGTACGATGCCTCAAGTTTGAAAAATAGACGAAGCCTTCGCAACCATGTTACTTCCTTTTGACTATCATACTCAAATTTTAAAGAAGCAGAAAATAAATATTTTATTCTATTCTATAGCTTTACCGACATATGTAGGCAAAAAAGTAGTTAGAATAACAGAAATGAAACCTCAAAATGTTCCATTTCTCAGTTTTCCAAGTTTAGTTTAAATGATACAGAGAATGATTTTATCATGAAGTTAGTCGTAAGCAAAATGTACTCTAAACAGTAAAAACTGGAAGATATTTTAATAAACACAAACTGTAAATAATAAATTTTGGCTATTTTTAAGATATTTAAGGTTTTCTACACAAATACTTAGATCATTAGAACTTTGCAGCAAGTTTACAAAATTTATTAAATAATTAGCTTTTTTTATTAAAAAAAAGGTGTTGCTGCTTATTTTTAAAATTTTGAATTTTTAATCAAGCCCAAGTTTGGCGACATAATTTAGAGCTCTAAAAGAAAAATAAAAAATTAGAAGATAGACAATTGAAATTTACTATGGTTTTTAATTTTTCCTGCCTAGTGTGATTATGATTTCGTATTTATGATAAGGACTATGATATCTGTCTTGTTAAAATTTCAGCTTTAAATATTGTATAGAATGCGAGTTATTGAATCTCGAAAAAAATGGCTCAAAATGGCAGTGCGATTTGCGAAAAAACGGCTGAACCGATGTGATCCCAACGCTACTTATTTTGTTTATCTTAAAATTGCACATCTTTTTTAAAAACATTTTTTTTTGGGCTTTTACTGATATTTTTTACTTGTTAAATTCTGTTTTAATTTGTTATAATACATTGAAACTACTACCCGATTTTTTTCGAGCTAGTCAGAATTTTGGGAATATCGTTATGATTTTTAGCTAAACATACCATACTATCTTGTTTAATATTATAAACGGAGTAGTTGAATGATTCTTGCAGCGCTTCGCTTCCAAGTTAGAAGTCAGATATGACAAACTTTGAGCGCCAAGCGCTTAACCAATATTGAGCGCTTTAAGCTCTACAGTGGAAGTGCAGAAGCTCGATGTTGGATGCTTTCAGCTCCCATCAAACTTAGAGAGTCCAACTACTTTGTACGCCATGTAGCGCTCAGTATTCGAAGAATAATAAGATTTTTGTACGCGTGTAAATAATAAAGCTTTTAGATACTATGTTGCATTTTCGTTTTCCAAAGTTTAAGTGAAATAATTTTTGCATGCATTCTGTTTAAAAAGATAAATTTGGGGTTATTGGGCATTTATATAACCATTAACTTTAAAATAGCTTCGAATACCTAATAACCTATTCCTAAACACTAATATTTTTTTATACAAATAAATATTTACATTATTTGGAAACGATTATGTAATAAGTTCAAAACTACTATCAAGTCCAACATGAAAACTAATATATACAGTTACACGGGGAGCAAAGTAGTTGAAATCTCTAAGCTTGATGTTGGAAGCTGAGAGCTCCTGCGCTTCCACCGTAGATCTTGTAGCGTTCAACATTGTTTAAGCGCTTGGCGCTCCAAGTTGGTCATACCTAACTCGTAACTTGGAAGCAAAGCGCCACCAGAATCATTGAAGTACTAAGTTTCTAATATTGAACAAGGTACAGTTAAATGTGGTATTAAGGGAGTTTAATAGTTACAATAAGATGAGAGTACCACAAGTTTGAAGTTTTATACTTCCATTTTTGATTGAGCGTACTAACAATAAATTATGCTACACTACTAGAGGGACAATATTATCTGACCGATAAGATAAAAAATTCTCATTATTTCCAAAGTGCTTTATATAACAAACTGTAAATCCAAGTCTCATTCAATTCTGCTATCTAGTTAATTAATAATTAAACATTATTAATCAATTTTTCAGTATTATATTTAGCTTGCCGAAATAAGCATTAAAAATTTACTATGAAGTCTCAAAAGAGGTTCCTAAAATGTTCTTAAAAGAGATCTGGCGTCATAGTTTTCAAAAGTCTTTGTCATAAGTCTTAGAAGCTATTGTTACGTCGGCGCAACGTATTATTTGAGCCTAAGCTTTCGCTCAATAGCTCGGGATTCACACTGGGCGCGTAGGTGGGACGCGGGGTTAAAAAGGGTAATTCAACTTAAAGACGCGTTACTCAAAAAAGGGTACGATTGCCTTCACGTGACTAAGATTGACTGCTGTGCAATATTCCGATGCACTTGCTCGCGATTTTCTTTTGTCAAGAGCGGTGTATACCTCGTTCACGATCTAAAAACAGTTAACACCGTCACGAGTAAGGATATCGTATGTAATTTGATCTTGAAACATTAATATCACGGTAAGCATTTGCCTTAACTCAATTGTTCGTTGTTATTCTAATAATATTATTACCACGGAGGGCAACGGATTGTCCTTGGCTAATTTGATATTACCGATGACCGAAGGATGCCAATACTGTGGCGAGTAATGGCGTTCGCGAAGAACACTTTATACTGAAGATTAATTTGTTATTACCGGTGACCGAAGGGTGCCAATACTGTGGCGAGTAATGGCGTTCGCGAAGAACACTTTATACTAAAGATTGATTTGTTATTACCGGTGACCGAAGGATGCCAATACTGTGGCGAGTAATGGCGTTCGCGAAGAACACTTTATACTAAAGATTGATTTGTTATTACCGGTGACCGAAGGATGCCAATACTGTGGCGAGTAATGGCGTTCGCGAAGAACACTTTATACTAAAGATTGATTTGTTATTACCGGTGACCGAAGGATGCTAATACTGTGGCGAGTAATGGCGTTCGCGAAAACGAAAACACTTTACACTTCCCGGTGATCCGCGGGTGCCAATCTTAAGGCGAGTAATGGTATTCGCGCAAAAGGAAATACTTGGTCAAAAGAAAGAATATGATATGTTGTCACTTACTTTTATTTGAACACGAAAGTTGTTATACAAACGTCGAACCCGCGTGAATATAGGTCGCTCTCGAGGAAGATCAAGTGGCAGTAGAGACGGACTCTGGCAACCAGTTGATCTTACAAGGGTGGTAGCGAAATTCGACAGTGTCCTCGCTTCGCAGAAGACTGGGTTGTAGCAGAGTCGGGCTCTCACTACTCAGTCTACTTCGAAGGGTATTGTCGGATTTCGCGTGCCGAATTGAAGTGTTTTACCTCGCTTCGCAGTAGACTGGGTTGTAGCAGAGGCGGACTCTTACTACTCAGTCCACTTTGAAGGGCTATCTTCGAGCCGAGTCGAGTCGAGTCAAACTCTGAACTACGAACTGCAAAC